>NW_024424008.1:44304651-44495044 GCF_017311325.1 Ursus maritimus | reverse complement strand
ATTGCTCTCTCTCCTCTCTGCCCTTTCTGTTACATCTCTTCTTTACTCTGTTTTGTTCACCGTTTGCTCTTAGTGAACTAGTTACAATGTTTTCACTCTTTCTTTATGGAAAATAAGTAAACAAAAATGTATTCATTTCACCTTCACATTAACCTGCTCGATCACAGATGTCATGTTATCATCTTTCTAGGCTGAGTAGAGATTCTTTTTTTTTTTTTTAAAGATTTTATTTATTTATTCAACAGAGATAGAGACAGCCAGCAAGAGAGGGAACACAAGCAGGGGGAGTGGGAGAGGAAGAAGCAGGCTCATAGCGGAGGAGCCTGATGTGGGGCTCGATCCCACAACGCCAGGATCACGCCCTGAGCCGAAGGCAGACGCTTAACCGCTGTGCCACCCAGGCGCCCCCCTGAGTAGAGATTCTTTACCATTTTGATGGTTGTGAACTCTTTTAAGAACACAAGAATACTATTGGACATTTCCCCAGAAAAATGCATGCGTGTGTGTGTGTGTGGGGTATCTCCCTCTTCATAATAATGCTGGAAATGATGCCATGGGATTAGGTATAACTGAGAATCACACCTACCTTGTCTACGACACTGGGCAAATTTCTTTGTTCTTGATTTTCACCTCTTCATGTAATATTCGAAGCACAAACTGAGATCATCTTTTTGCTTCCTTCCAGAGTGAATCATCTAAGATTTATTCTGCATGAGTTCCAATATATAAGCCTGCGTTATGGCCCTCTTTGGTCTCATGATGATAAAGACGTCTCTATAGTTAAGGAATTGTACTATGGAATTAACCACTGGACCCTTAAAATTTGGGCTCCTGGATTGTTAAATATCCCTTAGCATAATTGTTCTAATGCATTTCGGTACTTGATGAAGAGAAGACATTTGAAGTCACTAACTTAACACACTCACAGTGTATTGTTTCTGGAGAGTCATTCACAGGACTAGCATGGCTTAATGTATCGCTTTGTGGAATTCACTTCAATACTATTGTGCAGGAAGTTAGCACTCTTCTCTATGTCCAGTGAAGCATTTGACTCACCCTATGCAGTTTACGCCACGCAACTGTATAAGGCTTTTTTTTCTCCTCTCCAACATAGAACCTGGACTGAGCTCTAAAAAACTTAGAAATAATCATCTCCTAAAATAGACCTACCATAATCACGTGACTCACACTTAGCCCAAGAACTCATACGATCTCTATTTAACTCCAGAAATTACTGCCTGCTAATCTTAACGTAATTTGGCAAATTACTTAACCTTCTATGACTCAGTTTACTCTTCTATAAGTCAGGAAGAATAATAGTATCCACTACAGATGGTTATTAAGAGGATTAAGTACATTAATGTCTATAAAGGGCTTAGAGTAATGCCTTTCTGGCTGAGAGTGAGTGCTGGATGAGTGTTATTTTCATTTGTTTATTTAAATACACTGATTTTAACAGTGTATCTGAGCCACAGAATAATCTGGGGAGTGGTGGGGGGATGGAGTGAAAAATGGCCTCAGAACTCCAGACGCTTCTCAGATGCTCCCAGCTCGTTTCTTGTGTCCTATCTTGTGTTCTATCTTCAGCACTCTTCCACTTCATACATTCAAGGAGTAATCTTCCATTTTTCGTTACGTGTCTAGCCCTGAGCTTTTTAGATTCAGAGTCATGCGTCCAACTGCTTTCTAGACATCATCTGATATTCATTCTATAATTCACTTAATTCCATATCTCATTTAAAGCACTACCATCCACCTAGTCTTTCTATTTTTTTTTAAAGATTGTATTTATTTGTTTTTGAGAGAGCACATGAGGCAGTGGGGAGGGGGAAAGGAGAAGCAGGCTCCCTGCTGAGCAGGGAGCCAGACACGGGCTTGATCCCAGAATCCTGGGATCATGACCTGCGCCAAAGACAGATGTTTAACTGACTGAGCCACCCCAGCATCCTTAGTCTTTCTATTATTTAGTAAGACATTAATTCACCTTTTAAGTGTATGTGAATTTATCATTTTTTCCTCCCTTGCCTGGGTGGTTGCTTTAGATTCTTATCTCACTAGCTCTAACCTATTCCCCCTATAAAACCCTATACACTGTTATCAAAGTCATTTATCTCAAACATGAAGCTCCTAATTTTGCATCACTGATTTAATCCAAAGATTTTATTCCTTCATATAGTGCCTCTTACAGCATGTACCCTGGATACTCTTTGTGAAGACTTCCCGCAAAACCCCAACAGAAAGTATTAATCATAACTATAACAGACATATATCTTTAATGCTATAATTATTACACTGTATCATATTTATTTATTTGCTTTGATTTTCCCTTTAGTCTTTGTGATCCTTTTTTTTTAAAAAATTAATTACTTATTTGAGAGTGAGAGAGAGAGCACAATTAGGGAGGAGAGGGAGAAGCAGGCTCCCCGCTGAGCAGGGAGCCTGATACTGGGCTCTATTCCAGGACACTGGGATCATGACCTGAGAGGAAGGCAGATGCTTAACCAACTGAGCCACCCAGGTGCCCTTATGTGATCCTTTTGTTTTCATTTTTAGAAATACTTTTTCCCCTAAATTTTTTGTATTGTGGTAAGAACACTTATCATGAGATCTACCCCTTTAACAGATTTGCAGCTGTATATACAGAATACTGACTCTGGGTGCAATGCTGTACAGCAGATCTCTAGAACTCATTCACCCTGCTTAAACAAAACACGATGCCTGTTGATTAGTAAATCCCCATTTCCCTATCCTCACCTGGCAACTACCATCCCACTCTTTGGTTCTATAAATTTGACTGTTTTAGATACTTGATGTAAGTGGAATCATTCAGCGTTTGTCCTTCTGTGAACGGCTTATTTCACATAGCCTAATATCCTCAAGGTCTAACCACGTGTCACGTTACAGAATTTTTCTGAGGCAGGATAATATTCTATTGCGTGTATATACAACATTTGCTTCATCCATTCACTTGTGGTGGCTATTTGTGTGTGTGTATGTGGGGTCTTGTAGGTTTCCTATATAGAAGATCATGTAATCTACAAAATTTTACTTATTCTTTTCCAATTTGGACGTTTTGCTGCTGCTGTTGTTGTTTTCCATTTGTTTTGTTTTGGTTTTTGTGTTTTTGTTTGTTTTGTTTTTTGCCTAATTGCTCTGGCCAGAAGTGGTATCACTGGGCATCCTTACCTTGTTCTTGCTCTTAGAGGAAAAGCTTTCACGTCATGGAATTTGTTCTTTCTCAATCTCTTTTGGAGCAAAAAACAAAAAAAACAAAAAACAAAATTCTCTAGAAACTTATAAAATATTCTATCTTTGCAGTGACTTTCTTTTTTTTTTTTAAAGATTTTATTTATCTATTTGACAGAGATAGAAACAGCCAGCGAGAGAGGGAACACAAGCAGGGGGAGTGGGAGAGGAAGAAGCAGGCTCCCAGCGGAGGAGCCTGATGTGGGGCTCGATCCCATAACTCCGTGTTCACGCCCTGAGCCGAAGGCAGACGCTTAACCGCTGTGCCACCCAGGCGCCCCTGCAGTGACTTTCTTAACCCATAGGATACAAAAAAATCTGTATATACATTTGCACGATATTAAATGGAACCCCCAAGTATAGTTAAATTGAGAGACATTACATATAATCTAGATCTCTTCTCTACTGAGATCAGGAAAAGAGTCTCCAACTCTTAGTCAAGGAGAATTTACTACTTTTTTGGGCAGATTCTCTTACCAGTTTCTTCAAAGTATGTGTGTGTATATATATGTATATATATATATATATATATATATATATATATATATGTTTGTGTGTGTGTATCTATCTATCTATCTATCTATCTATCTATCTATCTATCTAATCTGTATGTGCGTGTGTGTGTATTTCTAGTGGGCAAGTACTTAAAGATGGATACCAGGAGGCCACATGATTAAAGGAAGGTCATCCTGAAAAGAACAGAGTCTACACCGGATGACAGAGTAAAAATCCACAAAGATGCTTTAAAAAGCTCAGGTGGTGTGTAAATATTAAAATGGTGAAACTGGGTACCTTTAAACTATATATGTAAGGACCTGTGATTTTGCAGAAACAAAATAAAACAAGAAAAATTAATGGTTCCAGCACTAAGCAGAAACCAAGATGAAAATCTTCCTTATAGCTTTACATATGAGAAAGTTCAATTTTAGGTCACAGTGTTCTCAAAGTTGCTTTAATTGTTCTTGAGATGTTTGAGGGGTCGACTGAAATAAAGAATGCAATAACATTCTTTGTTGCATGGCTGTCTGGAGTGTTGAGCAATAATAGATAAAAGGATAGAATTAACATAAGAATGGTCTGAGAGAAACTCAAGAACCACCTGGCAAGGATGTTTATGGAGACAACAAAATTAAAAAGTCAGTGATTGAGCTAAATTATCGTTAAGGCCCTTTCAGTTCAGAGAATATATTGATTTTTCTTATATTTGCATTTCCATAGTTCTTTTTTCTCTTTTTCCAGTTATGGTCTGATGCACTTAGAATCCTTGGGTTCCACTCCTGAATCTGTCATGATCTGTATCTGAGAACCTGAGCAAGTTATTTAACTTCCCTGAATCGTCATTTCTTCATCATCTATGAAATGGAGATATTACACCTGACTTCTGGGATTCTGTTAAAGTGTCAGAGAAAATGGTTATGAAAATTCCATGTAAACTATAAATGTGCCTAATCCATTGCCTCCTCTTTTCTCTAATTTTATCCTTCCTTTGTCTTCCCTGTCCTTTCTCAGCTCTCAAAACTTCTACACTTTTTGCCATTTGCTCTTCTCCATCTGATAATAATAAAATAATACCTGTCTATATACCAGTCAAGTTACCTCATTGTGTCCTCACCCCAGAGACCATACGTCCTTCTGGGGCATTTGCTGCCCCTCAGTCCAAGTAACAATAAACATTATCTTTTCACTGATAGAGCCTATGATTATGTTTCCCTTTATGAATCTACTGGTAGTGAGCAGTGCGATTTCATTCCTTGGGTCGTTAACTTCTTGTCCTTCTTCCTCCTTCCCAGGATAAAGCCTAACTTCCATGGCGATGGGGAATCACACTTCGGTTACAGAGTTCATCCTGCTGGGCATCCCACACACAGAGGGGCAAGAAACCATGCTCTTTGCTGTGTTCTCCATCTTCTACCTCTGCACCCTCCTAGGAAATCTGCTTATCCTTGTAGCTGTGACATCTGATCCCCACCTCCACACTCCTATGTATTTCTTTCTTTGTAACCTCTCTGTGCTGGACATCGGCTTCTCTTCTGTGAGCACCCCAAAGATGTTGGCCAACCTGCTGGTGAGGAACCGAGTCATCTCTCTGGGTGGTTGCATGTCTCAGGTCTTTTTCTACCATTTCCTAGGCAGCACCGAGTGCCTGCTCTACACGGTGATGGCTTATGACCGATTTGCTGCCATTTGCCACCCACTGCATTACACCATCATCATGAATCGCCGGGTGTGTGCCCTGCTGGCTGCCGGCACCTGGTTTACTAGCTCTTTTCATGCCACAATTCTCACCACACTGACCTTCCAACTGCCATACTGTGGGTCTAACGAGGTAGACTATTTCTTTTGTGACATTTTCCCTGTAGTCAAATTGGCCTGTGGTAACACCTTCATCATAGAGACGGTGAGCTTCACCAACATCGGCCTTGTGCCCATGACATGTTTTCTCCTCGTCCTTGCTTCTTATGTCCGTATTGCCATTGCGATCCTAAAGATGCATTCTGCTGAGGGGAGGCGCAAGGCAGCGTCCACCTGTGTCTCCCACCTCTCAGTGGTCACACTGTTCTTTGGGCCCTGTGCCCTCATCTATACCCAGCCATCTTTGACTGAGGTGCTGGTAACCCCAGTGCAAATCTTTGGCAATGTAGTCACCCCCATGCTGAACCCCACAATCTACACTCTGAGAAACAAAGAAGTCAAAGGAGCCCTGAAAAAACTGGCTGGGGGCCAGATTGCTTCAGAAGGTCACTAGTCCCCTTGTGGGTAAAGCTGTTTTTTTTCCTTCCCATTTGTGTATTAAATTAATTAAAAAAAATATATATCCATGACAGTTGTAAGTCTTTCTGCCATGAAGACAACTGAACAGCAATTCTAACTGATAGAAACCTGTGACATAATCCCCATCTAACAGACAGGGATCAATAAACATTTTCTCTAAATGTCCGGATAGTGTATATTTTAGGCCTTGAGGACTATATTGTCTGAAACTGCAAATACTGAACTCTGCTATGACAGCATGAAAAGTGCCATAGAAAAGCATAACAACAAATGGATGAGTCTTGTTCCAATAAAACTTCACTTATACAATCAGGCAGCAAAAAAGATATGCCCCATAAGCCACAGTTTGCTGATTTCTATCACAGAGGTTAGTTGAATTTGAGAACACTTTTCTTCAAGGCTATATGGATAATGGTTGAAGAGTGGGATTTCACGTGGGCTGGGTACCACCAGGGCCCAAGGCGAATTACTGACCAGGGACAGAGGGTGAAAGGGTGGATGATAAGGGACATGGGGACACACCCCCACTGTGAGAAAACTCTGTAGCACCTCAAGTAGACCTGAGAAATCTTCATGGCAGCAGGGCCATCTGGATGTGATCCATGCTGATGCCACTGCTCCTGTGTCCTCGTGGCCAGGTTTCTTAGGCATGAAGGTCAATGAACATTATTCTTGCTCATACAAGGAATCTCCACTGACCTCCGAAATTTCTCAGCTTCTGCCTGTTAGCATCAATCACTGCATTCGTTTTCCATCCATCAAACACCAAGAGTGATTGGGTAGGCACCTTGGAATATGATTTTGACAAGTCTACCAGAATCTGTCACAAGCTAGGATTATCGCGTTGATTTAGCGGGGTGCTAGACAGAGTGAACTTGCTCCTGCTGCCTGTAGCCTGACTGCTCGGTACTAAAGGACACGATGTGTGGTGTGTGTATGGACGTGAGGTGCTGTGGCTCGTTCAAGTGGTGGGACCAGACCCTCGAGAATAATCCCACAAATCATGGGGTTTTGTGCTCCCCTCTCTTCACAGAGAAACAAACTAATGGGCTGTGG
Organism: Ursus maritimus; assembly: GCF_017311325.1. Lineage (NCBI taxonomy): Eukaryota > Metazoa > Chordata > Mammalia > Carnivora > Ursidae > Ursus > Ursus maritimus. Next base: position 44,487,970 of record NW_024424008.1, on the reverse strand, counting down.
TGATAGTTCTCTAGGAGGGACCATCCACCTGCATGTTTTAATTATTTTCTATCTACTTTGGGAACCTGACTAGTTCTTATTAAGGAACTGGGCTCTTAGGGTTGTACTAGCAAATAGAATTGGCCTTGGCTTGACAGAGAGATAGGTAGATGGCCTTCTTTCTAGCTATACTGAGGTAACTTCTTCTCTCCTAGTTACCCATAAAAGCAACCCCCTAAATCTCCATGGTGCCAAGCCCCCAAAACTTTCAAAGGACTTAGTATAATGGGGTTCTTCTATTGACATTCCTAATTCTCTGGATAAATGTAAAATATATATTTATTCCAAATGACAGAGCCAAAAGTTACAGAATACTTTGGCATAGTCACACCAACAACTGATTTTGACCTTTTCAAGAAAGGTTGTTATGAATCATGGCTGTTTTGGGCTTGGGTGGAAGTTTGTAATTACCCTAAGATGTTTTCGTCCATTTATATGCCCTAACATATAATGAAATTTTAAAATATATTTGGTGAATAAACCAAACATAACATAATACAACCTGTTAAAAATTATGTATCAATAAATTGTGTGTTGTTTTCCATAATCAAGAAATTAACTGGATGCATTCTTTATTGATTGGGAATCAATATATGTATCTTATCTATTATTTATATTGTTTTGGTATCCAAAACAAATTTAATAATATGTTTTTATTTATTGCAGTTTTAAAAATTATTTGTATTGTGAAATATCTTTCATACTTTAAAAATATTATAAAATTTAAAGAATACTCATATTTTTCAGCCAGTACAGAAAATAGAATATAATCTAGAGGTTTCTTTTGTGTACTTCTGTTATCCTCATTCTCACACATGTTATTAGCAAGGTGTTCTTGTTAAGGAAATACCTTTATTTTATTTTATTTTATTTTATTTTATTTTATTTATGGATTTAGCACTATGTATGCATCCCTAAACAACATATTGTACAGTTTTTTTTCTGGTTTTGAAATTTGTTTAAATAGACTCATACATGATTGCCTTTATTCTTTTCAAACTTGTTTTTGAGATTCACTGATTTTGACACATATGGCTGAAATTTTACATTTTATTATTTCTTTATTCATTCTGTTGTTGTAAGGCATGTAGGTGGCTTCTAATTTGTTTTGAACATTCTTTTGCATGTGTCTAGAGCACAGGTCAAAGAGTTTCTCTAGAAGATGCATTCAGGAGCAGAATGGCTAAATTGGAGGATATTCAAATAGCAAATTTGCTAGGTAATGCCAAACTGCTTTCTGAAGTGCTTCTAAGAATGAAAGCCACACCCTCAGTGGACGAGAATTCAGAGCATATCTCATGATTGTCCACACTTTGCAATGATGTTCTTCGTAATACTTGCCAATCTGATGTTGTGAAATTGTGGCCATTGTATTCTCAAATCACAGATACTCAATTACCTATAAAGTTGAGCAACTTCCCCTATGTTTAATGACAGTTTGGGTTTCCTGCTTTGGGAAATTTAGGTTATTTTCTTAGTTCAGTTTCCTGTTTAATATTTTGACTTTTATAAAATTGATTCACAGTAGTTCTGTATGTATCCTAGATACTGGTCTTTTATGGATAATATGCACTACAAATATCTTTTCCTAGCTGTGGCTCCTCTATTAACTTTAAGGCATTTTTTAAAATAAAATCAATGTGTTCATTTAATGTGAATGATATATCAAACTTTTCCTTTATAATCTCTTTCAGAGATGATTGTGTCTTGTTTAGCAATCATATTATTCTTAATTTATGTCTTTAATGTTTTCATAGTGTCAGGGTGGCAGGTGACGTGGTGGCAAAGAATTTCACAAGGAGTGGAGCAAGTAGCAGGACAGAGTTTATTCCCTCTCCGAGGGAGGGGAGGGGCCAGACATCTAGACAAAGGTGGGCCCTGAGTTTCTGTTAGGCTGGGCCTTTTAAAGGGTTTTTAAGGATGTGAGAAGGTGCAGCTGTGCCCAAGGGACGGTGTGGGGAGGGCATGGACTCTTGGCCAGGTAGAGCAGGAGGTGGCAGGTTTCTTGGACTCTGTCTGGGGCTCGACTGGGATGCGGGTTGTGGTCAGGCTAGAGAAGAATATGTTCTGCAGTTGGGAGTCTACTTTCTGAGAATATAGGGTACTATGACCTAGAAAAATAAAGAGTTACAGCCAAATGCAGACAACTGTGAGTTTTGTCTTCTGTAACTGTGGTGGGGTGGGGCGGGAGGGACTTTGAATAGATTCCTTTCACACAGTCTTGATAACCGGGAGTTGACTTGTGTTTGTGATGAGGTAAGAATTCAATTCCCTTCTACTTAAAAAAAATGAGTATTCAATTAATTGTCCCAGCATCATTTATTTAATATTTCAACATCCCCTACTGTCCTGCAATGCCTCTCTAATATGGGCTCCAATGACCCCCACCTTCTAGGATTCATGCTTTTGTGCAATCAGGTCTCTGGATTTAGTGACTTGGTTTTAGTGAATACAATGTGGCAGAGGTGATGGGATATCACTTCCAAAATTACATTATAAAAGACTATGGCTTCAGTCTTGGGTGTACTTGCTCTATTTTGCTGTCTTTAGGAATGACTGCCTTGGGAGAAGCCAGCTGTTATGTTGCAAGGCAGTCTTATGGGCAGGTCTCAGGTCTACCAATAGCCATGTGAATAAGCTGGGAAGCAAATCCTTCTCCAGTCAAGCCTTCAAAGACACTATAGTCCCAGGCAACAGTTTGAAACCTCAAGACAGACTCTGAGCCAGAGGCACCCAGTTAAGCTGTGTCTGGATTCCTGACCCAAATAAACCATGAGATAATAAATGTCAGATATTTTAAGCCACTAAGATTTGGAATAATTGGTTATGCAACAGAAACTAAAACATATGACTATTCATATTTTCTATTTCTTTTTTGAGTCTGTTTTTTTTATTACAATGATATTTTTTTATTATATTATGTTAGTCACCATACAGTAGTATATCCCTGGTTTTTGATGTAAAGTTCGATGATTCATTAGTTGCGTATAACACCCAGTGCACCATGCAATACATGCCCTCCTTACTACCCATCACCGGTCTATCCCATTCCCCCATCCCCCTCCCCTCTGAAGCCCTCAGTTTGTTTCTCAGATAAGTTGTATCTTTAAAAGGACTCTGGGAAACAAACTCAGGATTTTAGTGGGGAAGGGGGTGGGGGATGGGCTAGCCCAGTGATGAGTATTAAGGAGGGCATGTATTGCATGGAGCACTGGGTGTTATACGCAAACAATGAATCATGGAACACTACATCAAACACTAATGATGTACTGTGTGGTCACTAACATAATAAAAAAAAAAGAAAGAAATGCAAATCAAAATAAAAGTTTTTGTCCAATTTATCAGTTTTTTTTTTATGTTCAGTTAGCCAACATGTAGTACATTAGTGTTTGATGTAGTGTTCAATGATTTCTTAGTTGTGTATAACACCCAGTGCTCATCACAACACATGCCCTCCTTAATACCCATCACCCTGTTACCCCCTCCCCTCATGCCCCTCCTTTCTGTAAGCCTTAATTTGTTTTCCGGAGTCCAGAGTCTCTCATGGATTGTCTCCCTCTGTGATTTCTTCCCGTTCAGTTTTCCCTCCCTTCCACTGTGGTCCTCCGCATTATTCCTCATGTTGCATAAGGCAAGCAGAGGAAGACGATTATTATATGGTTACACTCATATGTGGAACAGTTTATCACGGTTTTCCAATTTATTGGAAATTAACTTTTATATGTGCTTTTTCTCTTTTGTCTAGCAGTCATCTTACAGAGATATATCTCTTAGTCTTTTCAGAGAGCTAGATTTTAGCATTGTTGATCCTTTTTCCTTTTGCTTTCTCCATTTCATTAATTAATTAATAAATTAATTAATCTATTTTAGTTCTTTGAAAATTATAACCCTCTCGTATATGAAAGATGAACAATTCTCACATTTCAAATATCTGGTCTCAAGGGGCAAGGTTCTTGCCACCCTTCATAGAAAAGAAATTCCAGGTTCAGCAACATGTCTTGTGCCTAGTTGTATAAATTCTTAATAAATATGTATTGTTTAATACATTAATACAATTCTCAGCCATCAGAAAGAACGATTACCCAACATTTGCAGCAACATGGACGGAACTGGAGGAGATTATGCTAAGTGAAATAAGTCAAGCAGAGAAAGACAATTATCATATGGTTTCACTTATTTATGGACTATAAGGAATAGCAGGGAGATCGATAGGAGAAGGAAGGGAAGAATGAAGGGGGGGTAAAAAGAAGGGGGGATGAACCATGAGAGACTATGGACTCTGGGAAACAAACTGAGGGCTTCAGAGGGGAGGGGGGTGGGGGAATGGGATAGACCGGTGATGGGTATTAAGGAAGGCACGTATTGCATGGAGCACTGGGTGTTATACGCAAATAATGAATCATAGATCACTACATCAAAAACTAAGGATGTACCTTATGGTGACTGACATAACATAATAAAAAATTATTTAAAAAAATACATTAATACAATTCTAGAAAAATCATGTGGAGAACAAGTCCTAGTTCAGGGAAGCCAACTTTGCCAATTGACAAAACTGCTTGTTGGAGAGTCTAATCATGGAAATTATATTTCCAAATCAAAATGTTAGAAAACAGCATCTGAAAAGTAGGAGAAGAGCTATGGAGAACAATTTGAGATAAGGTACTTGAAACTGGATATTTAAAAGCCTAGGATATATAGTTGCTTCTCATCCTAATACTATACTCTGAAACTGAGGAAATGCTTTCTACATATATCCTAAGATTGAGCTGTACCTCTCTGCCTTTGTCTCACTTCTCTAGATCAACCACAGAAATAAAAGTATTAGATATGGTTTTATCTTGTTCATGTCCATAGTCATGCCACAAAGGGGAATATTAGCATATTCTGTTTCAACCAGATCATTTACTTACTTCTAATTACTCCCTTTGTTCAACAATCCCCTTGAATCAGAATTCACTCAGGAATGGGATCCCAAAGGCCTCCAATGGCATTTAAATTTCCACATAAGAGAAAACAACAGCTATTAGTGTCCTGGAAGAAATCTTTGCAGAAGACAGAGGTACATTCAGCTTTATGTCATTTAACCTGAGTTTATTTCACCAAGAAAGAGCTTTCCAGACCTTGGGAGGAGATTCTTTTTTTTTTTTTTTTAAAGATTTTATTTATTTATGTGACAGAGAGACAGCCAGCGAGAGAGGGAACACAGCAGGGGAGAGGGAGAAGGAGCAGTCTCCCAGCCGAGGAGCCCGATGTGGGACTGGATCCCAGAACTCCAGGATCACGCCCTGAGCCAAAGGCAGACGCTTAACGACTGCGCTACCCAGGCGCCCCTTGGGAGGAGATTCTTGACCCCGGTTTATGATGTGATGTCAAAGGCAAATTTGGGCAGAAGATCCTAGAGAGACAGAGTGAAAAGATCAAACTGCCTCCTTGTAAGTCACATAAGTGCCATCTTCATCTCTTTGTGCTCCTTTTTTGTTTTTCATACGTCTTGTGGAGAGGAGTACTTGGAGTCCTTGGTTTATAAAGGGTCTCAGAGTCTAGGGTGACTAGGAGCATGGAACTACTAACCCCAAGAATAGGACATTATTTGCTTGGTTTGTCTTTCAACTCATCGTGTTGGCCAACCAACTCAAAAACTCCGTTCTTATTATTGTCCTATATAACCAGGGATTTGGACTTGATTCAAAATAATTAAAAGGCTGGATATTCCAAATGAGCCTTCACCTGGACACCTTCGGTCCAATTCTTTCTGTAATGTGTGATTCCTCTTGATAAACATCCAGGACTTTTGGGGGGGCAGTATAGATTATGTGTGGCTCTTATCTTGAGTCTAGTCACTTTTTAGAGGACAGTGCAGAACTTCTTCCTGGGTACAGATGCCATGAAGATAAACAGAGAAATTCTAAATATTCAGAAAAACAGGGCCAAACAGGAACAAGTGTATGATCGTGCTTCTTTACAAGGATGTGTATGGAGACTAATATCCGACAGTATCATATAAGTCTTTATACAAGACAAAATACTGAATGTTATCCAATTTTGCCAGTCATTGAGTGAACCATTTCACTACTTCATTCATCAAGCATTTATTAAGAACTTACTCTGTGCTGGATGCTGTTTTTTGCACTGAGGATATAGCCGTGCACATCAAAAAGTATTTACTCCCCTACACTTTACATCTGAGGGTGTATGTGGTGGTGGTGGTGGTGCGGGTGGCTCGGGGACAGGTTGGCTTTCCATTATTTACTAAGGAGGAGCAGGAACATTTTCAGAGCCTGGTGACATCACCAAGAAAGCATGAATAACATGGAGAAAATGTGATAAGGTTAGTAATGTCACAGTCCATCACAGATGCCATACATTGGAAAGACTGATGATGTCAGGAGAAAAAAAATTAGATCCCTAGCTCTGCCATTTCTAGCGATCTCATTCTAGGAGAGTTGCCTAGACTTTTTCATGCTTGGATGTTTTCTTTTCTACAGATTCATCTCAAAAACGTAACTGTGAAGGTTAACTGAACTGAAATCATGTTGTATAAGCATTTCTAATGTAAAGCACTGATTGTCGAACACATGGCTTTCTGAAAAATCAGAGACAGAAAATATGATGTTGTCAGAGGCAGTGGTCCACAAATACAGTGATTCCTAAGTTGTAGTTCATATCTCAACATATGAAAAAGGCCCTGGTTGATTCTGAGGCTTCCGATATCTTTCCTCTCTGAAAGAGCACACATTTGTGTGGGCCCTGTCCTTCCCTTTGAAAATCTTTGTTCTAAGATGCTTTTTTTTTTTGAAGTATTGTTTTAATAAGCAACGTCTGCATTTAGAATCAGTATAACAAAAATATTTGGCACAGCAACCATTAAGTTTTCTATGGCAACTATATTCCAGTTAAAATACCCTGTGATATGGTCATCAGCAATATTTCCTTAACTTTGAGCCAAAATGCTATCATTTCAATTACACATTTCATTTGCCCAGTATGTTCACTAACATCACGCCAGGGCATTCTTCCATGTCCTCTGCTTCCTTTTCCTTCCCTAGGACTATCTCTCATGGAGAAGAAGAACTGCTCGGTGGTGACTGAATTCATCCTGCTGGGGATTCCACACACAAAGGGGCTGGAAACTATGCTTTTTGTCTTGTTCTTGCCCTTCTATGCCTGCACCCTGCTGGGAAATGTGTCCATCCTCGTGGCTATTCTTTCTTCCTCTCGCCTTCACACACCCATGTATTTTTTCCTGGGGAACCTGTCTGTGTTTGACATGAGTTTCTCTTCTGTGACGTGTCCTAAAATGCTGCTGTACCTCATGGGACTGAGCCCACTCATTTCCTATGAGAGCTGTGTCTCCCAGCTCTTCTTCTTCCATTTCCTTGGCAGCATTGAATGTTTCTTGTATACCGTGATGGCCTATGACCGCTTCACTGCTATCTGTTACCCTCTGCGGTACACAGTCATCATGAGCCCTCGAATCTGTGGGGCTCTGGCTGTGGGCACATGGCTGTTAGGGTGTATCCATTCCAGTATCTTGACTTTGCTCACCTTCACTTTGCCATACTGTGGTCCCAATGAAGTGGATCACTTCTTCTGTGATATTCCAGCACTCTTGCCTTTGGCCTGTGCTGATACATCCCTAGCCCAGAGGGTGAGTTTCACCAATGTTGGCCTGGTATCTCTCCTCTGCTTTCTCCTAATCTTTTTATCCTACACTCGAATCACCATCTCCATCTTGCATATTCGTTCAACAGAGGGCCGCCGCCGGGCCTTCTCCACTTGCAGTGCCCACCTCATTGCCATCCTTTGTGCATATGGGCCCATCATCACTGTTTACCTGCAGCCCATGCCCAATCCCATGCTGGGAACTGTGGTTCAAATTCTGATGAATCTGGTAGGACCAATGCTGAACCCTTTAATCTATACCTTGAGGAATAAGGAAGTTAAAACAGCCCTAAAAATAATTTGGCACAGGACAAACCATGTTCCTGAGAGTTAGTAAGAGTGGATGGATGGGTTGACGGCATGGAATTCTTTCTGGCCCCACATGCAAAATATCCTTCTAGAATCCTAACGTGACTTTTCGGCACACGCTGAAGGGCATGGCTCACTCCATCACAATCCTTTATCATTTTGTCTATTTTATTTTCTTGTTTTACCTGTCTGCTCCCCCAGCTTCAAAATAACCATCTGGGTTGCTGTTATTTTGCCTTTCTTCTGGAGAACCTCTACAGGGAAGGAAGGAAGAAAGGAAGAAAGAAAGATGTTCTTTGCCCCTGCAGCATTTTGTCTACCTTTCCCAGCTCATGTTCCTCTAAATTTTGTATGAGACCAAGTTTATGAGGAAAGGCAATAAGCTGGAGAAATGGATTCTAAATAACTGATTGAGAGCATGATAGGATCTTCTCTTTCAATATGAACAGACTAAACGTCAAAGGCAAAATAAAATGTTTTCTCTGCCTCCTCAACTGAATGAAAGGGGAATAACTTAGAACTTATCAGCAAAGATGCTTTCCTCTCCATCCCATGATTGTCCTCATGCCTGTTTTCTCCCCTTGTAGGTCCTTAGGCAAATACAATTAGCTCCCAACTATGTAAGGAAAGTGAAAGCTTTGTGACTAGCGCTCTAGACCAGATGCTTCCATTGCACTACCAGCTCATAGTGTGATTATGAGTGTGATAAAACCGTGGTCTTACTGGGTCGGATTATTAGACTAAACCAGTGATTTTCCAAGGAAGACTCAAAGAGCCCCAGGGTTCCTGTGAATTTATTCTAAGGCTTCCAAGTTATGCTCCTTTGTGTCCTTGTTTCAGTTTGCTGGAGAGACAGTGGAGTGAGTGGCGCTCTATGCTTTAACCCTCCTCCCTCTTCATTTCTTAATTAGAAATCAAGTTGTCTGCGGCAACCACCACTTGGGTTCTCCTTTCAGCAGAGCCATTCACTTTATCCAATAAATAGTTTCATAAAGAAGAACAGGACCTAGTAGTTCCCAGAGATTTTCTCCATTCCCTCCCACAATACGCTCAAGCAATCTTTAAAAATTTTTAAAGTAACAGCAAGTTTTGCTTCAGGAATATTGAAATTCAGTTAACAAAACATTTACAAGATACATGTATTTAGCTTATTCAATAATTTCTTCTCCGAACCCCCAATTAGGAGATGGTGGGAGGCCTAAGGCCTAAACAATAAAATATAGCTTAGTGTTGTTCCTTAAGGAGGATTCAGATCCTGTGAATCCATTAACATTCTTGCTACTATAATAAAACAAGGAAGGGGGACACAAACCATGTACATTGAGCCAACTTTAAAGTCTCCATAAAGGTGTACTCTAAATCATGTTGGTCAGAGCACCAAACACAAAGTATTTTATGTTTTTCATGCCTGGAATTCTGCCATTAAAAAATGAATTAGGTGATGAGCATTAAGGAGGGCATTTGATGTAATGAGCACCGGGTGTTATATGCAACTGATGAACCACTAAATTCTACCGCTGAAACTAATAACAAAATAAATTAAAAAAATTAATTTCCTCCCAAATTCTATATTCTCTTTTCAAAAGCAAATTCCCCTGGAAGTAACAGAAATGAGAAAGAGAGCTGTCTAGTTTATGGTGGAGGGAAAGAGAAACAAAAAAGCAGATGAGAAGATATGTCGATATGGTTTTCTAGGTTTCGATTTGGCTCAAGTTCAGCCTAATACCCTCAAATCTCTTTTCCAGCAAGACACCCTGGAGAAGTAATTATTAAATATCTGTTTTGCAGCAGATACTATTCTTGTGCTAAGTCTATAAAGATGAATAAGGTCTCTGTCCTGAAGGATTCCACCACTTGATGTTAGAATCGGATATTATAGAATAGTCCATAATAAAATGTGATGATACCAACAGAAAACACTCCCTAGTGCTTACCACACGCTAGGTATTTTCATAAACATTTTACATATACTAACTCATCTGACCCTCACCATAATCCTTTTAAGTATCAGTAGTAGTAGTATCTGCATTTTATACATGCGAAGCTAAGTAATTTTCCCAGCTAGTAAGTCACAAAACAAGAATTAAAAGTCCTACCATCTGACTCCAGTGTCCTTTCTTTTAATAACTGAATGACAACATCAGCACCATAAACACAGAGAAAGTATAAAAGCTCAGAGGAGTGAGTGATTATTTCTATGTAGGGGTTTTGGGGAAGGCTTTGCAGAAAAGGTGGCATGGGAGCTAGGCTTTAAAGGATGAATAATGGGGGAGGTTGAGTAAATGTCAGACAGAGGGTTGGAAAGAGCATAGAGTAAAAGATCAGGGGACATCTCGAGGAAGCAGGGATGGTGTGATGTAAGCATCGTTTTCAGGGAAAACAAAATTGGTGGAATAGAAGATGATTGGAAGCCTGAGTGGAAATGAGGAGAGAAACAGTAGGGAGACAAAAGAGGGTGATGGAAAGGAGATTAATCAAACTATTGGGTTTCATATGTATGTAGGGATGTCCTATATCTATATTTACCAGGGGAGTTTGTGCATGATTGTTAATGATGCCTAAAGTGCTCTGACTTGTGAGAGAAATCATATGGACACCGAGACCCAATCAAAGTGTGGAGGCTTAGTATGACCTACGTCTGCCAAGAATATTTGCCGGTCCAGCCAGTGCCAAGCATATTGTGGGCAGGGCACTTCATTAACAGAGAGAACTCTGCTCTCTTACACTCTTGTGGGGAGCACTTAACACTTAACACTAACTAATCTTTGCACCATCAGAGGTAGGCTGTCCCAGTCAGCTACGTAGCTCCCAGGACCCTTTGTCCTCCCTATCGGAGCTCATGCAGCAACTTTGTGGTAGAAGTAGGACTGGATCAAAACCTCCAATTTCTCTGTCCTACGTTCTGTCAAGTAGAACCACTTAGATTTTTTCTCAAATGTGAGTAAGTAATGTTCTGTTTTTCTATATTATTATATAGAGTTATATGTATCATAGGTTCTTAATTTTCTAAACCTAAGGGAATCGTGCTTCAGTATCTATGCATGCTCGTCTGCACGAGTTGGTGTTCATGATTAAAGGTTGAGGGATAAGCCACAGTAAAACTGAGTGCCTCTCTGAAAATATGCTCTCAACTCAAAACAACTGCCATCACAAAGGATCAGATAGAGAGATGTTTTGCTTTGTTAAGTGGAATGTCTCATAGTCAGCAGAATGTGGTTGACACTTAGGCTCACAAGGTTTATGACCAGGAAGGTGCTGAGAATCTCCACGTCATCTTTTCACAGACCCAGTGATCATTACCACTGATCTTCTTTCTACTTCCAAACTTTTGCATTCATGAGTCTGCAATTTCCATATCTACTTATTCATCACCCCTTCCCACTCAATCAAAATTATTCTTCCTAGCAACCTTCAGGTAAATAGATATGAAGGCTTATCCCAAGATTCTCTTTGCTCCTAGATTCTGTGACACTACTTTATGATGGTTTGCTTTCAATTCTCTCATCGGACCTTTTCTCTCTCCTGGATTACCTTTTTCAGAGGTTTGGCCCATATTCCGCTACTTAATCATTCCCCCAATAATCTCATCCAATGGAATGACTTTAAAAGAAGGTAATCGATTAGAGTTGAGTTGAGTTACATAAAGGACTAATGTAAGGGGAAGATTCCTACACTTAATGAGTATTTCAAATTTTCCTTTATTTTTTGAGCCTCTTTTCCTTTAATATTCTGGATGACCTTTTAGTGTTCTGAAAGTTTATATTTCCCACCTATATTTGTTGAGTCCTATATTCCCTTTGGTTTTTAACTGCGTTTCAGTCATCTTTTATGATTAAGTTATGGTTAAATAATAGTGTTACCTATTTTGGCCGTATTTTCTAGCTGATACTTAGGACATTTTGTTGCTTGAATTATTTATGATGTTTGGATGCTAGATACTCAGGAAAACTTTTACGGATGGATGCTGGTTGATATATGCTAAATATGTCAAGTGCCCCCCAAAGAATGGAAAGATCACCAGATGTGACTCCCGAAACACACCACCCTCCCTCGTAATGTCCCCAATTGTTTGAGCTCCTAAGGTAAAGGTAAGGAGGTGAACTGGTAAAGAGCTGTGAAAGGTGTTGCACTATGGAGGGGAGGCTTTGCTTATATGAACTATTTTCTCAAGTTTGTTTTTTGAAGCTAGGTTTGAGGTATTACAGTAGCTTTCCGCATGCTGCAGAATTTATGTCAAGTTCTCTTAAGGCTATTAAGGGTATCACACTGGTCTCTATCTTTGCTATTTCTTTCTTTGTTCATATCCTGCAAACCACTAAGAGAGAGCCCAGGTAATAAGCTCATTTGTAGAGTGATAATGTATTCTCACTTTAAAGGAATTTATTAAACATTGAAGGCCAATGTTGAAAATTAATTTGATTGCAGATGAAAATTAATTTGATTGCAGAAACTTAAGCAGAGCAAAGGGAGTGATTTGTTCAGCTTAGTGTGTATACTCTACATTCTGTATTCTGTTTATAACTACAGCTCTGTTGAGTTACTCTAACCCATATTACTCCTCTGTCCCAGGAATTTTCCTTATTCTCACTCTCTGGTTTTTGTGATATGCCAGGTCTCTGATTGATCTTGGGCTTGACTCCTGCCTGAGTCACTGTACTGTGTGAAAATCCAGAATTGAGGGATTACCATATAGTGTAATAATGACCGGTGAAACTAGGCCTAGGCCCCTAGATTATGTGCTGACTTGGCACAGAGGCCGGAGACACAGGTTGCTTTGCACAGTCTGCCCCTCGGTCTCTGTGACTTCTGAAGACACTATTTTCCCCACTACTTGAAAAGCACAGCAACAACACTGAATCGGGTAGTAAGGCTCAGTGGTCAGAAGGCTTTCCCTATGAATCATATCAGAAAACCTTGAGATTCTCTCCCAGGGGATGTTTTTTTTCCAAGGAGCTATGATACCCGTTATAGTAGATTCCATCAAAGACTCACTGAGCCAAGGTCTTCCTGACTGCAAGGAAGACAATAGTATGGGCAGGGAACTGCAGAAAGCAGACCAGGTCAACCTTGCTTTACTCCTCTAACACAAGTCAACACACCCGCTCATCAAGCTAGCTAGGTTAAAATTGTTCACTCCATGATGCTTAGTTGTGACTCAGCTATTGTTCAGTTCTCCTTGAGCTCATGGGCAGAATCTCCGGATAAATTATAAATTTTGTAAAGAAAAATATTAGGTTTCAAGTCCTGTTCTCTTGCAGGGGAAATGAGGACAGTAACTCTACCTCCCTTATAGGATTTTGTGAAGATCACATGATAAAAATCTTTTTTTTAATAACAATTTTTTGTTATGTTAGTCACCATACAATACATCCTTAGTTTTTGATGTAGTGATAAAAATCTTTAAATCACTTATTAGAGTGTTTGGAACATGTTAAACAAACATATCGCCTATGTTTTTTGGTCATAGAATCTTGAAGATCTTCAAGAACATCTAACAACTTTTACCCACTTTCAAATGAGGAATTTGAGACCTAGAGAGGGGAAGTTATGAGTCCAAATACTCATCACATAAAATATTAACAAAACTATATATCTATTGAATTTATTATATGAACACTTGTTCTATTTTATAAAGTATAATTTAAAATTTATTATTCAAGGAATGATGATAGATTTTAAATTAAAAAATGATTACATTGAAGTTGACACAATGTATCCCTTCCTAAAGCCTGTTCTTATTTGAGCTTTTACCTGGGAAGGACTACATCACTAAAGGAAAAATTTAATCTCTGTGATTAAAAAAAAAAAAAAGGCAGAAGGGTGAGTAGTAACATGGAAAAAAAGGAGAAAGATTAAAAGCTAGAAGACTTAGTGTGTCTTGTATTTGTGTAGAATGTCTTAATTTATACTGAGGAAGGTTAATGGACATGAGAATTATTTTAGCCACATTTATAGGCAGGGAAATTGAGAACCAGAGAGATTGAGACATTCTAGGACCAAACGAGTAGCGGTACAGGCAGGATTAGTGGAATGCTTAATTCCAAGACCTATTAAATATTTTTCCAGTCTGGAATCCCATTTTCTGAGTCTAATGATTTCAAGTCAACTGAAGCTCAATAACTAAATATGTATTAATAATGTCCTAAAATACACAATAATTCATCTTAGTCCCATTAAAACATAAAATACACACACACACACCTATATGCATATGCATTTATGGACGTTTTCTTGACTTTTTTTCAATTCTTGCTCAGAGTCCTCAAGTATACATGTACAAAGCTCTGGGAATGGTGGTGCCCAAGCTAGAAACTAGTCTCTGTTCCTTATAGGATCACCTGTTCAAGGTCCTTTTCTCCTCATATTTGGTGATACTCCCGATGTCTCCCTTTCCCATAATTGGTGGATCATTCTCTGGTCATTGGCATAAAATCAGCCAATGTAGAAGATAATGATAAAGCTTCAAAAGGGTCCTCTGAACCAGGAGAAAGAGAGTAGGAAGTAGAACTTGAATGATAGGTAGGATGGATACAAGTTGGCCTGTTGGAGAAGACTATCAGATTTGACCCAGTAATTTAAATTTAATTTAAATAAAAAAGATGTCCATCACTGGTATATGTAGCCCTTATTACAAATAATGGTAACAAACCTAAATATGTGCATAGTCATTTGTGGTTTGCAAGGTTATTATATACAAACCACATGATTTTAGTCTCAAAATAAACCTGTGAGGTTGGTAAACTATAAAGAAGATATTGTTATTTGCTCTTAAAACCAAATGCCAAAGACAGATGTTCACAAATAACTTGGGAAGGTAAATAGATCACTCTCTGAAGCTAATGTTTTATAATCAAAGCATACTTTATCAGAAAAATGAGCTTTAAGAAACAATGTATTTTGGCCCATCTGGACTTGACTATAATCCAAATAAATGTGTTTATTTATCCAAAATACAATGCAGTAATTAATGTCTTAGTCCATTTGGGCTGCTATAACAGAAAACACAGACAGGGTGGCTTAAACAACAAACACTTATTTCTCCACAGTTCTGAAGCCTGGGTGCCAGCAGTTTCAGGATCTGGTGAGAGCCTGCCTCCTGGACACAGGTGGCCATCATCATACTGTGTCCTCGCATGGTGAAGAGGGCAAGAGAGCCTTCTGGGGTCTCTTCTATAACAGCACTCATCCTATTCATGCGGGTTCTAACATCACAACCTAGTCATCCACCAAAGGCCCCGCGTCCTAATACCATCACATTAGAGTTAGGACTTCAACATACGAATTTTGGAGGGACATAAACATTCAGCCCACAGCAGCTGGACAGTGTGCGGGAGTTGGGTAGGGCCTCAGAACCATAAAAAACTCTTTAAGACAAATATTTATAGCTAAAATAAATCCAAGAGGTAAGAAATCTAAACAAATGAATTGATGAATTCCAAATATTCTGGTCTCAAAGTCAAGCTCACCCTTGCGTAGAAAGGGATAAAACAAGTCGTAGCCAGTTGATTCTAGGTGTTACCAGCCCATTGGAAAATTACTTATCCAGAGAGATGAATGCAACAGCTATTTAAAATAGCTCATTTGATGATTTACTCTCTCTGGCCTAGGGAATAGCATGAAAGTACAATAAAATTTCCACCAGTCAATGGCAAAAATGAAATTTTAAGGCTGGTGTTTCCTTTCTTTGGGACGAATGCATTTTTCCTTCTGCAATTATATGTCTCTCCTCCTTTTTTAAAAAAAAATGGCAGTTCTTGTGTTATATTTTTAATGTCTTTGTTTGCCTTTACTCTGTAGCCCTAGTTAAATATTTTTCTTTTTTTTTAATTTGTTGACAAATAAAATCCCAAACCTGAAAAAAGCCAATTCTGTTCAACAATTTGATTCAATTCACCAATTTTCCATCTAATTTGGCTTCTTAGTAAGACCTTACTGGAGAAAGACTGCAGGCTTCAGATTTTGCTAGTTAGTGTGACATTTAGGATTCACATTTTAAGTTGAACTTTGGGCATTCAGACTTGCCATGTGTAGCAGAGTATTTCTTTTAACAATTTAAAGTATTCTAGATTCATGATAAATTAATGAATTAAGAATCCGGTTTTATGCCTCAGCTTTATGTACTTGGTTAATGTGAAATATTCCTGCGAGAGATCAATTCCCCTTCCGAGTGTAGAAAAAATTAAGTTTCCAAGGCTAAAAATCTAAAGGTCAGATGTCTAGACTGTGAGAAATTCACTGAGGTCATAAGTATCAGTTTCTGTTGTCTCTTGGAACAGCTGCTTGGCTTTTCCCCGGTTATACATCAATATATATTGCTGAGTTCCACACTCTTAGCCTTTTTGTACTGACGAAGAAAAAAACTCAAAGACATTGAAACTAAGGCATGGAAATGGGATAATTTGGGTGGATCTGGTTTCCAAATCCAAGTCTTCTGATTCTTGGTCCTACTCATATGCTATTAGCCGGTGTTTCTTAAAATGTTCCATTGACGCAACTCTAAAGAGGGGGAAGTGAAAATTCTGTAGAATGAGATGAAGTTGGGAGGGAACAGGGGATGATGGGGGAACAACAGTTAACTTTGAAATAAAATTTTTAAGCTTCCATTTTGTGTTCAATGTCATTTAAAATTTGATTAATGAATATTTTGTATTGTATTCTGAATAACTTCATTTCTATTTTTCTCATCCTCAAAATTTCAAGTCATTCAGACTTCATAAAGATAAATTCTGTTAATTCTGTTGCATCAAGAATCCCAAGCCCACATTAATCCTCGTTCATATCTTAATGTGGTCATTTTATTTTATTTTATTTTATTTTTTAAAGATTTTATTTATTTATTAGAGAGAGAGAGAGAGCACAAGCATGGGGAGCAGCAGGCAGAGGGAGAGGGAGAAGCAGGTTCCGCTGAGCAGGGAGCCTGATGTGGGACTCGATCCCAGGACCTTGGGATCATGACCTGAGCTGAAGGCAGTCGCTTAACCAACTGAGCCACCCAGGTGCCCCTAATGTGGGCATTTTAAAAGAAATTTGCTTTTTTCTGCTTTCCTTCTCTGTCTTTCTGTGTGTCTTTCTACATATCTCCTCCTACCTACTCTCTTATCTTCACCTAGTCTTCAGGGCCTTCAGTCTGGTCTTTAATGGTTGAGCCCTGAAGCTCAGTCCCCCTGATCTACCCCTTCCCACCCACTGGTCCTGAGCAAGCTTCTCTGGCCTATATCCTGGAATCAGTTCTGAACGTTAAAAAAAAAAAAAAGTACGTACAGGGGCAGCCAGGTGGCTCTGTTGGTTGAGTGGCAGACTCTTCATTTCGGCTCAGGTCATGATCTCAGGGTTATGAGATCGAGCCCCATTGAGCTCTGCTCATCGAGGAGCCTGCTTGAAATCCTCTCTCTCTGCGCCGCCCCCCCCACACATGTGCTCTCTCTCTGTCTCTAAAATAAATAAATAAATCGTAAAAAAGTATATACACACATATTTGCAAAATAAAGAACATTAAGTACGATATTGAAACTAATTATGGCTTATGCGTTATCAGAAAAAAATACTTTTTTCTTTACATTTGTCTGTATTTTCCTATTTCATGCATTAATTTCATAACCATAAAATGACAATAAAAGTTGCTTTAAACACAGATCAATTTTGGAGAAAAGAGAAATCATTATAATTCTATTATTGGAGAAATAGAAAAAGAGAAGAAAAAACTGTTTTCTCCCCCCCCCCCAATAATACTCTTTCACATCTCCTTTCTTAAGTATACAGTCTAGGGGTATTAAATACATTCACATTGGGCAGCCATCACCTCCTCCCTCCCAACACTTTTTATCATGTAAAACTGAAACTCCGTGTCTATTAAGCAAAAATCTCCTTCTTCCCTCCCCTGCCCCTGCCCCTGGCAACACTATTATATTTTCTGTCTTTATGACTTTGACTGTTTTAAGTACCTCCTTCAAGTGGAATCATGCAGTCCTTGTCTTTTCGTGCCTGACTTATTTCATTTAGCATCATGACCTTCTACCCATGCAGACGCTAAGGCAGCAGAATTTACTTCCTTTTTAAGGCTGTATGAAATCCAGTTGTATGCATGGACCACATTTTGCTTCTCCATTGATTGGTCTATGAACACGCATTGCTTCCACATTTTAACTATTGTGAATAATGCTGCTATAAACATGGGTGTACAAATACCTCTTTGAGACCCTGCTTCCAATTCTTTTGGGTATGTACCCAGAAGTGGAATTGCTGGGTCATATGGTAGCTCTAGTTTTAATCTTTTGAGAAACCTCCATACCATTTTCCACAGCACCTGCGCCATGTTACATCCCCACCAGCAATGCACAAGGGTTCCAATTTCTACACAGATCCTTTTAATGGGATTTTTTCATAAGTGATGAGCTCTGAAATCCCATTTTTCCCTTATAACACTATACATATTTTCTATGTCTTGACATGGTTTTCAAATTTCTTATAATAATACTTTTGCTTTTTTGATGTTTATGCAGATTTCCATGGAATAAATGTATCTGAATATATCCTCATGTACTCTGTAAGTGACTTGCCTATGAAATGACTTAGCATGCTGTGATACTGTGATTTATAAGAAATATATATTTGGTTATTCACACGACCAAATATATATTTGTCATGTGTATTTGGTCTTTGTCCCCAGTTCCTGTCCACTGTTCCCCAAACCCCTGGAATTTCCTGAGAGATGAGAGCAATGGGACCATTTTTTATATTTGGTCTCTGGTCCACAGTTCCTGAGATCACTTCAGAGCATAATGGTGAAATGGGCGTCTTGTTGCTCATAATGAGCCCCTTTCCACGACATCTGGGTTTATGTTCATAAGATGACTTTTGGAAGCACCTAAAGATGGGGGCTGGTTGCCAGGGGAACCAACAATGAATAAAAGGTTGTAACTTTTCATCCCACCCTCTGATTTCTACAGAGGGAAGAGGGCTTGGAAGTGGAATCAATCAGCACTGGCCAATGATTTAATCAATCATGAGTATGTAATGAAGCCTCCATAAAAACTCAGAGGACAGGGTTTAGAGAGCTTCCAGATTGTTGGATGCATACAGACTTGGGGAGAGTGGTGTGCCTGGAGACAGCACAGAAACTCTGTGCCCTGTCCCCACACCTTGCCCTGTGCATGTCTTCTACCTGGATGTTCCCGAGTTATATCCTTTTATAACAAGCTGGTCATCTAGTAAGTAAAATATTTCCCCGAGTTCTGCGAGCTGCTCTAACAAATTAATTGAACTCAAAGAGGGGGTCATGGGAACCTCCAATCTGTAACCAGTTGGTCAGAAGCCCACGTGACAACCCAGACTTGCGATTAGCATCCAAAGTACAAGTGGGGGAGCTCAACTTGTGCGATCTGATGCTACCTCCATGTAGATAGTGTCAGAACTGAGCTGGATTGTAGGACACCCAGCTGATGTCAGAGAATCGTTTAGATGTGTGAGGACATCCCTCTTTCCTTTTGGAAACTGAGTCCACAACAACTATTTAAGATAAGCAGCAGGTTTGCATTTAATGGAACTCATGGCAAACATCCTAAATTCATTTCTACTTGCTATACCAATGACCCATTTCCATTTTTGTCATTGCCTGGATCCAGCCTTTTGACTCTTTTTCTGTTTATCAATACTTAAATTCCCTTAGAATTAATTTTTCGTTTGTTTGTTTGTTCTCTCTGCCTGACTTTTAGACTCACTCCAAGGACTTGACTCATACTTGTCTTGCTAGAGATGATTGCTTTATGCTCTCTTGAGCAAAATGCTTAATGCAGAAGTACATCAGGTTCTCTGCCAGGCTCCAAGCTGCATACGAACAGGAACAATTGAGCTGTCTTTCTAGAATCAGTCTATCCCCATGGATGGTGCAGGGGCAGTCACTAGGTAGTCGAGATAATTTGTTGATTTTGATTAGTTGAGAGAACGTTTTTACTTGTTTTTTTTTTCTTTGTTTTTACATAATCCATTTTCTGGGAAGATGTCTGTTGTTATAGCAACGTGTACAAATTGTCATGGCAACATGCTCAGGCATCAATTTCAATTACTTATAAAACAGAAATACTTGTCTGATGCAAAACAGGCAAGGAAGTCAGACTTACCCTCTCAGGTTCTATGTCCCCATGCCTCTACTTCACCTCTGGCAACAACTCAGCTATCATTTTTTGAAACAAAATGAAGTGACCTGAAAGACTTGTCTAATATTTTTGAGCAGCGAAAGAAATGTATTGCCTTTCAGATCCCTCAATTTGTGAATGAGTATTCAGGTGACATTTTTGGTAACCCAGTCTTCTTGATGGACATAAAAGGAGAGGTGGCTTTTCTTATGAAATCCAGAAACCCTGCTTGGGTAGACCGAGTGTTCCTGACAATCCTTGGGAGTGTTTAACATTCCTGTCCAGGGAGAATTGACTAATTCTGGAATCTGAATGTTCAACAGGGGAGAAACCTGTCAGCTGGTGTGGCAGGCAGAATAATGCTCCGCAAAGATGCCCATGTCCTAATCCCCGGACCCCGTGAATATGTTAGGTTACCAGCAAAGGGGAGTCAAGGTTATAGACGGAGTTAAGGTTGCTATCAGCTGACTTAGATGATGAGCTTCTCCTAGACGATGGTAGTAGGCCCAATGTAATTACAAATGTTCTTAAAAGCTGAAGAGAGAGGCAGAAGAGGAAAACAGAAATGGCAGCTGAAGAGGAGCCCAGCCCTATCAACACCTTGATTTTAGCACAGTGAGACTCATTTTGGACCTCTAGCCTCCAAAGTTATAAGGCAATAAGTTGGCATGATTTTAAGCCACTACATTTGTGGTAATATTTTTTTTTAATTTTTAAAAAAGATTTTATTTATTTGAGAGAGAGAGAGAGAGTGAGAGAGAGCATGAGAGCAGGGTGAGGGGTAGAGAGAGAAGCAGACTCCCTGTTGAGCAGGGACCCTCATGTGGGGGTTGATCTGGGGACTCCAAGATCATGACCTGAGCTGACGGCAGACGCTTAACTGACTGAGCCACCCAGGTGCCCCTCTTTTCTGGTTTTTTTTTTTTTTTTTTTTTTAGATTTTGTTTACTTATTTACTTTAGAGAGAGAGAGCGCGTGTGTGCATGAGGTGTGGGGGGACAGATGGGGTGGGAGAGGAACAAGCAGACTCTGTGCTGAGCATGGAGCCCCACCCGGGGCTTGACATGGGGCTCAATCTCACGACCCTGAGATCATGACCCTGAGATCATGACGTTAATGAGCTGAAAATCAGTTAACGGACTGAGCCACCCAGGCACCCACATTTGTGGTAATTTCTTACAGCAGCAATAGAAAACTAATTCAGAAGCTGCCCTGGGCCTCTGCTCTACTAGGCAAAGTTCTGAGAGGTAGGGTCTGGTGGATATGTGGACTCATAAGTTCCCGTGATTCGTGAGCCTTGCAGAGAATATCTGCACTCAGACTGGAAGCACACAGGAGGACACAAACCCAAGATGCTCAATGGGACAGGCCCTAGAAAGACACCAGGGTAAACACTCAGCTCTCACCTGCCCCAGAATTGAAATGGTACATTGGTCTTGAGCACATGTTCTCAGCCTCACAAGCCTAGTGTACTTTCAGTGCCAGAGCTCCTGGTTCTCAGAGAGTATGAAGAAAAAAATTTAACAAAGAATTATCACACCATCCACATGGTCCCAAGAAAGTTGTTAATGAAAGGGAAATAGGAACAAAACTGGTGATGTAGTTTAGGACCAGATCCCAAAAGGTTTTGAATGTCAAACTCAAGATCAGCCTTGAAGTCAAGAGAACACACTAAAAACATTTTTAGCAAGGGAACAAAATTATGATGTCAATGTTCTACAAAGTAAAAATGGCAGTGTCGACCTAAAAAGTTTCACAGATCTTATTTTTTTTTTAAGATTTTTTTTTTAATTTATTCAACAGAGAGAGAGACAGCCAGCGAGAGAGGGAACACAAGCAGGGGGAGTGGGAGAGGAAGAAGCAGGCTCCCAGCAGAGGAGCCTGATGTGGGGCTCGATCCCATGACGCCGGGATCATGCCCTGAGCTGAAGGCAGATGCTTAACTTCTGTGCCACCCAGGCGCCCCTCACAGATCTTATTATAGAACAGTTGAAATTCGGTTTTAGCAAATTATAAGAAGGGTTTGAAGTACACTCATAAACTCTCATAAGCAGTTATATTTAGGATGCCATAAAAATCAAAGACATTTTTTTGGTAACTGACACATAGTGGTCATGACAATTATGGAACCAATAGTCGCCATTGGAATGTGTTTGCATTCAATATGGCTATGCCGAACACCTCATTTTAGGGAATGATAATCCTTCACAGGTTTTCCTAAAGTTCTATTTAGGATTGCGTATTTGAGTAAAAGAGAAGTAATAAACATATGGGGTATGTAAATAGTACATTTTAAATCTATAATGAATCTGAGATAGATTTCTGCTAATTTGTAAGCCCGGATCATAAGAATGTTTTCTGAACTTTTGATTTTTAGCAACATCAGGAACTGGAGAATTTGGAACTTCCCTTTGACCAATATGTTAGAATAGGATTGAATCCCTTTCCTCTTTTGAGTCTCCAGTTACTGTAATGTGAGCAAAGGTTGGCTGCACTAGGCTGTGCCTCTAGGCTGTATTTAGCCTGTTTTATAAGGTCAACGGAATGCAAAATGCAACAAGTTGTAGGTTCGAAATCACAGTGATCCTGCTAGTGATCCACTTTATCAAAATGAAAGCAAATCACCGTGTGCAGTCTCCATTGGAAACTCTGAAAGGTGGAAGAATGGGCAACTCACTTTTTCCCTCTCCTTGCATTTTGGCGTTGTGATCAAAAAGAATGAAGCATACAGAGTCTCTTCTAGTTCTTTAAATCATCCCTGGATCTTTTGATTTGTTCCCCTGATTTCTCCCTGCATGAGGATGGCAGCTATGGTCACTTTCTCCTTTTCAACATGTATTAGCTTTACAGATAGCAGGGATTCTGGCAGTATCCTGCATCTGTGATGCTGTCTAATAAGTCAATAACTCTAGACATAAATTAGCCCAGTGTGGACACCACCCAATTTGTATTTTGCAAACTGTGCTCTGCCGCCCTCTGCTGGATGTAGAGACATCTCCCAATCAGTATTGGATTAAAGGTTCTCCCTGATGAACACTCATCCAGTGTTTCCCATTGGAGGGGCCAGGATGGATGAAGGAATGTGTTTTATAAGTTACTTGATAATTTGGAGGAGATGGCAATCTCTGCATAAATATTTATGTACAAAGATGTTCACTAACACATTATTTATAAGATTTTTTAAAAAAATTGGAAACAATCTAATTGTTTCATGATTATATATAGAAATGTACTTGATATTTGTATAATGAGATTATATACTGTAACTTTTCTGAATTTATGTATTAGGTATCATAATTGCTTTATAGATGCATTAGGACTTGCTATACAGAAAACCATGTCATCTGCAAATAAAGAATTATCTGTCTTCTCTCCAACTGTATATCCTCTTTCCCCTTTCATTGCCTTGTTGCACTGGCTAGGATATCTGGTACAAGCTTGAATAAAAGTAGCCAAGGAAAACAGTCTGGACTTGTCCCAGTCTTAGGGTAACAACATTCAATATTTCGTCATTAAATATTATGTTATAATCCTGTGTTTATTGAGATGATCATTTGGTTTTTCTCCTTACTGTCTTAATGTATTGAATCATTTTCATTGATTTTCACATGTTAAACCAAACTAACATTCATAGGATAAATCCCACTTTCTTGTGTTGTATTTTGGTATTTTCTTGTTAATATATTGTTAAGGACTTAAGCCTCCCAATTTTTATTCCTCGTAATGTCATTGTTAGATTTTAGAGTCACAGTTATAGTTACCTCATAGAATAGATCGGTATGTGTTTTCTTCTGTTCTCTAAGATTTACATTATTTCTTCTTAAAAGTTTTAGGAAACTGAGCCTTGAGCTTCCTTTACAGCAGTTTTGTTTGTTTGTTTGTTTTGTATTACAAATTCAATGCATTTAATGGTCAGAGAACGAATGTGAGTTTCTATTTTATCCTACGTCAGTTTTAGAAAGTTAGGCTTTTTAGGAAATGTGTAGATTTTGTCTAAATTGTTAAATTTAATGGAAAAATCAAATTACAGTTAGAAAGCTAAACATTCCAGGGGTGCCTGGGTGGCTCAGTTGGTTAAGGGTCCAACTCCTGGTTTTGGCTCAGGTCATGACCTCAGGGTTGTGAGATTGAGCCCTGTGGCGGGCTCCACACTGGGCGTGGAGCCTGCTTAAGATTCTCTCTGTTCCTCTTCTTCTGCCCCTCTCCACCTCTCAACAACAACAACAAAAAGGTAAACATTCCTGCTCATCAGAATCACTTAAAAGATTCTGATTAAGAGGAAGTAAAGCACACTCCATCTAATCTCTCAAAGTGAATGCATGAAGTTGCTGTCTGAAGACTCTGAAAAGTAAATGGTAGCCAGCACATAGGAGAGAGAAACTGGGACTCAATATAGTGGTGAATTTCCTGTCCCCCTCACTCCCAGGGTCCTGTAGCCTGGATTCGAAGGCAAGTCGAAACTCCAAATCACACCATTTTACAGACAGAAAGAGCTGCTGAAGAAGCACCTTCTGATTTGAAGGGTGGAAGGGAAATTCCAAGGGTCAGAAAGCAGGAAGGAAGTCCCTGGATTTTTCTGGTGTGTGTCTCTCCTACTCCCCTCCTCCCATGAGATACTGAGGCAGCAGTGATGGTGGCAGTGACAGTCAGGGCAGTGGCAGCCTAGCAAGGACACAGAACTCTGAGGAAGGGGAACTGTGGTTTCAAGAATGTGGGAATAGTCTCTGTTGCATTTTCTCTCTTTCTTTCACTTTCCCTAAAGGCAGATACCATCACAGAAATATGCAGCAGAGTGGGAAAACTAAAGTTCCAATATTCTAGCTGGAAAATGAGTAATTGGAGCTAAAAGGGTAGCTTTCTAAGCATGTAACATGGTAATTATATAAAACATGGTAATTATGTAAAATTTGTATATGAACCCTATGGGCTCATCCCCTTGATGTATATTCATGAATATGACCATAAAAAGCATAAGAAATGTTTGGATAACTGAAGTATGGGGTATACTGCCCAGGTCCTAGACTTGCATGAGGTGGCCAACATGCGGGACAGATCCAAATAACAAGGCAGGTGCTTCTAAAACTGAACTGACATTAGTACCGTAACCCATAGAAGGAAGCCTAAAATCATAACCTGTATGGAAAAAGACCAATTTTACAAATTAACAAAATTTCCCTGAGAAGAGATAGGCAATCTGAATATCTATAAAAGAAATTGGGGGTGCCTGGGTAGCTCAGTCAGTTAAGCCTCTGCCTTTGGTTCAGGTCATGATCCCAGGGTTCTGGGATCAAGCCCCACATCGGACTCCCTGCTCAGTGGGGAGTCTGCTTCTCCCTCTCCCTCTGCTGCTCCCCCTGCTTGTGCCCTCTCACTCTCTTTCTGTCAAATAAATAAATAAAATCTTAAAAAAATTAAATTTGACGGAAAAGGTCCACAAAAGGTAATTCCAAGCCCAACTATGACTAATATTCACTAAATTTCATTTTCTTCATCTATACAACAGGACTCACAATTCATTCCAAGTCTTCACAGGGATTCACTAATTTTAGGTAATGCATGAGATTGTGTTTTTACAAATGGCAAATTCTACACAAATGAGGGAAAATAAGTAGTTAAACAGCTCGTCACACATGTACAGTCTTTTGAGAGAAGCAGAACTTTCTCAGAGTGTCGGTAATACCTCCCTTCCTTTCACAGACAGGTCTGTTTCTGAACACAGTAACTCAGCGCGTAGAGGATGGTAGAGGCCAGCCTGTGACCTGAAGCCGATGTGAAATGCAGACTCTGGGCTTCTTCAGCTGGGCAATTGCCCAACTAAAACAGAGAGTAACAGAACATGAAAATGTCCCTCTCTGCATACAGAATAAGCAAATGTGTGCCTTCAACAGCAAGAAAGGGAATGTGCTATCGCTATGGGTGGATATGCTGATGTTTGTTCTAAATGTAGAAATTAGATGGCCACAAATGGAACTGACTTTAAATTAGCTCTCAGGGTGCCTGGGTGATGCGGTCGGGTAAGCACCTGACTTCTGGTTTCCACTCAGGTCGTGATCTTGGGATCCTGAGATCGAGCCCTGCTTGGGGCTCTGCACTCAGCATGGAGTCTGCTTAAGATTCTCTCTCCGTCTGTCCCAGCCACCTTGATCCCTCTCTCTCTCTCTAAAATAAATAAGTAAATCTTTAAAAATAAATAGACAATTTAGGTCTCAAGAACAGAAAAGGAGTCAAAATAAAGATATCTTGCTATGTAATGATAGACACTGAGAATAATTTAGTTCAGGTTAAATAACTCTTTCCTGAATTGAACTCATACCCTGAGAAAATTAAATAAAGTCTGTGGGGTTTATGACTAATAAAACTCCAGATTTATTTTCCCTCAATAGTTAATTCTTTTAGCACCTTCTAAGAATTCAAGAGAAACAGCACAACTTTTTAATTAATCTCACAGCTCCTCATCTCCTGAGAGGACAAGGCAAAGCTCTGCAGTGAGCTCCTTGAAATGCAGGCCTTGCAGGTGAATTGTGGGGTTTGGGTAGAGTCTGTTTTTGGTCCAAGGAAATAAAAAGCTGACACTGGATGTGGCAAAAATGGGAGCAGGGGTGATGGAAAGATCTTAACTTAAAAATGTGAGAAAAACCCTTAGAGACACAAAATCAAGAAGAGGCCATCAACCAGCCCATTATCTCTAGGCAGAAATGAAACGAAATCATTAACTATAATCTTTTCAAGCTTTTCAAGAAAGACATTTATATTCTCTGCTAGTCATCTAGCCCAGAATGTGATAGTTTTTAATGTATAATTTAATCCCTTTTTTCTGTAGATTCCAATTTTCTTAAAGCTTTGAAAAAAATGGAAAGAACCTTGGAGGAAACATAGTTCATTTTTTGATGTAAAGTTCCATGATTCATTACTTGCATATAACACCCAGTGCACCATGCAATATGTGCCCTCCTTAATACCCATCACCAGCCTATCCCATTCCCCCTGCCCCCCCCCAAGCCCTCAGTTTGCTTTACATCAAAAACTAGAGATGTACTGTATGGTGGCTAACATAATATAATAAAAATATTATTATTAAAAAATATATAGTTCATTTTTCTATGTTGATAGCAATATACAATACAGAATATAATAAAGAACACTGAACTCAGACTGAGACCTTGGTTTTTTCCTTCTTCTCAGGGTCATTATGTGAAATTATGAACAACAGGGTGAGTGGCTTTGCTATGCCCCTGCCCGGGCTAGATCACTGGGCTTTGTAAGGTTTTCAGTGGACAGACCACTTCCCATTGCAAACATCTATCTTGTGTTATTGATCTACTATTTTTGAACAATCTAGCTTTTTATACCACACATGTAAGACTCTTAAACACACCTAGAAATTCACAGAAAATCATGGATCAGCTTCACTCTCTAGATGTCAACTTGTATCTTTTAAGTAATGGGATGTCCAGATACCACCAAGTTGTCGGTTGATGTCTGTAAGTATTATCCGGACTTGCCTTCACTGAGCATTGTTTCTATAGATCCTGTCAATAAAAGCCAATTAGAAGAATTCCACAAATACAATATGGGCTTCAATAAACCAGTTTTCTATGTATGCATAGTCATAGCTCTTAGCATTAAAAGACCTTAAGAAATCAGTTACTTTTCCTGTAGGTCCTCCCATGAGATCGAAATGTATTCCAGAGAAAATCCTATGATTGATATATATGACTGAAGCCTTTAAGGTCAGGAAAAGCCTGAAGGCATCAATTTATAGGTAAAATGTGAATTGCTAGTCAGGCTATATATATTACATTGTGACAATTTCTGGGCAATCCTTTCCTTTTAAAGGAAAATTGACATGGTCAGGTCAGGACCCACCAAAGGGGTCAGCATGTTGAAGGCTTGAGAAATAGTCCATGAAATGATACGTAAGAAACATTTGGTGGAAGAAGACTTCTAAATTGAATGGTGTGGGTGCCAGAAGTTCCCATGCCTCTTCCACTTCACTGTCAAGATGGATACAACATAACCTTGGGACTGACCTTAGGGTTCAAAACTATGAGTGGTCACCTCTAAGTATGCAAATGCTTAGAGGCTTGAGACCACAAATGGCACAGTCTCATAGCACAATGTATCTATTTTTACAATTTTATATTTGATGGATTATTTCATCAGCTTCCTTCTCTTCCACTGAACCAGCACTATCAATAAAATTTTTGGAAACAATGGTAATGTTCTATGTCTGCCTTTTCTAATACAGTAGCCATTAGCTACATGTGGCTATTGAGTACCTGTTAATGTAACAGAGAAAGTGAATGGCCATACCAGGATAGTGGGTATCGTACTGAGGAGCATAGCATAGCATTAGACAGTAATCCTTCTATATTTAATTTGCTCACCATTATAATCCCAGGACCCAGCATAAAGCTATGCAAAGCAGGAAGACATGTATTTTTTTAATGAACAAATGAATGAATGACTGGTTTTACTAGTCTTGGTCCTTAGCAGAAATTCAGTTTTTTCTAAGTATAGGGTAACCACATGTCCCAGCTTACCAGGCATGATCTTTGTTTATGCCAGTTGTTGTTGCATAATTATTTATAAAGTTTTTATGACTCTTTCTGTGATTCAGTTTCATCATCCTTGAAATGAGAATAATTCTAGTATATATAAATACAGAAGTATGAAGCAGGAGAGTGCTTTAACTCTTTGACACACTACGTGCCACAGATCTGTTCACTATAGTTGCAGTAAGTTCAATTACAGACTTATTTAAAAACATACAGCTTGCATTTCTAAGTTTATTTCCTGATAAAGGAAACTTTCAACCCTTAGTGTTTGTGGGCCCTCCTCCTGGGCCCCCAGGGAAGCTACATTTTAACTTTTACCGAGGTCAGAATGACTTAACTAAACTTCAAAGCCTGGGCTCTGTTTCTGTCCTGAGCACACATTTTTACATCTGTGTCTTAGCAAATAACCTCAAAGATACATTTCAAACTGAAGTTAAGAGTAAAAACCTCCCAAAGTTCCATTCCCATACCTCTGAAGCCTGCAACCTTGCACATACTAAAAGTTTGTAACTTTCTGGAATGTCCTTTGTCATGATGATTTGTAACTCTTGATGTAACAAAAACACACATAACCCTGTATTAATCATTCCTTCCCCTGAGCACTCTCTTCTTTGTGAAGATGTGTATCCTGGGCAGCTGTCCGCACTTGGACTCAAATAAATCTCTCTTCTTTTTTGAAGAAATTCTAAAAGGTTTGCTCATTTTGTGCCAACAGTCCTAAACCATACTATGGTGTATGGCATGTCTATTGAAGGAATAAATGATTGAATACTTTAAAATATGTAATATAACAGATGCAACCATTCTATGAGGAAATTTACTATCTTGGTAAGCTTGGGCAAATGACTTGATCTTTCTTGCATCAGGTTCTTTATTTTTAAAGTATTAAATATATTGTTAATTTGAATCATATGAAATTGCTACCTAATTCAGCCTAATAATTATCTTTTACATTGAACTATTGTGAGAATTGAATAAATCAGTAAATGTAGCAAGATTAGAATTATATGTGGCACGTAGTTAAGTGTTCAATAAGTTCTGGCTATTATCATTATTAACAATGATTTATGCACACAAAAATATGGTGTTTTGAAAACTATAAAGAGTAGCCGCCACTAATAATCATACATATTTAACTATTTCTCCAAATTTTAAATTAAAAGAAAAAAATTAAAATCATGACTTCAAATATTTCAGAAATTATATTCAGATAGGAAGCTGTTGTCATAAAGACTTTCTAGACCATTGTCTGCAAAACTTTAATTTCTAGCTCTTAACCTAGTTACTGTCTACTATCTCTATGCTGAGAGAGAATATTATACATACGGGAGCTAATGAGAGCATCAACAAAGGATTTTTTTTAAAAAGCAAATTTTAATTGCTGCTGTGCCCCAGTCGCTCATCCCTGGTGAAAGGAAGTCTCAAGGGAGTTTGCATGTAAATATCTTTGATGTTATCACTTATATGTTACCCGAGATAAAAACAAGTCACTTTTGCAGGTGGCTCTGGTAGCATTATGAGGAGGCTACAAAAGGGAAACATGGTTTTTGATACATAATATCTATGTGAACTTCTCAGTAATTGAGACCTGCCTTTGATCCCCTAAGTAAAAGAGAGCCCAGACATTTCTATTTCGAACAACCTCTACTGTCATTCTCAAGAGCTATTTCCCCTAGAAATAAGGGATAACTAGTCTAAATAGTACATATAACCCAGACTAAGGTTTCCAAGCAAAGGGTGAGTATCTCAATTCTATCTATTCTAGAAATTTTAATCTCAGAATGTTAAAGGAGTCTAATCCCTCACATTACAGGAATTTCCTAAAGCCTTAAGAAGATGGTTACTTATCTTTTGCTATAACGCATCTGAAGATAGAAAATGATCTTTTTCATAATTCAACCCATACTACTTTCAGGCACATTTAATGCTTAAAGAGATATTTGATGCTGAAACAGGTAGCTCATTGACCACAGCTCTTTCCTTTGAGGTAACATACAATAAATCGAATTCCAATTCCTGCTACTAGTCATGCAGACACTGGGTATAAATTATTTTGATCCAAATCTTCAGTTTTCATGGGTAATTATAGTTTGTAAATTGCAATCATAAAATACCACCCCCAGAACTAAACAAAATTCACCAGATGCAGTTTATCTTGTGTGACTATCACTTTGCTCGTTTTAGATAGTATGTTCCTTTTAAAGACTTTAATAGCATTTTTAGGTGTTTTTTTCCCTTGATCTGGATCTTTTGAACATGAGAGCTGTGAGGCCGATACTTCCCATCCCCTGTCCACCTCCCCTCCAGCAACCCTCAGTTTATTCTCTGTGGTTAAGAGTCTGTTTTATGGTTTGCCTCTCACTTTCCCTCCCTGCTCTGTTTATTTTTTTCGTTTCTTGAATTTCACATATGAGTGAAATCATATGGTATTTGTCTTTCTTTGACTGACTTATTTCACTTAGCATAATACTCTCTAGCTCCATCCGTGTCATTGCAAATGGCAAGATTTCTAAATTCTTCTTTTTAATATCAGTCTAGATTCACAGGCTGACATTCTCTTTGTAAATCATTATCACCATACAAGTGTTTATTACTCTTGTCTATGTTAACATTAACTCTGAAATTCATGATCTCTTCTATGGGATCATCCAAGTTATTGGTAGAATGTTTTTCAAGACAAGTATACAGTCTCATGGAATAATAACTTAAAATTTCTCACTTTATGATTAATTTTAGATGTTCATTGAATTCATATAACTATGATGTTTGCTCTATATTTTTACCTACCACACATAATTCTATCATGTCCATAGACCATCACAAGAAATTTAACACTTTTTAAAAATCAAGATAATCTAGGACTAGAACATTCTTTTAGTCTGTTAATCTAGTAAAACTAAAGAAAAAATATCTGGGATTACCTTAATGATCTTATTCTGGCTATAAGTCATAACATTTCTTTTATAAGAGCTCAACATTTTTTTTTTCTTTCTTACACTGTTTTGGTGTTTTTCTCAGGCCACATTCATAGTTAAGATAGATTTGACTAAGATAAGAAAAGATCACTGATGCGATGTTGGGAATTCTCCAGGTATACCAGTCATGGGCATTCAAACAGAGGTGGTGTCACCTGGACAGACCAGGAAATAATGGAAACTATGACCCTATGTCAGAGTCAGACTTTGGGGGGAGCCGGTCACACAGAATGAGGAAGAGCCCAACACCTGCAATGAAAATTACAAATATTGAACAAGATACAATGGAGCTTCTGTGATGAGCAGGCGTACTTAGTGGGTCACTTTTGTGAAGGGCCAGGAGGACAGGAGAAACAGTCAGTTGGCCATTGTAAAGAGTCAGAAATATAGGAGGATACCACAGCTCTGCCCCTTGATATCAGGTAAGGTAAAATTAGGGGATGGATTAAAAGAAATAACTGGGATTTTGTAAAGGATAATGGGGGAAACTACCATTTTGGGTTGGTACCTTGCTTAAGTCTCCTGGGTATTTTCTGACACTTGTTTTCAGGCCTTCTCTACTATTTACTTTTTTTGTACTTGTTGATTTTTTTTTTCTCTAATGAAGACTTAGAGGACAAAGGGGAAAGATTTTAAGTAGAGTATATTTCTTTCTTTAATCTGAAACTTATTAACAATTTGTGGTTAATGCCTATATTTTTCTTGTTTAGTATCAGAAAGAAAAATATATTATAATCATAAAAGATAGTTATAACTTTTGAGCCAATATTGCACAATTTTTTGGAGGGGAAAATCTCATTGTTTGAAGAAAAACTTAATGGGCATATTTGGCATAAACAAAAACGCATACACTGGCATAACCTAGATGGGGAAGGCTTGGAGGACAATGGCAAATTAGCAGGTTGTGGTGGAATGTTTTGTATAATCAGTATGATACCACTATCATTTTGTTCTTTCTTACACTGTTTTGGTGTTTTTCTCAGGCCACATAGTTGTTTTCTTGTTTATAACCACTTTATTGAGATGTAATTCACACACCACAAAATTCACCTGTGCAATGTGTACAAATCAGTGGTTTTTAGTATATTCATAGAGTTGAACAACCATTACCATGTCCTAATTTTAGAACATTTCCATGACTTCAACCTTCTCCCCCCCAAAAACAAAGCTCTGTACTCATCAGCGGTCACTTCCTTTCTCCTCTGCTCCCAGCCCCTAGAAGATACTAAGCTACTTTCTCTATCTATAAATTTACCTTTCCTGGACACTGTATAATTTGAATAATACAATATGTGGCCTTTTGTGTCTCTTTCACCTAGCATAATGTTTTCAGGTTCATCCATGGTGTGGCATGCCTCATACTTCATTACTTCTCATTGTGGAATACTCTTCCACTTTACGGCTATACCACCTTTGGTTTATCCATTCATCATTTGATAGACATTTGGATGGTTTTCATTCTTTCTACTATTAGAAATAATATTGCTAAACATTCATGTAGAAGTTTTTATGTGGACATTTGTTTTCAATTCTTGTGAGTATGTACTTAGGAGTAGAACTGCTGGGTCATACGTTAAACTTTATGTTCCTTTAGGAACTGCTCAGCGGGTTTTCTAAGCAGCTGTATCATTTTGCAATCCTACCAGCACTGTATGAGGATTCCAATTTCTCCAGATCCTTGCTACTACTTGTTACTGTCTGTCTTTTTTATTATAGCCATTCTAATGTGTATGAGATGGTATCTCATTGCAGTTTTGATTTGCAGTTCCCTAATGACAAATGATGGTGAACCTCTTTTCAGGTGCTTTTTGGTAATTTGTGCATCTTCTTTTGAAAAATATCTACTCAAGTCCTCTGCCCATTTTAAAATTGGGTTGTGTTTTTATTGTTGAATTGTAAGAATTTTTACATTTTTCGGATACAAGTTCTTTGTTAGATATATGACTTGCAAGTATTTTCTCCACCTGTTGGTTGTCTTTTCATCTTCCTGGATGATACTCTTTGAAACACAAAAGTTTTTAATTTTGATGACATCATTTATTTTTTTCTATGGTTCTTTCGTCTTTTGACATCTTATCTAAGAAAATATCACCTATTCCAAGGGCACAAAAACTTACTCCTACATTTTCTTTCAAGAGTGTTGTAATTTTAGGGGTGCCTCAGTGCCTTAGTCGGTTAAGTGTCTGACTCTTGATCTCAGCTCAGGTCTTGATCTTACGGTCATGTGTTTAAGCCCTGCAATGGGCTTTGTGCCGGGTGTAGAGCCTACTTAAAAAGAAAAAAGAATTTTATAGTTTTAGCTTTATGTTTAGGTCTCAGACCTATTTTGAATTAATTTTTGTGTATGATGTGAGGAAGGGATTTGACTACATTCTTCTACAGGTGGCTATCCATTCCAGAACCATTTGTTGAATATTGTCCTTTCCCTATTGAATTGTCTTGGAATCCTTGTCAACATCAATTCACCACAGATGTATGTGTTGATTACTAAACTCTGATTTCAATTCCATTGATCTATATGTCCATTATGCCCATTTTTATGTCAGTGACACACCATTCATTATGTAGCTTTGTAGCAAGCTTTCAAATTAGGAAGTCTGAGTCCTCAAACCTTGTTCTTCTCTTTCCAGTTTATTTTGGCTATTCTGAATCCTTTATATTTCCATGTGAATTCTAGGAAGAGCTGGTTAATATATGTAAAACAGATGAGATGTTGATAGAGATTGCATTGGATCTGTAAATCAATTTGTGGAGTATTGCCATCTTAAAAATACTAAAGTTTTTGGTTCATTAATATGGGATGTCTTTTCATTTATGTTGATCTTCCTTAATTTCTTCCCAAAATGTTTTGTAATTTTCAGCGTACATGTCTTGTGTTTCTTTTTTAAATTTGTTACCAAGTATTTTCTTAGTTTTGGTGCTGTTATAAATGGATTTTTTTTTTCTGGATACTTTATTGTAAGTGTGTAGAAATACAATTGAGCACTATATGTTGATATATTTTTCAACCTTGCTGAACTTATTTCTAATTTTTTAAAAATAAATTCCTTAAGATTTTCTATATGTTACATCATATAATCTGTGAATAGAGTTAGTTTTACTTCTTCCTTTCCAATGTGGATGCCTTTTATTCCATTGTCTTCCTTGAATGCTGTCAATAGAATCTCCAGTATAAGGCTGAGTAGAAGTGGTAGGTTGGCCATCTTTGCCATGTTCCTCATCTTAGGGGATAATATACAATCTTTCACCATTAAGTATGATGTTAGCTGTGGTTTTTTTATGGATGCCACTGATGTTATTTAAAAAGTAAAACAGAATGTTTTTTGACCAGGCACATGCTCTTCAAATTGCATCATAACCTCTTATTTTTTTTAAATCAAGGTGGTCCTTTGAGTCATTCAAGTTTGAGAAATCTTTAGGACATTATGTTAAGTGAAATAAGTCAGTCACAAAAGTATAAATACTGTATGATTACACTTATGTGAGGTATCTAAAGTAATTAAATTCATAGAAACAGAGTAGAATAGGAGTTACCAGGGCCCAAGGGAGAGGGAGAAAAGGGGATTTATTTAATGGGTATAGAGTTTCAGATTTGCAAGATGAAAAAGTTCTGGAGATCTGTTCACAAAAATGTGAACATATTTAACACTATTTATTGTATATTTAACAACATATATATATATATATTTAACAACATATGATATATGTATATATGTCACAATTTCTTTATCCACTCATCTGTTGATGGACACTTGGCTGTTTCCATAATTTGGCTATTGTAAGTCTTTTAATTTTTATCTAAATAGGCATACCCTTGTTTTTGATACACCAATAATCTGTGATGCTATCTCTTGGATCTCTTTCTTTTGAAAATAGAACAATCATCACAGTATACTGTGCTTGGAATCATCAACTTTTTTTCCAAACCCATACCCCAGAGACAGAAAGATACACATATTCTTTCTGCTTTGGTTTCTTGTGCCCCTGAAGGAGTGCTGTTAAAAGCTCTGGTTTTGAAGGTGAGTACAAAGACACCAAGACAATGTGCACATTGTTGTAGTATGCATCCGCCAGACTGACATTTTGCAGCTCTGTTCTCCCAGAACATAAGTTCCAAGGGTCACAGACCACATCAAATCATACAAAGCACTTAGCTCATGGTGAATATTCCATAAGTGTTTTTGGAACAAATGTATTTGGACTTTAACATTTCATACTTCTGAACTCCTCATTAGGAAACTCAAACCCTTCCTGCATGTGGAATTCAAGTTGAATGATAACTTGTTGTTAGCTATCCAGTTACTTTCCAGAGCCACTATTTCTGTATTTTTGAAGAAGTGCCAATAGTCGAGGTACTCACTACAGGGAGTCTAGACTGGACCAGTTGTTGATACACTATTGTAGTACTTTACATCATTTTTTTCCTTCACATTAATTGCTGTGAATGGCTTCTCTGCTATGACAAAGAGATAAAAATAGGAGAGCAGATATAAGTAGCTAAAATAAGATATGGAACGTGAGACAGACAGGCCTTAGCTCATATCCTTGATCATTTACTTATTACATGCCTAAATATGGGCAAATATCCAACCATTATAACCCTCAGTTACTTAATATGTAAATCAGGCATACTAGTATTTGTTCTGCATAAGAGTGTGTGTGTGTGTGTGTGTGTGTGTGTGTGTGTGTGTATATAAATATATATATATAATCTTTATCCATTCGCCTATTGATAGACACTTGGGCAGCTTCCATAATCTGGCTATCGTAAATAATGCTGCAATAAATATAGGAGTGCATAAGACCCACTCTTACAGCATAGCACAAAAAAGGGATTGCTCTATCTGACATTTATTTACATGCCCCATATTACTGAGACCTCCGGATCTTTGAGCGCTAACATAGATCAGGAACAGACATAGAGCTACCTGGTTGAAAGACAAATTCTGTTTCACACCACGTTACATACTGGGACAATAAATATCTACCACAAATTTTTTCTTTTCTTTCTACATAAAATTCCCAGAGGAAAATGACAACAGGAAATCATTCCACAGTGACTGAGTTCATCCTTGCTGGGCTAACAGAGAAACCAGAACTCCAGCTGCCCCTTTTCTTCCTCTTTCTTGGAATCTACGTGGTCACGGTGGTGGGGAACCTGGGCATGATCACGCTGATAGGGCTCAGTGCTCACTTGCACACCCCCATGTACTACTTCCTCAGTAGCTTGTCCTTCATTGATCTCTGCCATTCCACTGTCATTACCCCCAAAATGCTGGTGAATTTTGTGACAGAGAGGAATTTTATCTCCTATCGAGCATGCATGACTCAGCTCTACTTCTTCCTCGTTTTTGTTATATCAGAATGTCACATGTTGGCTGCAATGGCATATGATCGCTATGTTGCTATCTGTAACCCATTGCTTTACAATGTCACCATGTCTTATCGGGTCTGCTCCTGGCTGGTAGTTGGGGTATATATCATGGGCTTGACTGGTGCCACAGCTCACACTGGCTGCATGCTAAGAGTGCTTTTCTGCAAGGCTGATATAATCAACCATTACTTCTGTGATCTCTTCCCACTGTTGGAGCTCTCCTGCTCCAGCACTTACATTAACGAGGTGGTAGTTTTGTGCTTCAGTGCATTTAACATTCTTGCCCCCAGCCTGACGATCCTTGCCTCCTACATCTTCATCCTCTCCAGCATCCTCCGCATCCGCTCCACTGAGGGCAGGTCCAAAGCCTTCAGCACCTGCAGCTCGCACATCTCAGCCGTTGCTGTCTTCTTTGGATCCGCTGCATTCATGTACCTGCAGCCATCCTCTGTGAGCTCCCTGGACCAAGGGAAAGTGTCCTCTGTGTTTTATACCATCCTTGTGCCCATGCTGAACCCCCTGATCTACAGGCTGCGGAATAAGGATGTCAAAGTTGCCCTAAATAAGATCCTTGAAAAAAGAAGAAAAGGGGTATTTTGCCTGAGCAAAAATTTATAATTCTCCAACAAGGTTTGATAAGGAAACAGAGACAACAATGTATGTCCACAAGTAGTGAGATAGTTGTTATTACTTGATAATTTGGAAAAACAGTGCAGGAGGGGACTGGATTCATAGTGCCAGTCATATGGAAAGCAGCACCATACGACAGGGTGTATTGGACATAGAATTTGACACCATATGGACACCAGAGAGCACCAAGTGTATTGGGGTTAGAAAACAAAGTGAAGAAAAATAAAATTTGCAGAATCAGGGTATCTCCTAGAAATAGAATGCATGAAAATTGTTATTTGCTAACTTAAATAGGTGAAATAAGTCAAGTACAATTCATTTGATAATTCTTATTGAATTATCTTTTAATATGTTTTTCAAGACTTTTAACTTCTGCTATTATTTGGAATGATAATATATTGTAAATGACTGTGATTATCATATAGCATTCACAAACTATTTTAATTTTACACGTTTGGCTTGAAGACTATGACTAAACATAATAGATAACACATACTACCTACTAGAACTCGATGGTAAGGTCTTACTGGTATGCTTTTCTCTCTCTCTCTCTCTTTTAATTCAAGTGTAGTTGACACACAGTGTTACTTTAGTTTCAGGTGTACAACATAGTGATTTGACATCTCTATATGCTATGCTATGCTGGTCACAAATGTAGCTACCATCTGTCACCAAACAACATTATTATGATACCATTGACTATATTCCCTATGCTGTGCTTTTATTCTCATGATTTACCCGTTCCATAACTGGAGGCCTGTCTCTCCCCCTCCCGCGCCCTGCCACAACCAAAAGTTTGTTCTCTGCATTTATAGGTCTGAACCAGACCTATAACCATTTGTTTTAGTTTTTAGATTCCACACATGAGTGAAATCCTATGGTCTTTGTCTTTCCCAGTCTGAGTTATTTCACTTAGCATATTACCCTTTAGGTCCATCTGTGTTGTTGTAAATGGCAAGATCTCATTTTTTATGTCTGTGTAATATTCCATTGTATAGATATGTCACATCTTCTTCATCCACTCATGTAGTGATGGACACTTAAGTTGCTTCCATATTTTAGCTATTGTAAATAATGCTGCAATAAACATAAAAGTGCATATATCCTTTTGAATTAGTGTTTTTATTTCCTTTGGGTAAATATCCAGTAGTGGAATTATTGGATCATATGATAGTTCTATTTATAATTTTTGAAGAACCTCTGTGAGGTTTTCCACAGTGACTGTACCAATTTACATTCCCACCAACAGTATACAAGCATTCCTTTTTCTGCATATCTTCACCAATACTTGGTATTTCTTGTCCTTCTGATTTTAGTCATTCTGGCAGGTGTAAGGTGATATCTCATTGTGGTTTTGCTTTGCATTTCCCTGCTGATTAATGATATTGAGTATCTTTTCATACTGTTGGCCATGCATATATCTTCTTTGGAAAAGAAGATCCTCTGCCCCATTTTTTAATAGGATTGTTGGGTTTGTTTTGTTTTGTTTTGTTTTGGTGTTGAGTTTTATAAATTTCTTCATATATTTTGTGTATTAACTCCTTGTTGGATATATCATTTGCAAATATTTTCTCCCATTCAGTAGGTTGCCTTTTTGTTTTATTGATGGTTTCCTTCACTGTGCAAAAGCTTATTTTTTTTTTTAATTTGAGTATAGTTGACACACAATGTTACATTAGTTTCAGGTGTATAATGTAGTGACTCAACTTCTCTATACATTATGTTAGGCTCACCACAAATGTAGCTACCCTCTGTTACCATACAACATTATTACAATGTCATCGACTATATTCTCTATGCTGTGCCTTTTATTTCTGTGACTTATTCATTCCATATTCATTCCATAACTGGAAGCCTGTCTCTCCCACTCCCCTTTATCCATTTTGTTCATCCTCCACCATCCTTCCCTTTGGCAGCCATCAGTTTGTTCTCTGTATTTATAGGTCTGATT
This sequence comes from Ursus maritimus, assembly GCF_017311325.1. Lineage (NCBI taxonomy): Eukaryota > Metazoa > Chordata > Mammalia > Carnivora > Ursidae > Ursus > Ursus maritimus. Next base: position 44,448,338 of record NW_024424008.1, on the reverse strand, counting down.
GTGATTTTTTGTTTGTTTATTCATTTGTTTTGTTTTTTGGATTCCAAATATGAGTGAAATCATATGGTATTTGTGTTTTTCAGTCTGACTTATTTCACTTAGCATAATACCCTCTGAAATGACTTCTTGACTTCATTTTCCCTTTCCAAATTTTACATACCTTTCAATTACAAACAGAAGTGTTTAATTCTCCAAGCATTTCTGACTACTCCAGGCTCCTATCAGACACATTTCTGCTTCATCACACATGCTATATTAATGATGTCTTTTCTGTTGTTTACTATTAATGCATGCTTGTGGATACTATCTCCATCAAAGTTGTCAAATTCTTAAGAACAAAAATTGTGTCTTGCATTGTACCATATTTCTTGTTCTAAGGTTTGATTAATAAGTAACATTTTCCATAGGGTTTATCAATTATTCTGCTCTAGGTTTTTGCTCTTTTCATAGAAATTGGCAAAAATACCTTTACAAAAAAGGTGGAAGCCCCATTTCTAACAACAATTTAAAGCATTTCAAAGTAAATTTGATTAAGAAAATTTATTGCAATTATTGTAAAAATCATGAACCATTCAATAAATATTTGAATAAAGTATTAAATATAATTTTTATTTCCAAACAAATAAAATGATGTAGCCTTTATATAGAATTAATCTCTATAGCACCTATGTTTCTATTGCTCCTCATCATTTCTTTTCTAATTTTAGAAAAAAATAAAGTCAGCATCTCTCCTTATTACTCTTGTTAAGAACTCTTCAGGTGTATATGCAATATTTAGCAAATACTTTCATTTAGGCTACAATTTAAAACATTCCAACCATCACTGTTTTCTGAGTACATTATGAAATCTAAATACAGTTAACAGAGATCAATGAAAATAAAAATTTTCAGATCTTTCATAACCAGGTTGTTTTCCCTGGTTTTCTACTCTGCCCTTGTGGGAAAGAACTTTAGAAAACTTCTTTAGTATACATCTTAAAAATTTCCTGAAATTTTGCATTTTAAATGGCTTGGCATAAAATTCACTGGAAACCTAAGAATATCCCTCACATCCTAGATACTGATATGTAACCTAACAAGAACAATGAATCACACCTATGTGACACTATTAAGCACTTGAGAACCAATGGAGAAAGGGAAGTTCTAATTGTTTCTTTTCCCAAGAGTGGATACCTGTGGGATAAGATTCTAGTGGGAGGCCATTATTATTGTTTGTTCTTAATCAGACACTTAGTATCTATGCCCAGAGTATAAAATCCTCTCATCCTATCAACCAGCCTTTGAGAGGGACAGATGGCCTTGGGCATCAATTTCATCCAAGATCAAGATCAGTGACTAAAAACAATTGCCAAAAAAGACTGTGACCCCCTCAGCACCAAGGAGTCCTGCAAGGTTAGTACTCAGAACTATCCACCTGCAATGTCAGGTCATTTTTTCCTTCTAGAACAATGAAGAAGAAAAGTACACAGCATTGAACTCTCTCTGGGAAGAAAGAGGGGTATGTCTGAATCTGAGTGTTTGACTTTTAAAATCTTAGTCTTCCACTCAAGCTCCCTTTCCAGTGCACATAGAGACACATGTAGCTATTTGTACATCCTCACCTGTCCTCATTCCATTGTTCACACTCTAGTGAGCACAGGTCCCTTTATTATCTCTCTGTTCCCTCTAGTATAAAATTATGGCAAATACTTTTTTGTTTACTCATTTCAACTCAGGCAGTGTAAAGGCTTTGTTGAGTTAGTCTCTGTTAACTTATCTTTAACCTTCCTTCATAACTTTATTAAACACGTCTTAATTGAGGATCACTGGGTGCAAAACACTGTGCCAAGGACTGTATTGAATTTACAGTCTGGTAGAGAAGGGAAACCAGTAAGTAACTCATACTAATTAATACGAAGTTGAGCAAGTGCTTACATAAACATAGGAAATGTATTCATGGGCACAAAAAATTGGTCGTGTTTGCTGCGGCTCTCATATTAAACTCCTTAACTAAGTGATCCTAACTATTAAATAAGTGTCACAAGGTAGAGGGAATGGAAGAAGAGAAAAGGTAAAGGAATATGGTGAGTAAAAACTAAGAGTCTACCAAATACTCCTGCAGAATAACTAAATAACATGATACTTGTTGGGACATAAAAAAAAGAAAACTTTTTCATTGTTGTTAAAAGATGATATAAATCTTTGAATGACAAGTTGGTTTGAACTTTGTTTTGGAGACCTTGGAAAATATTGATAATTTTAAGAGGTTACTATTCAGTAAAAAGTTTCCAAATTTCTGTATTATTGTGTATATTTTTAAATTTTTATTATTATTTTAAAGATTTATTGATTTATTTTAGAGAGACAGAGAGTGAGGGCGAGCAGAGGGATGGGCAGAGGGCAAGAATCTCAAACAGACTCTCTACTGAGCACAGAGCCCCACACCAGGCTCAATCTCACAACCCTGAGATCAGGACCTGAGCTTAAATCAAGAGTCAGTTGCTTAACTGGCTGAGCCACCCAGGCACCCTGTCGTGTGTATTCATAGAAATAAGAAGATACGTTGAGGAAAGGAATCTTCATTATGGGTTTTCATATCTGGTTTTCATTATGGGAATGACAATGTTGGGCGAATGAAAGATATAGCAGAGATACTCAATAGATTACGATTAAAACAACACTGACATTTATTAAGTTCTTATCAAGAGCCAGGAATTGTGCTAGGCACCTTGCAGGTATCATGTAAGTTAATTTTCACATGAGACAGAAATTAACATTTCCATTTTTCAGAGGATTAGAGCAATTATAGTCTCATGGCCGCAAGTGTTATGATCACCGGGGAAGCCTCTGAAAATTTGCCTTGCCGAGCCCCCACTCCACCCCCAGACTTTCTGACCCAGTACTCTGGGCTGGGATGTGGGCTGAATTGTTTCCATCCATGACCTTCTACCTTAATATCAGGACCTATTAGAATTACACAACCATGAAATATTGGAATTGAAAGAGCTATTAAGGATGATTTAATCCAACCACCCATCTAGAGCTTGCATCCATAAATAATAGGCACTGAGTGGCCCTGTAGGCTGTGCTCTAATGCTTCTGGCTACAAGATCAGAGTATATGTGACTGTTGTTAAGCTTCCTTGATGTGAAACCAGATAGTTCTCCCTATAGTTTCAAGCAGGTAATTTTACCTTTGTTGAAGATGTATAAAATGAGTCTAACACCTTTTAAATATAGCAATACATTGAACATTTGACAATAACTGGCATGTGGAGTTTTTTGGTTTTTGCTAATTAAATATCCTCAGTTATTTCAGCCATTCATCAAAAGACAAGATTTTTAAATAATTTTTCTGAAGTTGTACAGTTTTTTCTAAATCACATCTAGTATTGTACCTCAAATTGAAAACACTATTCCAACTATGGCTTGAGTATTAGGAAAAGGAATTTCCATTTTCTAGAATCTAGTCTTCTTTGCAATGTAAATGCAATATATATTAGTCCTTTCTTTAAAAAAGATCCCATTGTTGACTAGTACTGAATTGAACTAAAATTTCTAGTTGTTTTTTGCATGTATTCTAATAATCCCTATCTATACTATCCTAAAATTCTATAAAGAGTACATGCAAAATACATGATAAGAAGACACCTCATATTTTTCTTCCAAAATCTTTCTCATATTTGGGGAATAAGAGTAGTTTTCTGACCTCCACCACCACCATGAAGTCCAATTAACATAAACCATTCATAGTCTTCTGCTTCTCTGGCCACAGAGGTAGAATGAATTCTAAATTTTGGCCACCGTATCACTCCCCTGGGATTATTTGAATCATAAATGAAGGAAGAGAGTTTTCACAGTTTTCAGTCTTGGAGAAGTTGTTGAGGTATAGGTATGTTATGTTCTTATTCTTACCTTGTGAGGTAGTAGGCCTGGCTGAAGGAAACTAGGACAAGCAGAGTAGCAGAATTCCAGGCGGGATGATATTTGTAGCTGCCCAGTCCTTCAGGTATTTTGATCTGGAATTCTAGTAAAGAAAATGATTCAGACCAAATTAACAACTTTTCACAGACTTATGAATCCTGTGTTTATTAATTGTAGGAAACATGTTACTCTTATTTTCAACTGAATGAAAATTTAATCATTATGATATTTGATTAATATGCCATGGCATTAATATATACATATACACAGGATATAGGGTGATTATATACTTATAGGAAAGAGTCATTAGAAATAACAGCAGTTGAATCACCATACTGGACACCTGAAACTCATATTACACTGTATTAGTTAACTAAAAGGAATTTGAATAAAAACTTAAAAAAAGAGAGAAATAACAGTGGTAACTTCCCTACTAATTGACTCAAAGCATGCAAACTTGGTGTTTTCTATTAATATCTAAGATAACTAAATATCTTAGTTAGAAGTTTCTTGAATTTTCCTCTAGTCAACTGGAATCATTGGTTGCCCTAGAGCGATGGAAGAGATTCAAGAGATAACTGCATTATGAATGTCCTTTGATGAGGGATAAAGTAATGATCTCCATAAAATTATTCTCTCCCTCACACACATACACACATACATATGTACACACACACACACACACACACCCCACTCAAGTACACTCATTTTCTATTTTTTAAGCCTAGAACACTTTGAGAGGATAATGGACCCTGGAAATCACTCTACAGTGACTGAGTTCATCCTCGCTGGGCTAACGCAACAACCAGAACTCCAGCTGCCCCTTTTCTTCCTCTTCCTAGGAATCTATGTGGTCACTGTGATGGGGAACCTGGGCATGATCACGCTGATAGCGCTCAGTGCTCACTTGCACACCCCCATGTACTACTTCCTCAGCAATTTGTCTTTCATTGATCTCTGCCATTCCACTGTCGTTACCCCCAAAATGCTGGTGAACTTTGTAACACAGAAGAACATCACTCCCTACTTTGAATGCATGACTCAGCTCTATTTCTTCAGCATTTTTGCTATAGCAGAGTGTCACATGTTGGCTGCAATGGCATATGACCGCTATGCTGCCATCTGTAACCCCTTGCTTTACAATGTGATCATGTCTTCTCACATCTGCTTCCGGCTCACAGTAGGAGTTTATATTTTGGGCATCATTGGATCTACGATCCACACGGGCTTTATGATGAGACTCCTTTTCTGCAAGAGCAATGTGGTTAACCATTATTTCTGTGATCTCTTCCCACTCTTGGGGCTCTCCTGTTCCAGCACCCACATCAATGAATTATTAGTTCTAATCTTGAGTGCATTTAACATCCTGACTCCTGCCTTGACGATCCTTGCCTCCTACATCTTCATTCTCTCCAGCATCCTCTGCATCCGCTCCACTGAGGGCAGGTCCAAAGCCTTCAGCACCTGCAGCTCGCACATCTCAGCCGTTGCTGTCTTCTATGGATCCGCTGCATTCATGTACCTGCAGCCATCCTCTGTGAGCTCCCTGGACCAAGGGAAAGTGTCCTCTGTGTTTTATACCATCCTTGTGCCCATGCTGAACCCCCTGATCTACAGGCTGAGGAATAAGGATGTCAAAGTTGCCTTGAAGATAATTCTGGACAGTAGAAAATGTGCATGAATAGAATCAGTATCATGATGTCATATCAGAAACTGTTCTTTGATTTGCTAAGATACATAATGTGTTAGGTCTATTGTTCAAATGTTTGGAAATTCAATGACACTCCCCCATATAACACATCTCCTAAATTCTCCTTCAGGCCACTCTTTTGAACCTTATTAGAGTGATTATGTGTAAAGAAATACTAAGAATAAAATCAAGGACTCTTGAGTATGAAAGGAACCTTAGTTTTATTTTCAATGACAGTACAAACAATAAGAATAATGATAATGATGATGATAATTTTAAAGATAATAGTAGTTTGTACATTATTAAGATTTTGTGAAACATCAAGCACCATGCCCTGCACTTTAAATGGATAGCTTAATTAACGGTATTTACTTACCAAATATTTACAGTTTTCCCTCAAGACAAGCTCTAGTATTATTTCCCTTTCAAAGATGAAATAGAACCTTATTTAGTTTGAGTAAATGCCCTATGTCCCAAACATAATAAATGATTGATCCTAGAAAGTCTGGTTCCAGGACCCATGATTTTACTTAAATGATACTTTGGTCTCATGTAACTGTGGATAGACCTAAGACAACCTCAAGATTTTCCTTCTACACATACAGCACCCCCAGTTCCTTATATAACAGTGCTGTTTTCCTACAGATACCTACAATATTATTTTCACTTTTATTTCATTTGATAGGATCAAAATCTTTCAAACCTGGGCAGATCAAAGCAATTGGGTCACATTAAGTCTTGTAAAATTCAATTCTCTGTCTCTGTACACATTATATGTATACATATTATATATACACACACATATATATACACAATTATATGTATATACATATATTTAATCTCCTGAATCACTACATATACCCTGACAAAGTGAAAACTATGGTTTCTGTGAATCTCAGTAATTTTCATTATTTTGTAATCATTTATGGAAAGGTCTTTCTATACCCTTCCCGTTTCTGTCTTAACCTCCAACTCTCTTAGCTCTCTTCCCACTCATTTTATTCAGCACACTGAGGAAACAGGCAGTCCTAGTCTGCTCACTTGTAAAGTGGCATTTCGGACACACAGTTTCTCCCATAAACATCCCAGAATCCAGCAGCCACTGCTATTCCAAAGTTAAAAGCAGCTTTGTGATGTGTGGTGTGTAAAACCTTGCTTGCATCTGAAAGAATTACAGATAGTGAAAGGGATTCAAAACAACAGATCATCTGATGCCTTGCTCCTCAGGGTAGTCCACGGACCAGCAGCATGGGCAAAATCTGAGAGTGTGTTACGGTGCATTATCTCAAGCCATACACTGGTTTTACTAAATCAAGACTCTGCTTTTGAACAAGATTCCCAGGTTATTCCTGTGCACGTTAAAGTCTGTTTTGGGGCCCATGGGTGGCTCAGTCAGCTGGGTGATCAACTCTAGATTTCAGCTCAGGTCATGATCTCAGGGTTGTGAGATCAAGCCCCACATCAGGCTCCCTCCTCAGTGAGGAGTCTGCCTGAAGATTCTCTCCCTCCGACCCTTCCCCCATTTGTGCGTGCGCGCTCGCTCGCACTCTCTCTCTTTCTCCCCCTCTCCAAAATAAATAAATAAATCTTTAAAAAAGAGTTTGACAGGTTTTAAAAAAATTATTATCAGACCTCAAGATTATGATTTAATTGATATGGGGTGCCACCTGGATATAGAGATTTTTTAAAGCTCCCTTGATTATTTTAAATGTACTGTTATAAATGAGAAACACTAATGTAACCCAACACTAATGTAAAACTAAACTTCTCTAAAAGGAATTGAACTTAACATATTTAATGATATATTATAAGAGCTCCCCTGATGTGAGCATCTAATTTACCTTAAATCACACTGTAATAAATCTTCCAATTATTCCAGCTTTGGGAGAAAAAATCAAAAATATGTAAGAAGGAAGAATAAATTAATATGGAACACTGGTGACTAAAATAAAATAGTTTCTTTAAATATGCAATTTAGCAAAGTGGGATTATTATTAATAAGGACCTCGAGAAAGCAAATATTACATCAAAATTCTGAATTCTTATCCTACAACTTTAATATCCAATTTTATACAGATTTGACTTTTGAATCAAGTAAGTATATTACCTATTTATGCTAAAATAAGCATTTATTTATGTAAGAAAAATGGTTCAATTCACTATTTTAAAATTCTGGCTCTATTAACAGAAAGATACCCTGTCAGGATATGCCTTGATCCTCTAAAGCCCACCATTCACAGTGTGGACGGGGAACCAGTGGCACTGACTAGGAGCTTGTAAGAAATGCAGAATCTGAAACCCCACTCAGACCCGCTGCATCTGAACCTACATTAAAAAAAAAATCCTCAGGTGATCCTGTGAAAAATCTTTATCCCTAATTGATAAATTCCAAATTGACAAAGAATCCCTAGAATGGATCTCTAGAGGAAAAAGTTAAACAACGGGAAATGCTAACTGCAAGTACTTCTTTTCTCAAAAGCTTGTTCCCTGAGACATGGAAATCCTCAAGAGTATTTGTCTCCACGTTGATTGGTGCCTGGCGTGTCTGAATCCAGGACCAACCTTCAGGGCTCAGGGATGAGAACCGCTCAGAGGCCAGTGAAGGAGAGCAGTTTGCTACCCTGAAGCCAGATATATGCAAACTGAGGACCTACAATTGGAGACACTGACCTGTGACCTCAAAGACTATGATTCACTAATTCTAGTGTTAGAATAGGAAATTTGTAATAAAAATCTCTCCAGATGAGTTGAGAGAATATGGACAGTTGATGAATAAAAAGGTTTGAGAATATTTCTAGAGATCTAGGAGCCATTAAGAAAAGATTTTTTACAAAACATAAGCATCAGATATTAGGATAGAGGGGAAGCAGTGATCATGATTTAAGTAAAGCGATGGCAAATGTCATATAATCGTTGAGATAACATCCAAGATTGATAATCTGGAAATAGAAGATATGTGAATTATTTAGAGCTGTGGAGGTAAACTTCAGAAGACATGGAAAGAGAAACTGTTTATCAGAGCTATGCAGAGATTAAATTGTCCCTCGAGTAAAAGACTGAGTGTAGGGAGGGCGATTCAGGACGTATCGTTTTCTCATTATAATCACGTTTACATTTTACAGTCGTAAGTTTTATGAATACTGTAATCTCTCCAGGTGACTCTGATGACCAAACATGTGGGGAAATCCTGAACGAACAAACACTCACGTATGCTCTGCATCTGACTCTAAAGCAACAGTCCACAGAACTCTGTCTCACAGGCACACAATGAGAGCTTATGCCTCTTACCTGTGTGAAACGATGAACTGAGTCTGTGTCATGTTTATGCTGAGCAAATGAAATATTGGCCTTCACGTAAAATTTCTCTGAGTTGAGACAGGTTGGATTCTAGAAAGAAAGGTGTTTCCTGATCCTATATGTAGATTTTAAATGGACACAGATGCTAAGAGAAAGGGGTATAGAGCATGAGAACAGCACATTAAAATAACTACCTTGAGTTTCCAGATTCCAATATTGTGAGCTCTTGAAAATCATGCTCTCCAGGATGGATCCTTTAACTGAGCTAATATTTTCCATAAATCCTAAGAGAACCCCAAATACAGCCAAATGATCCCACTGGTACTTACTGTTTATTTCGCCTTAAGGTATTGGTTTTCTGAGTTTAAATGTTATATCCAGGGCTCATTTGGTAGCGAGAGTAACCAGAGAGTAGCTGGGGCTAGATGTAAGCAGACCCTCCAAGTTTGAATAGCCCCTAAAGGATTCATGGTAGGAAAATGGAAAGTACATTGTGTCTTGTTTTATGCAAGTTTCAAAATGATCAAATGTTGAAAGTCTGTGAAGACATTTGGATTGTCTCAGGGATAATGTATCTCTATTGTTCCTCAACACATCTCTTTTAATTCTAGAGGAAAATAAGTCATTATCTTTCCTTGTTAGACTTGTTAGGAACTTCTCATAGGGTTATGGCAATATCTAGCAGGTGCTTTTATTCAGCTCCCAAGTTAAAACATTCCAAGTAATGCTGTTTTATGAGTACATCATGAAATCTAGTTAGTAGAAGTCAATGAAATAAAACGTTCAAATCTTAACGTATGAAGACTGATTTTTTTTTAATATTTTTTTATTATATTACGTTAGTCACCATACAGTACATCCCTGTTTTTTTATGTAAAGTTCGATGATTCATTAGTTGCATATAACACTCAGTGCACCATGCAATACGTGCCCTCCTTACTACCCATCACCAGCCTATCCCATTGCCCCGCCCCCCTCCCCTCCGAAGCCCTCAGTTTGTTTCTCATAGTCCATAGTCTCTCATGCTTCACTTCCCCCTCGGATTACCCCCCCTTTCTTTATCCCTTTCTTCTCCTACCGATCTTCCTAGTTCTTAAGTTCCATAGATGAGAGAGATAATGCTAAGTGAAATAAGTCAAGCAGAGAAAGACAATTATCATATGGTTTCTCTCATATGAAGATTGTTTTCCCTGACTTTCTACTTATCCTTTTTGGGACATCAGTTCAGAAAATTCTTTCAGTGTATGTTTTAAAAGTTCCGTGAATTTTTTAACTTTTAAATAGCTTGGCATGGAATTCACTGGAGCTCTAACAGAATCTAATACTTCCTTGTTTTCAATCCATCATTAACAAGAACAATGAATCTCACCTATGGAACACTATCAAACACTTGAAAACCAATAGGGAAAAAGAGAAGTTTTGATTGTTTCTTTTCCCAAAGGTTGATACTCATGGGATGAGGTGCTAGTGGAAGGCCATTATCATTACTTGTTCCTAATAAGACTCTTGGCATCAGTACCCAGTGTATAAAATCATCATATCATATCAACCAACCTTTGCAGAAAGCAATCGGCTTCATTAGAGATCAGGCTCAGTGACCCCAAATTATTGTCATGAAGACTTTTAGTCCAACACCCCCTCGGCACCAAGGAGTCTTACAAGGTTAGTACTCAGAACTATCCACCAGCATCATCAGAGTCATTTTTCCCTTCAGAGGAATAGAGGAGAAAATTACACATGGCTGCAGTTTTGGGGAGTAGGAGGGATATGTCTGAATATGTCCTGGTCTGTAACTTTTAAAATTTTAGAATTCTCTAGCTCCCTCCCAGTGCACTTAGAGATGCACACAGTTCTTTATTTCTATGTGTTATCACTCTAGTATCACATTCTCTGAATACAATTATGGCAAACACATTTTATTTACTCACTTCAACCCAGGCAGCGTGAGGGCTTTGTTCACTTATGCTGAGTATGTGTTAGGGTATCTCTAACCTCCTTTTAATACTTGAATTAAAAACACATATTTACTGATATTTGCTCTGTGTAAGGCACTGTGCCAAGCACTTCGCTAAGTTTACAGTCTCGAGAAGAAGAACCAGTCACTAACTCATAATAATTAATACAGAATTATATACATGCAAAGCGTAAACATAAGAAACGTGGTCATGGGCATGTAGAAAATGCACTGGGTGTTATACGCAAGTAATGAATCATGGAACTTTACATCAAAAACCAGGGATGTACCATATGGTGACCAACATAATATAATAAAAAATTATTTAAAAAAAAGAAAATGGTATTATTAACTGGACCTTTCACTATCGGAGCCCTTAACTAAAGGGCCCTAACTATTAAAAAGATTTCACAAGGCACAGAGAATAAATGAAAAAAAAAAAAAAAGCTAAAAGAATATGATCAGAGTCTATCTAATGCTTTTTTTGTGAAATAGCTAAATTATGTGATACTTGCTGGGGCATAAATAAGAAAACTTTTCTTTTTTGTTACCAGATGATATAAATCTTTGAATGACAAGGAAATTGGCTTGGACTTTATTTGAAGACTATGAAGAATATTGATGATTTTAGGAAGTTATTTTGAGTGAAAAATTCCAAATCTCTTTATTTCTGTATGTTTTAAGGTAGGAAGGAGCAACAAGAAGATGTACTAAGGGAAAGAAAATTAAGTTTGGCCATCATTAAGGAACCAAAGTGTTGGTCGAATAAAATATAAAACAGAGCAAAACTCAAAAGATTAAAATTAAAGTAACATTGACATTATTAAGTTCTTAACAAGAGCCAGGAACTGTGCTTAGCACCTTGTAGGTATCATTTAACTTAGTTTTCACTGGCGATAGATAACAACAACTTTTGCTTTTCAGAGGACTGGAGAATGGATGTAATTATCCCAAAGTGGCACAGCAAGTTTGGGGTTGAGTTGAGATTTCAATTCATCTTGTCTAACTTAATAATCGAGACCTACTAGAATTAGAGGATCATGAAACAGTGGAACTGGAAGAGGTGATAAGGATGATTTAGTCCTACCACCCATCAGGTGTTTGTGTCCTTAAACGAAATCAGCTTGGAAAGTGGTTATTCAGGCTATGCTCAAACATTTCTTTTTTCTTTCTTTTTTTTATTATGTTAGTCACCAAACAGTACATGATTAGTTTTTGATGTAGTGTTCCACGATTCATTGTTTGCTTATAACACCCAGTGCTCCATGTAATACGTGCCCTCCTTAATACCCATCACCGGGCTAACCCATCCCCCAAGCCCCCTCCCCTCTGAAACCCTCAGATTGTTTTCCAGAGTCCATAGTCTCTTGTGGTTCATCTCCCCCTCTGATTTACCCCCCTTCATTTTTCTCTTCCTTCTCCTAATGTCCTCCATGCTATTCCTTACCTTCCACAAATAAGTGAAACCATATGATAATTGTCTTTCTCTGTTTGACTTATTTCACTTAGCATAATCTCCTCCAGGTCCTTTCACTTCATGCAAATGTTGGGTAATCATCCTTTCTGATGGCTAATATTCCATTGTATATATGGACCACATCTTCCTTATCCATTTATCTGTTGAAGGGCATCTCCGCTCCTTCCACAGTTTGGCTATTGTGGGCAATGCTGCTATGAACATCGGGGTGCAGGTGCCCCTTCTTTTCACTACATCTGTATCTTTGGGGTAAATATCTAGTAGCGCAATTGCTGGGTCAGAGGGTAGCTCTGTTTTTAACTTTTTGAGGAAACTTCACATTATTTTCCAGAGTGGCTGTACCAACTTGCATTCCCACCAACAGTGTAAGAGGGCCCCCCTTTCTCCACATCCTCTCCAACATTTGTTGTTTCCTGCCTTGTCAATTTTTGCCATTCTAACTGGTGGTATCTCAATGTGGTTTTGATTTGAATTTCCCTGATGGCTAATGATGTTGAACATTTTTTCAAACATTTCTGACTGGAAGATCAGGGTATGTCTAGACTGTTCATCTTTGTTGTGAAACCAAATATTTCTGTCCAGACTTTCAAGCAGTTAATTTTATTTCTTTCTTTTGGAAAGCAATTTGTTGAACACTGAGGTACCTGTCATGTGCCACATGAATTTTTGCTTTGCCAGCAAAATATCTTCAGTTATTTGAGCCATTCTTAAAATGAAAAATTCCAGATTGTTCTTTCTGCAGTTGGCCAGTTTTTCTATTGTCACATAAAGTATTATACTCTGAACTAAAAACACTAATCCAACTGTTGCTTGAATGATAAGTAAGAATATGAATTGCATTTTCTAGAATGTACTCATTTTCTTTTTCTTTCTTTCTTTCTTTCTTTCTTTCTTTCTTTCTTTCTTTCTCCCTTTCTTTCTTTCTTTCTTTCTTTCTTTTAGATTTTATTTATTTACTTGAGAGAGAGAGACCAAGCGAGAGAGAGCAAGAGCAGAGAGCAGGAAGGGGGGAGGGGTCATAGAGAGAGAGGGAAAGGTCCCATCTCAGGACTCCCGGGATCATGACCTGAGCCAAAGGCAGACGCTTAACAGACTGAGCCACTCAGGCTCCCTGAATGTACTCATTTTCTTTTCAAATCTAAACCAAAGTTACATTAATTTTTTAAAAAACATGTCACATTCTAGATTAGCGTAATCAGATAAAATAACCTAAAATTTCTTATTGTATTTGCATGTGCACTAGTAATTCACATCTTCATCATCTTGGAATTCTGTAGAGGGCACAGGTAAAATACATAATTTAAGAAAAGACCGGCATAACACCTAAAGTTTGTCTTCAAAAACCCTTCTTATATTTTGAGAATATGAATAATTTTCTGACCTCCACCACTTCAACCGTGAAATCCAAATTGTTTAGACCAATCATGGACTATTGTATGCCTGGTCGCATTGGTGAAATGAACACAGCCTCCATTTAGTATCATGGCCTAAATGGCCTAAACAGGCTGGGATGATTCCTTATTCTGGGAAAAGCTGTTGAGACATAAGTGCCATGTCTGGCAAGCAGTTATGTTTCTGCTCATGGGATGATAGGCCTGGAGGAAGAGACCTGGGGTATGTAGCAGAGATTCTCAGGTGAAAAGACACCAGGAGTTGTCCAGTCCTTCAGCTATTCTGAGTTGGGATACTAGTAAAGAAAATAGCTCAACAAACATAATGACTTTTTTGCAGGCTTATAAATCCTATATGTATTCAGTATAGAAAGCATATGTTACTCTTATTTATTCTGAATAAGTTGAAACTGCCATTTGACAAGCATCACATTAACATATACATATAGAACATGGAAGAAGAAAGAAGCCTCAGAAATAACAGTAATAATGCCCCTTCTGACTGACTTAAAAAAAATCCAGAAATTGCTGTTTTCTCTTAACAAGTTATGAAATATCTTAATTATGAGGTTCTTGAAGTCTATAATTCCTTCTCCAGTTCAACCAGAACCACTGATTGATCAGCAGTAAAGACTCAAGAGATCCCTGCATTATTGAATCTGCTCTGGTCAGGAACAAAATCATGATCTCCATGGAATTATTTTCCTCACATATACTCACACAAACACACACGTACACACTCAAATACACACACACACACACACACACAGAATTTCATTTTCTCTTTTTTAAACTTAGAATCCTCTGTGGAGATAATGGACCCTGGAAATCACTCTACAGTGACTGAGTTCATCCTCGCTGGGCTAACCCAACAACCAGAACTCCAGCTGCCCCTTTTCTTCCTCTTCCTAGGAATCTATGTGGTCACTGTGGTGGGGAACCTGGGCATGATCACGCTGATAGCGCTCAGTGCTCACTTGCACACCCCCATGTACTACTTCCTCAGCAATTTGTCTTTCATTGATCTCTGCCATTCCACTGTCGTTACCCCCAAAATGCTGGTGAACTTCGTGACACAGAAGAACATCACTCCCTACTCTGAATGCATGACTCAGCTCTATTTCTTCAGCATTTTTGCTATAGCAGAGTGTCACATGTTGGCTGCAATGGCATATGACCGCTATGCTGCCATCTGTAACCCCTTGCTTTACAATGTGATCATGTCTTCTCACATCTGCTTCCGGCTCACAGTAGGAGTTTATATTTTGGGCATCATTGGATCTACGATCCACACGGGCTTTATGATGAGACTCCTTTTCTGCAAGAGCAATGTGGTTAACCATTATTTCTGTGATCTCTTCCCACTCTTGGGGCTCTCCTGTTCCAGCATCCACATCAATGAATTATTAGTTCTAGTCTTGAGTGCACTTAACATCCTGACTCCTGCCTTGACTATTCTTGCCTCCTACATCTTCATCCTCTCCAGCATCCTCCGCATCCGCTCCACTGAGGGCAGGTCCAAAGCCTTCAGCACCTGCAGCTCGCACATCTCAGCCGTTGCTGTCTTCTATGGATCCGCTGCATTCATGTACCTGCAGCCATCCTCTGTGAGCTCCCTGGACCAAGGGAAAGTGTCCTCTGTGTTTTATACCATCCTTGTGCCCATGCTGAACCCCTTGATCTACAGGCTGCGGAATAAGGATGTCAAAGTTGCCCTGATGAAAATTCTGGACAGTAGAAAATGTGCATGAATAGAATCAGTGTCATGATGTCATATCAGAAACAGTTCTTTGATTTGCTAAGATACATAACGTGTTAGGTTTATTGTTCAAATGTTTGGAAATTCAATGACACTCCCCCATATAACACATCTCCTAAATTCTCCTCCAGGCCACTCTTTTGAACCTTATTAGAATGATTATGTGTGGAGAAACGCTAAGAATAAAATCAAAGACTCTTGAGTATGAAAGGAGCCTTAGTTTTATTTTTAACGATAGCACAAACAACAAGAACAATGATGATGAAGGTTATAATTATAACATATGTAATTGAAATTGTATGAAATAGCTAAATATTGTGCCCAGCACTTTAAGTGAATAACCTCCTTTAATATTACAGTACTCCTTCAGGGAAGACCCTAGTAATTTTTCCCATTGAAAAATAAGGAAATAGAAGTTTATTTAATTTGATTAAATGCCCTGGTCCCAAACATAATAAATGATCAGCCTAAAAAATTGACTCCAGGACCCACAATTTTATTCAAAGTGGTACTTTGGTCCCAGGTGACTGTGGCTAAGTCTAAGACATCTTGAGAATTTCCTTCTACACATATGTCATCCTCAGTTCCCTACGTGACTGTTCTTTCTTATAAATAATTTCAATGGTATTTACACTTTTATTTCACTTGATACAACGAAAATAATCAAAATCTCTCAAACCTGTAATGAGCAAAGCCAAAACAATAACAAACATGGAGACTCGTAGAGTCTCATTATAGGTCCTCATTATAGAGTTTCAAGTTATTACACTCAAGGGCAACACTTTTTATAAAAGCAACCCAAACAACATTGTCTTATCTTTACACCAGTGATGCTGCAGCTGTTTATGGAGTAACTGCTATGGAATTCAAATATCCTGCTCAGTTTTGTCGTTTTCATGTGGTTCATGCTGTTTTGTCCAATAATTGAGAAAGAGTTGCCATTTCATGTCAATGTTTTCTTTGAAATATCTCTTCTTTCCTTTCATATTTTGTTTTTCTCTTTTTAGGCTTTTAACAGCTTGTAACTATGGATTTACATAATATTCTGAAAACTCAGTTGTCCTTTGTCTCTTACCAGTTCAAACCCTCCACCTCATTATTGCCAGATCAATGTCCTTAGGATAGTGTGCTGTGTTATTCACCTGATATAGCAAATTGCAGTGTTTACCTAAATTTTCAAAATATAGGACAGAAGTATATATATTTTTACCACCTTTGTATTCCATTATCTGTTCATTCAATGATGTCAAGCATTCATTTTCAAAAAGTCCTCGTAGTTTTTCTTTGACTTAATTTTCATGTCAAAAAAAAAAAAAAGAAAAGGAAAGGAAAGGAAAATAGCTATAATTGCAGCTCCTGTCTTAGGCTTGAGTGCTAGTCCAGTGCTCTGCCCAACAGACACAAATGGACTCACGCAGGACAAACAAAAAAGTCTTGATGGGTAGACCCTTGAGTCACTGGGGCTTCAGCTCCTATTCAAAATACAGACTAAGGGAAAGGTAACGGTCTCTTCATGAGGGGAAAAGCCTCTGCAGATCCAGAAAACCACGTCATATTTTGGGTAATATCATAAAGCTACTAAAAGAGAGAAGTAGACAGAGGACGGTTCATGAATCATCTCTGGATCACTACATCACTCATTTTTTTAAAATTTTTAAAAGATTTGTATTTATTTATTTGAGAGAGACAGAGTGAGCTTGAGTGGCGGAGAGGGGTGGAGGGAGAGGGAGGCAGACTCCCCACTAGCAGGGAGGCTGATATGGGGCTCAATCCCAGGAGTCCGGGATCATGACCTGAACCAAAGTCAGAAGCTTAACCAACTGAGCCACCCAGGCATCCCCATCACTCCTTATTTTAGTGAATCGAGCTGCTAAATGTTTTTTAAGCAAGGAAGTGAAACAATTAGTTTTGCATGTTAGTAGAATCACACTTAAGTTGATGTGGAAGATGGATGGAAAGGCAATAAGGCTGAATCAAGACCAGTCAGCAGCCATTTGATTATTTAAACAAGACACTGCACGCAGTGACAGTGGAGCTAGAAAGGGAGGAGACTCTCAAGAGATTTTTGAAAAGTGGATTGTTCAGACATGGCTGAATTGAGGTGAGCTGAAGGTACAGGAGACTATGAGGATGGATGCAAAATTCTAGTTTGGATTATTAGATGGATGGATGGTAGAACTCTCAAGATGGAGCTCATTAACCCTAGATAATAATTTATAGCAACACAATTGGGACATGTAAGTCTTGGTAACATTCAAACTTGGTCTCCTTGTTTCTCTTTCTTTCTACACGTATGCTCTCCTGAATCAGTACGTATATCCTCACAGGATGGAAATTGAGCATCTGTGAGTCTCAGTAATTTTCATTATTGTACAATCATTTATAGAAAGATCTGTTCGTTTCTGCCTTTAACCAAGTTCCAACACTCTTCCCACTTCTTTTATTCTGCGCACTGAGGAAACAGTCTTAGACTGCTCACCTGTAAGCACATAGTATTCTCCCATAAACATTTGAGAATCCAGCAGCCACAGCTATTCCAAAGCTAAAAGCAGCTTTGTGATGCATGGACATGTGGGAACTTGCTTGACTCCGAAAGAATTATGGTGGGATTCCCAACAAGAGATCATCTAACACCTTGTTCCTAAGGTGGTCCGTAGACCAGTCACATTGGAATAGCCTGAGAATTTGTTAAAAATGCATAATCTTAAGACATACACTAGATTTACTAATTCACAATCTGCACTTGAATGAGATTCCTGGGTTACTTCTATACACATTAAAGTTTGAGAAGCTTTTAGCAAATTTTGATATCTGACCTCAGACTTTAAAATTCTGATTTAATTAGTATAGAGTGCACCCTGGGTATCAAGGTTAAAAATAAGACTTTTGATGTTTTGAAATGTGCGTCTAAAATTGAGAAACACTAATGTAACCCAACCTTAAATTTCTTTAAAGAGAATTGAACCTGATATATTTAGCCATATTTTATAAAAGTTCCCCTCTCTTGTGAGCGTCCAATTTACCTTGATTCAAATTGATACACTTTTAACTATTCCTGGTTGTGACAAAAATGTGTGAAAATATATAAAAAAGGAAAAGGAATATGAAATGTAGATGCTTAATAATAAAACACTTTCTCTAAATGCACAATTTAACAAGTGGAATTATTAATAACAAGGACCTCAAAAAAACAATATTACATCAATATTCTGAATTCTTGTCCCCTAACCTCAAAATTCAATTGTACATAGATTTGACTTTTGAGTAAAGTAAGTATATTGCCTACTTATGCATAAAACAAATTAAACATATTTTGTGCAAGGAAATAAATGGTTTAATTCATTATTTTAAAATTTGTAACTCTAGTCAGCATAGGATACTTTGTCAGGATGTGCCTTGATCCTCTAAATCCTGCTATTCACAGTGGGGACTAAGCACTGGGAACAAAAGCACTGGCTAAGAGTTTGTAAGAAATGCATAATCTCAAATCCCACTCAGACCCTCTGGATCAGAATCTGCATTAAAAAAAAGAATGCTTCATCAAGATAAAAAGCTTCTGCACAGCCAAGGAAACAGTCAAAAAAACTAAGAGGCAGCCCACTGAATGGGAGAATATATTTGCAAATGACACTACAGATAAAAGACTGGTATCCAAGATCTACAAAGAACTTCTCAAACTCAATACACAAGTAACAAATAAACAAATCATAAAATGGGCAGAAGATATGAATAGACACTTTTCCAATGAAGACATACAAATGGCTAACAGACACATGAAAAAATGTTCAAAATCATTAGCCATCAGGGAAATTCAAATCAAAACCATACTGAGATACCACCTTATGCCAGTTAGAATGGCAAAAATCGACAAGGCAAGAAACAACAATTGTTGGAGAGGATGTGGAGAAAGGGAATCCCTCCTACATTGTTGGTGGGAATGCAAGTTGGTACAGCCACTCTGGAAAACAGTGTGGAGGTCCCTTAAAAAGTTAAAAATAGAGCTACCCTATGATCCAGCAATTGATCCAACTGCTGGGTATTTACCCCAAAGATACAGATGTAGTGAAGAGAAGGGCCATATGCACCCCAATGTTCATAGCAGCATTGTCCACAATAGCTAAATCGTGGAAGGAGCCAAGATGCCCTTCAACAGATGACTGGATTAAGAAGATGTGGTCCATATATACAATGGAATATTACTCAGCTATCAAAAAGAACGATTTCTCAACATTTGCTGCAACATGGACGGTACTGGAGGAGATAATGCTAAGTGAAATAAGTCAAGCAGAGAAAGACAATTATCATATAGTTTCTCTCATCTATGGAACATAAGAACTAGGAAGATTGGTAGGAGAAGAAAGGGATAAAGAAAGGGGGGGGTAATCAGAAGGGGGAATGAAGCATGAGAGACTATAGACTCTGAGAAACAAACTGAGGGCTTCAGAGGGGAGGGGGTGGGGGAATGGGATAGGCTGGTGATGAGTAGTAAGGAGGGCACATATTGCATGGTGCACTGGGTGTTATACGCAACTAATGAATCATCGAAATTTACATAAAAAACTAGGGTTGTACTGTATGGTGACTAAAATAATATAATAAAAAATATTATAAAAAGAAAAAAGAATCCTTGGGGTGCCTGGGTGGCTCAGTGGGTTAAGCATTTGTTTTTGGCTTGGGTCCTGATTCCAGGCTTCTGGGATCCAACCTCGCATTGGGCTCCCTGCTCAGCGGGGAGCCTGCTTTTCCTTCTCCCCCCACCTCGTGCTCTTTCTCACTATCTCTCTCTTACACATAAATAAATTCTTTAAAAAAAGAATCCTCAGGTGATCTTATGAACAAATCTTTATCACTAATTGACAAATTCAGCATTGACAAAGAATCCCTCTGGAAGGACAAGTTCAACAACTGAACTGGGAAATGCTAACTGCAATTGCTTCTTTTCTCAAGAGCTTGTTTCCTGAGACACGGAAATCCTTCGGAGTATTTATTTGTCTCTGCGTTATTTGGTGCTGGAAATGCCTGTATCTAGGACAAACCTTCAGAGCGCAGCAATCTGAACTGTTCAAGGGGCCTGTGGAGGGGACGAGTTTGCTACTCTGAAGCTGGAGAAACACAAACTGGAGAGCTACAATTAGAGATGCTGGCTGATGACACAAGCCAGCTTTGAAGGTGACTTTGAGAACAGTGGCTGCCCCTGCCCTCTCAGCACTAAAGGTAGCAGCAGAGCTGTATCCCTAGGACTCCCAGCACCAGCAGGAGCGCGTTCTCCTCTGAGAGTATGCTATAAATCCGACTTGGCATTGAGGTTTCTAGGAGGAAGAAAGGTGAGTGTGCCCATCTCACCCTTGTGATTTGAGACCTACTGAGGTCTGGTAATAATTACTTTGGAATTCAGGCAAAAACTCCTCAATACATTTATTGATTGATTGGTTTATAAAATGCTCTTTGCAACCCTCCTGTTGTGTGCCAAACATTGTGCTCTTGACTTGGGACACCAAGGAGAAGAAGTATGATTTGGTCCATCATCTGACTTATAGTTCAAGTCTGAAAATGTGCTGTTTAGGAAAGATAGTTTTCTGAGCATTTTGTTGAAAGGTCCCATCAATGACGAAGAATTGGAGAACGTTTCCATAAGTACTTCAATTTAAATGAGATTTGAGAAGAAAAATAATAATCTAACAGACAACAGAGAGACAAAGGGTTGGTGAAGCCATTTCATGTGAAAAAATAGCAAATAAAAAGGTAGACAGATGAGAAAATATGACATATTCCGGGTACTGAAAGAAGCCAAGTATTTTGTGGCAGAGGAAAAGGATACAAGAAGCGTGGATTTTTGTACTTTATCCTACGTTCAATTAAGGGAATCTTTTCTCCAGTGTCGCTGAATGTGGATCATCATCTGGCTTTATGGTTGAGTGTGTTTTATCACTAACGATAAATAGCTCATCCCAAACAGCAACTACATGCCCTCTATCTTTTCAATGCCCCTCTTCAAAAAGGACACCCATAACTAATACAGAACTACAGATGAAAGTGTAGCACAGAGCTTCCTAGTCTCGTGCCACACACTGCATATTTAATATTGATGTGGCATAATGAGGTAAGTGGATGAAACAGTTTGTGGCTGTTGGTGACCAGCTAAGAGGCTCTGTAAGCCCTAGGCTATCCCCACTACCCCAAGGGTTAAACACCAATGCCTTAGCACCATTGTGATCATTTCATGACATTCCAATTCTACAGCACTTGAGTTAGGGATGGGGAAGCCATGTTACAGATTTTATGTGGATTGTTCATTATCAGAGTCTAGCATTTTTATAAACGAAATAAAAATCTCCCATTGTCTTCTTTAAAAAAATAATTTTATTTATTTATTTGAGAGAGAGAGAGAGAGCAAGCATGAGCAACGCAGGCAGAGGGCAGAGGAAGAAGCAGTCTTCCCACTGAGCAGGGAGCCTGAGGTAGGGCTCCATCCCAGGACCCCAGGATCCTGACCCAAGGTGAAGGCAGACGATTAACTGACTGAGCCACCCAGGCACCCCTCCCATCAGCTTTTGTATCATCCACTATTCTATGGGGTTTATTGACTTAATAAGAAATATGCCTATTTTATGTTTTCATAGGAATTACCTTCAAACCACATATCTTGTATCTGAAGAATTTTTTTTAACTGACATTAGAAGTTAACAATTATTTTCTCCACCAAATTTTAACTTGTTTGTTTGGACTGTTTTCAGTGTCTGGATTCATTGTCCTGGTAATCCAAAATCCCAGTGTCTGGCATTTTGTTGTCTCTCAGTAATGTTTACTCAATTAAATAAAAAAAAGAGGAAGTCCTGAAGTTCTCCATTTAAACCAATAGGCTGACTTTAATTTCTTAACCCAGTGATTTCCAAACATTCACCAGAATTACTTTGGTAATTTTGTTTGTCTTCTTCTACTTTTATTTTTAGAAAGTTCAGTTCTGTAAATTTTCTTACCCTCAGAAATTCTGACTCACAATGTCTAGAATAGGAGTAGAAACTCTGTATTAAACAAACAAACAAAATCTCTCCAGATGAAGTGAGAGAATTTTGGAAGTTATGATTAAGAGTTTTGAGAATATTTTTAAAGATCCAAAAGTGTTTAGGAAAACATAAAAAATAGAATCCAACTACAAGATATTGGAATGAGATAGATGGTAGTGGTCATCATTTTAACTTTTTAATAGAAAGTAATTCTACCTGTAATATGGAAAGTTTGTTTGAAGTTCAAAGCTGATAATTCCAGAAATAGCAATATGAACAAATTATTTAGAGCTGTGGAGGTAACCTTTAAAAAAAACTTTATCAGGGCCCCTGGGTGGCTCAGTAGGTTAAGCATCTGTCTTCGGCTCAGGTCACAATCCCAGGGTTCTGGGATGGAGTCCCATGTCCAGCTCCCTGCTCTGCGGGGAGTCTGCATCTCCTTGTCCCTCTGTCCCTACCCTCTGTTCGTTTTCTCTCTCTCTCTCATGCTATTTCTTTCCCTCAAATAAATGAATAAAATCTTTAAAAAAAAAAAAGAAGAAAGAAAAAAACTTTATCAGAGCCATTCTGCAGAAATTAGGTCATCTCTCAGGAATAGGACTAAGAGCAGGGGGAGGATGATTCAAGAACTTTTGTTTTTCATCATAATCATGTTTACATTCATCATTTTTTGTAAGTACTGTAATCTCCCTAGATAGTAGCTCTGATCAACCGTATTGAGAAATCGCTGAACACTCTGTGTTCAAATATGGTCTTCTATATCTGGCTGTAGAGCAAACAGCCTATAGAACTCTGTGTTACCCACAACTCATTACTATTATTACCTGTGTCACTTGCCTATGTGAAGTAACAAGGCATACTTGTGTCTGTGTCACGTTCATACTGAACAACTGAAGTTTTGACCTTGACACAAAATTCCTCTGACTCGAACAGGTTGGATTCTAGAAAGAAAGGCATTTACCGATCCAATACGTGTACATCAAGTGAACACAGATACAAGGAGAAAGGGGTACAGAGCATGAAAGCTGGCACATGAAAATGTGCTTGAGTTTCTGGAGTGCAATATTTGTAACTTATTGAGAATCAATATCTTGATTCTCCTCCAATATCAGACCAAGCTGATATTTTCTATAAATCTATGAGATGACCAGAAGTAGCCAAATGATCCCATTAGGACCCTATTGTGTATTAACATATTATCTGGGAAATGAAATATGTTGATCTATTCCTATATTTGGAGGGATATCTTTACACTATTTAGTCTTCTAATCCATGCATATGGTAAATCTCCTTATTCTTTCAAAATTATTTAAAAGTTTCAGTGTATAAACATTGCCTACATTTTGTAGATTTGATGCTAGGTATTTGATGCTGACCTGCTGTTATTTTATGTGATGCTATTTTAAAATAATTGTTTCATTTGTTGCCTCTTTCAAAAAATACACAGATGTATTAAATGCATGGAAAATTATATGCTCTGCAAACACTAGCCAAAAATAAATCTCATGATAATGTATTAATATCAGACAATGGAGACTATAACCAGGACACATTACTAAATATAAAGGGGACCATTCCATAACAATACAGGTTTTGATTTAAGGCTTGAAGGGACAAACAGACAAATCAGAAACTTTGGTGGGAGGCACTGACACACTTATCTCAATACCTATTAGAATAACAGACAAAAACTCACTATGCATATACAAAATCTAAACAACATTGTTAGTAAAGTGGACATAATAGAAATGATATGCATCACAGGACCCTCAAAAACAAACAACATATTTTAAGATGCATTGGGAATACTTATAAAAACTGACCTTATGGGTCACCTGGGTGGCTCAGTCAGTTAAGCATACGATTCTTGATTTTGGTTCAGGTCATGATCCCAGGGTGGTAAGACCCCAAGTCTGCTTGAGATCCTCTCCCTTTCCCTCTGCCTTTGTCCCCTCTCACTTGCTCTCTCTCTCTCTAAAATAAACAAATCTTTTAAAAAATAACTTTAAAAACTAAGAGGCAGCCCACGGAATGGGAGAAGATATTTGCAAATGACACTACAGATAAAAGACTGGTATCCAAGATCTATAAAGAATTTCTCAAACTAAGTACACAAGAAACAAATAATCAAATCAAAAAATGGGCAGAAGATATGAACAGACACTTTTCCAATGAAGACATACAAATGGCTAACAGAAACATGAAAAAGTGTTCAAAATCATTAGCCATCAAGGAAATTCAAATCAAAACCACCTTGAAATACCACCTTACACCAGTTAGAATGGCAAAAATTGACAAGGCAAGAAACAACAAATGTTGGAGAGGATGTGGAGAAAGGGGGACCCTCTTACACTGTTGGTGGAAATGCAAGTTGGTACAGCCACTTTGGAAAACAGTGTGAAGTTTCCTCAAAAAGTTAAAAACAGAGCTACCATATGATCCAGCAATTGCACTACTGGGTAATTACCCCAAAGATACAGACGTAGTGAAGGGAAGGCCATATGCACCCTAATTTTCATAGCAGCATTGCCCACATTAGCTAACTTGTGGAAGGAGCCGAGATGCCCTTCAACAGACGAATGGATAAAGAAGATGTGCTCCATATATACAATGGAATATTAGGGGGGTGGGAGATTGGGATAGGCTGGTGATAGGTATTAAGGAGGGCACATATTGCATGGAGCACTGGGTGTTATATGCAAACAATGAATCATGGAACTTTACATCAAAAACTAAGGATGTACTATATGGTGACTAACATAACATAATAAGAAATTATTATAAAAAAGAAAGAAATATTGGCTTGAGATCATTGAAATGTTAAATATAGGAAACAGACACTTAGCAAATTTTCAGTGATTACAAACACTGCTATTTTTTTTTTTAACTTTCATTTATTTATTTGACAGAGAAAGAGAGCATGAGCACAAGCAGGGGGAGTGGCAGGCAGAGGGAGAGAGAGAAGCAGGCTCCCCACAGAGCAGGGAGCCCAATGCGGGGCTTGATCCCAGGACCCCAGGACCCCAGGATCATGACACGAGCTGAAGGCAGATGCTTAACTGATTGAGCCACGCAGGCCACTGAAGCAGTTCTTTTTATATGAAATACATATATTATGTTTGGAAATGCAGCTTACTAAACATTGAATCACAGTGAACTCTACTTACATAAACTGACCCAGAGTTAAATGATCCTATAGTCCAAAAGGATATCTAAACCATGAATCATCTACATGGGGTACCCTACTCTAAATAGAGAAGTATAGTGAAGTTTTTCCAACAACCATGGTTTTTTCTCTCCTTTTCAGAAACTATTCAGAGGAAAATGGCAGCAGGAAATCATTCCACAGTGACTGAGTTCATCCTTGCTGGGCTAACAGAGAAACCAGAACTCCAGCTGCCCCTTTTCTTCTTCTTCCTAGGAATCTATGTGGTCACGGTGGTGGGGAACCTGGGCATGATCACGCTGATAGCGCTCAGTGCTCACTTGCACACCCCCATGTACTACTTCCTCAGTAGCTTGTCCTTCATTGATCTCTGCCATTCCACTGTCATTACCCCCAAAATGCTGGCAAACTTTGTGACAGAGAGGAATGTCATCTCTTACCCTGAATGCATGACTCAGCTCTATTTCTTCCTCGTTTTTGCTATTTCAGAGTGTTACATGTTAGCAGCAATGGCATATGACCGCTATGCTGCCATCTGTAGCCCCCTGCTTTATAATATCATCATGTCCCATCAGGCTTATTTCTCCCTGATTTTGGGAGTGTATATTATAGCCCTGGTTTGTGCATCTGTTCATACAGGCTGCATGTTTAGGGTTCATTTCTGCAAATTTGATGTGATCAACCATTATTTCTGTGATCTTCTTTCCCTCTTAAAACTCTCCTGTTCTAATACCCATGTCAATGAATTACTGATTCTAGTCTTTAGTGTCATTAATATCCTTGCCCCCAGCTTGATGATCCTTGCCTCCTACATCTTCATCCTCTCCAGCATCCTCCGCATCCGCTCCACTGAGGGCAGGTCCAAAGCCTTCAGCGCCTGCAGCTCGCACATCTCAGCCGTTGCTGTCTTCTTTGGATCCGCTGCATTCATGTACCTGCAGCCATCCTCTGTGAGCTCCCTGGACCAAGGGAAAGTGTCCTCTGTGTTTTATACCATCCTTGTGCCCATGCTGAACCCCCTGATCTACAGGCTGCGGAATAAGGATGTCAAAGTTGCCCTGAAGAAAATGTTAGAGAAAAGAATATTCTTGTGATCAGAAATAACATGAGGACCTTTTATTAGTCTAAATCATTGCCTTTTACATTATATGAATTGATATGTTTAATTTTAGCTCACTTGCCAACACACATCTTCATTTAGTGGGATTCTATCGACATTATTTCCTACTCCTGTGGCCTTTTGATGTCACTGCTCCCTGGATTTTGCTCTCATGAGTATCTACGAGACACAGACTAGAAGTACTAAGGATAATATGGATACATGGACCCACTCACTAAGGCCATTACATCACCTCCTCCCCTTGTCCTTTGTACAACTGATAAAAACTCAGTTCTCAACCATAATGAAAGTATCATCTAGCAGTGGTTAAAAATCTCCTTTTTCTGTGCAAAGAAAACAAAAATCATAACAATATAATGATTAATCTTTAGCTTTTGCATATCTCTAGTCTTTCCCACCACATCCTACCCCATACCTCCTTTTTCTGAATTATGTCCTCTATTTTAGGCATAAGAAACCTAATCAGAACTTTAAAATCTGAGTTACAGACCCATGGATGTGTTGTTATTGTGCCCAATCCAATATCCTGCTGCTGTGATACCTATTATTCCAGTTTGTAATGGTCTGTTTATTGTTCAGGTCCACACTAGACTGTAAGCTCCATCAAGGGAGACCCCTGTACATACGGTTCATGGCCATATTTCCAAATAGCATAATGCCTGCTACCTAGTAGGTCCTTGATAATTTTCTTGGTAATTACTTTTCCTCTATAAAATATTTATATGAAAACCAGCATTTATCTAATGCAGTCTTTGCCCACTAACCCCTTAAAATGATATATACGGCTTTCTGGTTTTGGTTCAAATCAATTAAACGTAACTTTGGAGAATTCTTTAAGGATCTTTAAGATAACTGGTAACATTCTTTGTTGTTTCCATACAAGGATTAAGAAATACTAGTCCTGAGTTTGTTCTGTTGTAAATCACATCACAGATATGGTAACTTGTAAATATCTGATTTTTTTTGTCACTAAGTCCCATCAACAACCAAGGAGTCCCTAAAGCAAGCCTAATTTATTCTTGAATTCAAGCATGCAGCCTTAGAGACTAAACAAAATTAGTAGATTTGGAATCTAATGGGTCAACATGGCAAATCACGTGGTAGAATGGTATCTGAGCCCCAGACAACCCCATCTAGGCCACTCTACCCAAATAATTTCACCTCATGCTGGCCAGAGGAAATCCTTTGCTATTTAATATTTAAATATAAAGCCTTGGTTACTGCCTCCAGCAGATTCATTTTACTCTTCTTTTTTTTAAACTTAAATTCAATTAGCCAACATATAGTACATCTTTAGTTTCAGATGTAGTGTTCAATAATTTATCAGTTGTGTATAACGCTCTTGTTTTTTTAACTTTTGTTCTTTGATTATCCTCCCTTTTATTTATTTTTATTATTATTATTTTTTATTTGGGTACAATTGACATACATTACATTAGTTTCAGGTGTACAACGTAGTGATTTGACAACTCTATACATTATGGTATGCTCACCACAAGTGTAACTACCATCTCTCACCATACAACAATAATACAATACCATTGACTATATTCCCTATACTGTACCTTTCATTCCTGTGACTTATTCATTTCATAACTGGGCATCTGAATCTCCCTCTCAACCTTCATTCATTTTTCCCACCCCCCACCCCCTCCCCTCTGGCAACTATCCATTTGTTCTCTGTATTTATGGGTCTGGTTCTGCTTTTTTTGTTTTCTCATTTGTTTTGTTTTTTAAGATTCCACATATAAGTGAAATCATATTGTTGAACAGACACTTTTCCAATGAAGACATACAAATGGCTAACAGACACATGAAAAAATGTTCAAAATCATTAGCCATCAAGGAAATTCAAATCAAAACCACACTGAGATACCACCTTACGCCAGTTAGAATGGCAAAAATAGACAAGGCAAGAAACAACAATTGCTGGAGAGGATGTGGAGAAAGGGGATCCCTCCTACATTGTTGGTGGGAATGGAAGTTGGTACAGCCACTCTGGAAAACAGTGTGGAGGTCCCTTAAAAAGTTAAAAATTGAGCTACCCTATGATCCAGCCATTGCACTACTGGGTGTTTACCCCAAAGATACAGACGTAGTGAAGAGAAGGGCCATATGCACCCCAATGTTCATAGCAGCAATGTCCACAATAGCTAAATCGTGGAAGGAGCTGAGATGCCCTTCAACAGATGACTGGATTAAGAAGATGTGGTCCATATATACAATGGAATATTACTCAGCTATCAGAAAGAACGAGTTCTCAACATTTGCTACAACATGGATGGCACTGGAGGAGATAATGCTAAGTGAAATAAGTCAAGCAGAGAAAGACAACTATCATATGATTTCTCTCATCTATGGAACATAAGAACTAGGAAGACTGGTAGGAGAAGAAAGGGATAAAGAAGGGGGAGTAATCAGAAGGCGGAATGAAACATGAGAGACTATGGACTATGAGAAACAAACTGAGGGCCTCAGAGGGGAGGGGGGTGGGGGAATGGGATAGGCTGGTGATGGGTAGTAAGGAGGGCACGTATTGCATGGTGCACTGGGTGTTATACACAACTAATGAATCATCGAGCCTTACATCGGAAACCGGGGATGTACTGTATGGTGACTAACATAATATAATAAAAAATCATTTAAAAAAATAAGTGAAATCATATCATATTTGTTTTTCTATGTCTGACTCATTTCACTTAGCACAAGACACTCCAGGTCCATTTATATTGTCCCAAATGGCAGGATATCATCCTTTTTTTATGGCTGAGTAGTATTTCAGTGTGTGTGTGTGTGTGTGTGTGTGGACACGTGTGTGTGTCTCCACCTAACTTTGCATTTGAGTCTAGACCAGTCAAGCTCAGAGGTCTTCTCTGACTTCAACTTACCTCCTAGGCCCTTTCTCTTTCATTTTTTTTCTTAAAGTATTTATTTACTGATTTGAGAGAGAGAGAGAGAGAAAGAATGGGGGCAGGAGGGGAAGAGGGAGAGGAAGAGAGAATCTGAAGCAGACTCCTGATGAGTGTGAAGCCCAATGCAGGGCTTGATCCCACTACCCTGAGATCACGACCTCATGATCCAAAACCAAGGGTCAGATGCCCAACCAACTGAACCACCCAGGCACCCCTCTCTTTTCTTCTTCTTTTTTTTTTTTTTTGAAGATTTTATTTATTCATTTGACAGAGAGAGAGACAGCCAGTGAGAGAGGGAGCACAAGCAGGGGGAGTGGGAGAGGAAGAAGCAGGCTCCCAGCGGAGGAGCCCGACGTGGGGCTCGATCCCAGAACGCCAGGATTACGCCCTGAGCCGAAGGCAGGCGCTTAATGACTGCACCACCCAGGCCCCCCTCTCTTTTATTTTCTAAGCTCATAAAACAAACACGTGGTGAACTTAGGGCAAAATCATAAGATTTCTGGTTTCTCTATATTCATTATTTCTGCTATATCACTAATTTTTTGCTCAGTCAGAATTATGTTCTCTTTTGCTATATGTTACCATGCTAACTGCTACACCTGTAGAGTTCTTTAATTTTCTAAAGTCAAATGCACATGTCCTTGTGCATGCTAGTCTACATACAAGCTAGAAAGTGAGAGAGGTAAAGAGGTAAGCTTCAGGAGAAACAGAGAACCTCCTTTAGAAAACGACCCCTAGTTCGAGTGAGCAATAGCCTCCCAACAATCCCTGGAAGAATCTGGAACAATTCTGGAAGAAGAGATTCAGAGACATTTTATCTTAGTGGATGGGCAACCTCAGAGTTAGCTGGATATGAATGATACTCTTGCACATAAACCACAAAGCCACTGGGCTCATGATCAGTGAGACACTGAAAATCTCAAAGTCATCTGTTCATAGACCCAAGTGATCATTATCACTGAGTTTCCTTCAACCACCAACATTCTCCAGCTAGTGCTTTGCTATCTATGCAGCCACTTATTTTGTGTTCCATCCCAATGTTAGTAAAATCTCCTATCCAGTGACATCCAGAAAACCAAATATAAATGCTCATTTCGAGGGTCTTCTGCTCAGACTCCAAGACATGACCTTGGGGGAGTTGCCCTTTACTTCTCTGCTCAAACCTTCTCTTTGGCTATCTCCTCCTCCTCCACACCACCCCAAAATGGAACTTTAGAGTTCTCGCAGCCATATCACTTTTTGGAACTATTTAAAAAGAAGGCATAAAAGTGAAATGGGATGAGGTATCTGAAGTGCCAACTTCTGGGGTAAAAGTGTATAATCAGAGAATATTACAAACCATGCTTTGTGCTTATTTCCTTTACTTGCGTTCCCTAAATGGAATTATTAACAAATAAAAATCCTCTGACCTACTATAATTCATTACCTAGATTTAGTGACATCCTGAATTCCCTTCAATTTTAGGTCATTTTTTAAATATTCCTTTTTTGTTAAGGATATGTGACACTTAGGTTATCTTGTGAGTTTGCTTTATTTTTGATGTGTAGCGATAGTATATTCTAGAAAACAAGTGTGAATTTATTCCATATGTTTGGCAAGTTAATGGCCTGGTAAGCCAGATACACTCAGTGTTACAAGACAAACACTGCTATCTTCATAACCACTGAATTTTGCATTTGGGCCCAGACCAATTATGCTCAGAGGCCTCTTCTTTAGGGGGTCTCATCCCTCTTCAATAGAAGAACCATTTGTTAAGCTTTATTGTACCTTCTCAGATATATTTGAAAGGACGAACAACATAATAAAATCAAAGAATCTCAAAATTATAAAGGACATTAAGGATGTATGTAGTATAATCTTGCAATCAGATTCGTGATACAAGTTTATCACAGCCCTGCAAAAATGTCATCTTACTCATATTTAAACTCTTATAGTGATAAAAACTCAATCCTTCACAAGGCATCTTATCCCATTAATTTTTTTACACTGAAATGAAATCTAACTTTTTATTAGTTCCATTCTATTTTACTGGTTTTTCACCATGAAAAAGCACATAAAAATTCAGTATAGCAGCTCCTCAGGAATTTAAAAACAAGTGCCATATTTCTGCTTTTCTAATCAAAATGTCCCAGGAGCTTTCACAGTGGAAGAACTTAAGGCTTTGGTCTGGAATCAGACCTGGGATTTAATCTCAGCTCAGTCACTTTCTAGCTATGTGATCAAGTTCTAAAATTCTTGGTACTTTTATTCCTCTCCTACTTAATAAGGATGTTTTGAGACTTAAATTTAAACATAAAAGAACGTAAAAATAAATTAGCATAGTACCTGGCAAATGATGAATCCATATTATTGTTATTTTTATCAAACTGTTCATCTGGGATGGTTTAAAGACACTACCAATTTATATTTCTCTTTAAATGTACTTAATTTATTAATGCCGTTTTGGAAGGTGCACTTGCTAGAAAAAACATGTAAGATAATAGTTAAATAATTCTTTATTATTTATTACAACCTGTCTGCAACAGTGATACTCATTGTAGATATCTACATATTCCTAGAAATGTTTAAATACTTGCAAATAGGGTGTTGCCATATTACTACATGTAAAGACAGGCAAATATGGGAGACAAAAAAAGTACTTAGCCTGAAGCCCGGAAGTCAGTTTTGGGGTCCATTTTCTAGGCAAGCAGACTTGGAAGGGATGAAGATATTTTTCCATTTCAAATCTATTATTATTTTGTTTTGGGGGTAAATGTTATGAACTTTAATCTAATTGCTCCCTCAGAGCTACCACTGACTGAATCATGAGAAATGCCCAAAGGGATCTGAAGGAGATGATCCAGAGGGAATGAGTGTGTTCAAGCCTTGATGGTATATGCTCTTGTCACCTTCTTTTATAAACACCTAATCTCATTTCCCGTGGCTGTGATATGCTGTGTTCTTCTGGGAACCAGAGAACATGACTTGGCTTATCTTGTTATGATACTGCAGAAAATTCCACCATGTTCCCTGTGAACAATGTGAGTGTTCAGATTTTTTCTCGCCTGTCACATTATGACACCTTCGGCTTCTTATCCACTGAAGTGTTGGGATTCAATTGTTGGGAGCTGCTACATTTTTAGTTCTTGAAGATGATTCTTACTTGAAACGGACTTAGAAATCAAGAGGAGCATGGACTCATTGTCTTAGAGATGGTACCTGAAAGGGCAAATTAATCATTGTACCTAGTCACAGCCAAGGATCAGAGAACTCTGAGTCTTTACTGACCAAAGGAGGAAGATTTCCAGGGTGAGGCTCTGATGAACCTTCTTCAAGGACAGAGTCCAATTAAGTCAGAAGTTCACACAGAGAATCTTCTAGTATGTCTAGAGTGAGTAACAAGAAACAAGCTGCTAGTAAACACAGATGACTTTTTTTTTTTTTTCAAGATGTCACTGACTCTTTCTTTGGAGTCTTCATTTTTCTCTGCATCTAGCATTATAACTACATGTTGGTTTGGAGTTGTTTTCTTTCTACCTCTTCCTTTCCTTAAGTTAACAGCCTTATTAAAGTATAACAAACATTCAAAATACATCATAAATACACAGTCGGGTATGTTTGCTTTTACACAAATATTATCTTGCTCTCTATCTTCCGTGTGAGACTCCTCTGTCCAGAAATTGGAATTTGTCTCCAAATTTTTATTGCTCATACTGCTGTCACATAATTACAGAATTGCCTTGGGGCAGGACTGGAAGAAAAAAGAGAGAGAGGGAAAAAAACAGGAATTCCCTCACATTCTTTGATCATGGAAACACCTTTTATCAGGTTCTCCAGTCAAGAAGATGGGTTATCTATTACAATTTCTGCATCTGGAGCAGCCACCACACAATTCTGTAATTGTGACCCCTGCCCCTTCTCCACTCAAAAGCACAAGAGAAAAGAGGAAAAAGTAGAAACACATCTGTTGGGCTTCTCCAGGTTTTGTCTCTTTCACAATCTGCTTCCTTCTGTTTAGTTTCCAGAGTTTTTAGGTAAATGCATTTTGTATTTTGTCCAGGGTGTTTTTTTTTCCCCTAAGTTTTATTTATTTTAGTAATCTCTACACGCAACATGGGGCTTGAACTCAAAATCTTGAGATCAAGAGTCACATTGTCTTCCACCAGCCAGGTGCCCCTCCAGGGTTTTTATTTTATTTTTAATTTTTAAAAAAGATTTATTTATTTATTTGAGAGAGAGACAGAGCAAACAGGGGTAGGGGTAGTGGCAGGGGGAGAGGGAGAGAGAATCCTCAAGCAGACTCCCCCCTGAGTGAGGTGCCTGATGGGGAGCTCAGTTCCAGGAACTTGAAATCATGACCTGAGCTGAAATCAAGAGATGGCTGCTTAACCAACCGAGCTACCCAGGCGCCTCACTTCCAGAGTTTTTAATTGTAATCTGTGGGTAAGAGAACACAGTGAACTGAATCCAACTTGGTCAAAAACCAAAGTTTTCAGAATATAGTCAAGAATTTTTATTCTTTATCTTTTTATGTAGAAATGCCTTTACATAAGGTTGATTACTGATTGTTAAAGCATGAAACCAAAACATTCATCAGAGAGCTTCTCAGTTTTACACCAGTGTTCACACTTTGGACACCTGAGTTCTTTTGTGAAGTCCAACATCTGACAAAGATGAGGAATCTCTCAGCAGTGACTGAATTTATCCTGCTGGGCATCCCACACACCGAGGGTCTGGAGACCATGCTCTTTGTCCTGTTTTTGGGCTTCTACATCTTCACTCTTATGGGGAACCTGCTCATCCTCCTGGCAATTGTCTCCTCCCCTCGGCTCCACACCCCCATGTACTTCTTCCTGTGTCAACTGTCTGTGTGTGACATATTCTTCCCTTCTGTGAGTTCCCCCAAGATGCTCTTCTACCTCTCGGGGAACAGCCGGCTCATCTCCTATGCAGGCTGCGTGTCCCAGCTCTTCTTCTACCACTTCCTGGGCTGTACGGAGTGCTTCCTGTACACTGTGATGGCCTATGACCGCTTCGTCGCCATCTGTGACCCTCTGCGCTACACCGTGATCATGAGCCACAGAGCGTGTGCCATCCTGGCCGTGGGGACCTCCTTTTTCGGCTGCATCCAGGCCACCTTTCTGACCGCTCTCACCTTCCAGTTGCCCTACTGTGGCCCCAACGAGGTGGACTATTTCTTCTGTGATATCCCGGTGATGCTGAAGCTGGCCTGTGCTGATACCTCAGTGCTGGAGATGGTGGGGTTCGTCAGTGTGGGCCTCATGCCCCTCAGCTGCTTCCTTCTCATCCTCACCTCCTACAGTCGCATTGTCTGCTCCATCCTGCAGATCCGATCTACTGAAGGCCGGCATCGTGCCTTCTCCACCTGCAGTGCCCACCTCACTGCCATCCTCCTCTCCTTTATGCCAGTGGTCCTCATCTACCTGCAGCCCAGCCCCAATCCCTGGCTCAATGCGACTGTTCAGGTCCTGAATAACCTGGTCACCCCCATGCTGAACCCCTTGATCTATAGCCTTAGGAATAAAGAAGTAAAGTATTCTCTGAGGAAGGTGCTACAGCAAGTAGCCTTCCCTCCTGAGAAGTGATAGAGATTAGTAGCTATACTTCAATATCATCAGCACACTGCTTGCAAAGGTATTTCCTTTTGTGTGATAGAGTACACATGTTATCAATATTCCTTTTGCAGATAAAGAAGCTAAAGTTTGAAGCCATAAAGAGAATTGTTCAAGGTCACATAACTAATAAATTATCCTGCCCAGGAAGGATTTTCTCTTCCCAAGTATCTCTTCTTTTCCTCACTCTGTTTTCTTCTCCTATTTTCCTCCTCCCACATCCTCTGCTTCTTTTCCCTTACTCTAGCACTTCTTCATTTTGGCTGGCATGGTTATCTAATTACACTCTCAAATGCCTGCATCAGATAAGCCACCATTGGATGGTCTAGGAGTTGTTGAAAAATGTGCGCTTCAAGCACTTGGCCCCAGCTGGCGTTCTGTGACTACTGGAATGTGAAGAAGCTGGGTCAGGGAAAGAGCTTCTGGATGAGGCCTGAAGCAGGCTTCTTATGGGTGAATCAGAGATCAACTACAAAGCCTGTCTGTTAGTCTTGGACCTAGAAACAGTCCATGCCTGGGAGTTGAGGCAGTGGATAAAAGAATGTGGAGACTAAACAGGCAGAGACTGTGAAAGGGTGACTGATTCTGTTGTTTTTCAGTACTAGAAATCTGAGTTTGTCTTTGAAATCCCCAGCACAGCCAGGGGTCAATGCAAAGTCCAAGCCACTACTGCTCTATGGTTTTGGATTCTCTGCTTACAAAAGCCTGTGACTTGAGTGCTCTTCCTCAACATTCCTTTGTTCTTTTGCCTAATGAGCTTAGCATGAGAGATGTGCCTTTCCAATCCAAACAATAAGTTGAAGAAAAGAAAGGAAATGAGAAGGAGGTGATGGGAAGAGAAGGGGAGTGGGTGGGAAGGGAAGTGGTGGAAGGGAAGAGGGCGAGATGGTAAGGAAAAGGGGTAATGGCAATGGAAGACAGTGATAGAAGGGGGTAATGCAACAAGAAGGGGTATGGCAATGGAAGAGGGTGTTGGGACTAGAAGGGGTGATCGGAAGGAAAAGGGGTGATGGCAATGGAAGACAGTGATGGGAAGGAAGGGGGTGATGCAACAAGAAGGGGTGATGGCAATGGAAGAGGGTGATGGGAAGGAAGGGGGGCAGAGGCAAAGGCAACTCTCCTCTCCTCTTGCTTCTTTCTAGGATCAGAGTTCAGTCAGGGAATCTGTTAGACTGAATCAATCACAACATTGTGTTTGGGCCCTCATGTAAGGGTGATGTGATGATGTGTGTTTTTGAAAGGGAGAACATTTTTCTAGTTGCTTCTCTTAAGTCCTGTACCTTTATTCTTCCTACCACACATGATCCTTCCAGAGTCTTCAGCTGAACAAACTCATTCTTATCATCAAACACCTAGTTAAAATATAATTTTTAATGTGAAACTTTCCTCATCCTAGGAAAATCAGGTTCCCACTTTATGTTTTGAATCAGACTTTACAAACTCATCAATTCATTATGCTAGAATAGGTTTTGGCCAAGTATTTTCCAAGAGTAAAAGTAAAGTAGGTTCAGGGAAGGTAAAGACAAAGAGTCAGTTAGGGATGGACAGTACAAAATTGATGGATGAACAGATGAAGTTTGGCTCTCTTGCTAGGATCCTATGGGGGTGGGGGACTCCATGCGGGGCTCATGCCAGGACCAGAGATCATGACCTGAGCCTCTCAGATGCTCAACTGACTGAGCCACCTAGGTGCCCCAACATGGGATCCTCTTGAGTGAATGCCTAAACGCTAATTTGTGAATGTGTAGGGTAAAATTCCACAAGGCAAAGAAAAGTTTTGAAACAATTATAACAAGTAGGGTTTGTAAGTAAAAATATTTCAAGTACTTGCTTAGAGCTAGAAATCATTCAAGTTCTGTCCTTCTCAAGTAAAGAAGATACGGGACATTTAGTAGAGGTCCAAAAAGGTCACAGTTAAGGTGTATGGGGGCTTAATTAGCCCTAAAATAAAGCTAATGTAGGCACATAATAAAGAAACCTGAAAACAAGATATTGATTGATTGATGGAGAACGTAACTGCCTATCAGAACAAGATTCAACTCTCTAAAGAGATACATCAAAATACAGCACTCCCTGCAATGCACTAGAGCTAAGAATAGTTTGATACTTCCACCATCAAGTGTGGAATACCTTTGGGTTATACAGGGCACTGAATAGATTATTTATGAAAATTTTGTCTCAGTAATGAAACAAAACTACCAGCAGAAATAAGGCTAATCAGAGTCTACTCAAAAAAGCTTAAAAGCAAGCCCTTGAAAGAATCAAATTTTTCCAAATAACTTAAGCGCATTATAGAATCAAAAATTTCTAGACATAAAACACTTATCATGATGAATACTGAACAATGTATAAAATTGTTGAACCACGATATTGGACACCTGAAAGAAATACAACACTGTATGTTAACTATACTGGAATTTAAAAATTAAAATTGAAAAAAATTCCAGACATTTAGAGAAACAGAAACACAAGGCCCATAATTACGATTTAAAAGGTCAGTATTCAAAGTCCCAGAAAAGTAGAATTAGTAGACAAAACCAGTAAAACAGTTACTTTCAATTATATTCCATATTTTCAAAAGGTAAAGAAAATCGTAAGCACTATGAGAAATATGGATGATAAAAAAATCACCTAAATCAAAATTCTAAAGATTGAAATACAATACCTAACATGAAAAATTCATTGGATTAGAGCAGTAACAAATTAGACACTGCAGAAAATTTGTAAATTCTGTCATAGCAGTGGAAATAACCTAAATGAAATATAGAGAGAACTATCGAAAAACAGTCTGAGCAGAGCATCAGTGAGGTGTGGGATAATTTCAAGCAGTCTAATATGTTTAATTGGAGTCCCCAAAGGAAAGAGGAGAGAGAGAGAAGAGAAAAAATATTCAAAGGAATAACGACCAACATTTTTCAAAATAGGATGGCAACAGGAGGGGCAGAGGGAGAGAGAGAGAAGCAGACTCCCCGCTGAGCAGAAGCAGAGCCCGCCTTGGGGGGACGCAGAGATTATGACTGAGTGGAAGGCAGACGCTCTGCAGACTGAGCCACCCAGGTGCCCCAGGCATCTACTAAGATCTGTGGCTAAGATCATATCTAATGGTGAAACACTGAGTACTTCCTGGGTCAGTTTTTGACTTATTATCTCTCAGTTCCAACTTCACCCTTTCTGCTGGCTCTGTGCTAATGGAGGGGATCCTTGTGAAATATTTCTTCTTTGCCCTTGGGTAAAGTGCTAAGTCTTGTCAGCAGAGGGGACTTGGAGAGAATGAATTGTTCTTCCTGGTTTCTAGTTTGGCTCTCCTGCCAGACCCTACAGAGCATACATTTTTCCACCATTGCTTGGCTTCTTTTGGATTCTCCAGTACAAGGGTGGAACTTTCTTCAGAATTCAGAATTTGGGTGGCACTTTCTCCAGCACTTAACTGAGGCAGTGTGGCCTCAGTGAAGGGTGGTTAAACAGAAGGGAGAATGAACCATGAGAGACTATGGACTCTGGGAAACAAACTGAGGGCTTCAGAGGGGAGGGGGGTGGGGGATTGGGATAAGCCGGTGATGGGTATTAAGGAGGGCACGTATTGCATGGTGCACTGGGTGTTATATGCAAACAATGAATCATGGAACATTACATCAAAAACTAGGGATGTACTGTATGGTGACTAACATAACAGAATAAAAAATTATTATAAAAACAAAAAAAAGAAAAAGAAAAGAACCCTTACATTAGTCCACAGATGGGCAAAATCATCTAGTACAAAACGTATTTTATAATAGAGTGCTGAATATCTCATGTCACGTATTGAATATTGTACTGAAAGTGAAAAACAGAACGGTAGAATGGGTACAGAATGGTTGTAACAGGATTGGTTGTTTATGTTCATGGTGTGTGGCTGACTGGAAGCTACAGCATGTTCCCACTGCCCAGCATCACAAGAGAGTATCATACAGCATATTGCTAACTCAGGACATCAAAATTTAAAATTCAACGTTCAGTTTCCACTGGATGCATATGCCTTTTGCACCATAATAAAGCTAAAAAATCTTAAGTCAAACCGTTGTAAGTCAGGGACTGCATGTATATTCTGGTTATGTCATTTGCCAGCTATATGTGTCAGAATTTTTTGGCTTGCTTTTTCTTTCTTTTTTTTTATTCTCTTTTATTTAATTTTTTTATAATAATATTTTTTTATTATATTATGTTAGTCACCATACAGTACATCCCTGGTTTCTGATGTAAAGTTCCATGATTCATTACTTGGGTATAACACCCAGCGCACCATGCAATACGTGCCCTCCTTACTACCCATCACCGGTCTCTCCCATTCCCCCACCTGCGCCCCTCTGAAGCCCTCAGTTGGCTTGCTTTTCCATTTCCTTAACGGTGTTTTAAAAATGTTTTAATTTTGATCAAGTCATTATCGATTTTTATTTGTTTAATAGCACTTTGAGTTTCCCTAAAAAATCTACTTTTAAGTTATATTTTCTCCTACATCTTATTCTAGAAGTACAAAATACAGTTATAGCTTTTGTGTTTGGGTCTATGGCCTATTTGGGGTTTATTTTTGTGTATGGTGTGAGATAGAAGTTGAAGTGCATTTTTTTCATGTATAAATTAAGTTGCTAAATAGTTCTGTTCTCCCACTGAATAACTTTGGCACCTTTGTCAAAAATCACTTGTACAAATACACATTTCCTCTTGGACTTTCTGTTCTTTTCCATTGTCCTATATGTGTATCCTCTTGCCATTACCATTCTTTTGTCCTGTAGCTTTATAGTACACCTTGAAACCAGGTATGCTTTAAGTTCTCTAAATTTGTTCTTCATTTTCAAAATTATTTGATTATTTTCATTTCTATATAAATTTTAAAGTTAGATTGAAAATTTCTATAGAATTGTGATAAGAATTTGATTTTAGTTGTGTTGAATCTGTAAGTAAGTTTGAGGACAATTTGTATCTTAACAACAGTGAGTCTTTCAACCCATGAACACAATATATCTCTCTATTTATCTAGGTCTTCTCATATCACTCAGACATATTTTCAGCTTTTCAATGTATTTGTCTTGCACATAGTTCATTGTATCGCCCCAAAATATTTTGTCATTTTAATGCTACTATAAATGACATTATTTAAATATCATGTTTTAATTGTCCATTACTAGAATGTAGAAATGACTTTGTATCCTACAACATTGCTAAATTCACTAATGAGTTCTAGTGTCTCTGCAGATTCCTTAAAAATTTCTATGTTCATGACCATGTCATCTACCAATAAAGAAAGTTTTACTTTTTTCCCTTCAAAAAAGAAAAAAAAAAAGGATGTACCTAAAAATATTAAAGGCAAAAATGTGCACATGTCCCTTTGCAGTCAATCCCCAAACAGCCCCAGCCCAGGCAACAATGAATCTGCCTTCTGTCACTATATATTTGTTTTGCCTTTTCTAAGATTTTATATGAATGAGATTTATAATGTAAACTCTTCGGTGTCTGGATTCTTTCACTTTCTTTCTTTTTTTTTTTTATAATGATTTTTTATTATATTATGTTAGTCACCATACAGTACATCCCCGGTTTTCAATGTAAGGCTCGATGATTCATTAGTTGTGTATAACACCCAGTGCACCATGCAATACGTGCCCTCCTTACTACCCATCACCGGCCTATTCCATTCCCCCACCCCCTCCCCTCTGTAGCCCTCAGTTTGTTTCTCAGAGTCCATAGTTTCTCATGTTTCATTCCCCCTTCTGATTACCCCCCCTTTCTTTATCCCTTTCTTCCCCTACTGATCATTCTAGTTCTTATGTTCCATAGATGAGAGAAATCATATGATAGTTGTCTTTCTCTGCTTGACTTATTTCACTTAGCATTATCTCCTCCAGTGCCGTCCATGTTGTAGCAAATGTTGAGAACTCGTTCTTTCTGATTGCTGAGTAATATTCCATTGTATATATGGACCACAACTTCTTTGGATTCTTTCACTTTAGCACAATGTTATTGACATTCATTCATGTTTTGGTCTATATTTGAAGTCCCTGCCTTTTTATTGTTCAGAAATATGCCATCTCATAGATGTAACACAATGTGTTTATTTGTTGATCAATATTTCAGCTCTTTCCAGTTTTTTACTGTTTTGAATAAACCTGCCATACAGGTCTTTGTCTAGACACATTTTCATTTTTCTTGGGTAAATACAAGGAGTGGCATTGTTGTGTCTTATGTAAATATGTATTTAACTTTGTAAGAAGCAGTCTAATTATTTTCCAAAGTGCTATGCCATTTTACAATCCCACTGGTGATGTATGAGATTTCTATTTGCATGATAACAGGTGGAATTATTCAGGCAGAGTGCTTAACATAATGCTTCGCATAATGCAGGCACCCATAAATGTTACTATGGTTTATGATAATAGCATATTTTAACATATGTGTATAATACATTATTTCATACCTCTGTTATATGTAAGTATAAAAAAATGAGCAAGGTTCTGTTTCTTGTTGTAATCCTATTTGTTTTTTCTGCAGGTGACAATTTTCATCTAAACTCACTAAAGAGCTAAAAATTTAAACATGATTCCACACCCATAAAAGTAATGTTGGAATTAGTTTATGTCAACATCAGCATGTATTTGAATTTAGTCAAAATGTACCAATTATAGGAAGAGAGAGTTTTAGTACAAAGCTTCATTATTAAAGAAGAATGAAAGGGGAACATGTAAGATGCAGTTCTCAATTTCCTGCAGAAAAATAAAGACAAAGATCTTAGGACTAAGTAGAAGTGACCACGATGTTGTTGTAATTACTGCTGGGAATCAGGATTTCGTCAAAGCAATTTAGCAAAAGAAAAAAATATAGTATAAAATGCTCCATTACATTGAAGACAAATTTAGTAACAGAGGTCAGCTGACAGACTTGGTTATTAAACCGTATTTTGAAACAGATAAACTAAAGATATCTATCATTAATGGAGTGCTTGAGATACCAAAAAAAGAGGAAGTAAAATTTTTCTCTAATGATACAAGATAATAGCTAATCCTTACAGACCATTTCACTGTGTAAAGTTCAGCATTAAACTCTTTGGATTGATCACCTATTTAATCCTGACAGTATTTTTATGAAGCAGGGATGTCCCTCTTTTTACAGATTTGAAAGCCAAGGTTGATACATTCAGTGATGTACTCCAAGCTAAACCTCTAGTTAAAGGTAAAGCTGGTGCTTGCCCCCACATAGGTCTTCTTTCGAAAAGCATGGTCTCTACACAGTTACTGTGGTGGCAACCATGTACTATGGGTGATATCTAACGTTAACAAAGTGTGCTATTGAGGTTCATTCCAAAATGACACATGAACCATCAGTACCATACAGATGAATAGTGTGTCAAGAAGACTCAGAAAAAGTTCCTTGTTTCTTCAAATTACTACCACAAAAACCTTTATATGAAAAGTAAATTTAAAGTAACTTTGTTACCGTCTATATCATCCTATAAGAACTCCCTAAATCAAGTAATCTCTGAAAAAATAACTTTTGGTTAATTAATCTCAGAGGTCTTCATTTATAGGTCATATAGAATTTTGTAACTGCACAAAGTGGATTGGTCACTCTGGGGATTGGGTGAGGCTATTTGGGGATTTTTGTTAAAATGATACAGGGTTGAATTCTCTCTGTAGTACTCTAAGGCAAAACCGAGCATCAGCGTAACACACACACTCACATTTAACTCACTCATTACAAATAAACGTATATGCCATTCATATTCATTTTTCCAGAACCTCCAAGATGAAATTGTTTCCTCCTAATCACTGCCTTAAAACGGAAAGGTGAAATCTTGTAGCATTTACTTCTCATGGGTGTTAGTGATAAAAATGCCTTACATATGGTGACTAACATAACATAACAAAAAATTTTTATTAAAAAAAATGCCTTACATAAATTTCAAACAGCTTTCACTGACTCTGACAAGATGCAACAGTAAAAATGAATTTCTTAATGCCGGGGTTCCAAATGGCCACATGTTCCGAGTGTGCAATTTCACCACCAAAGAAGCATCAGTGAAATCTGCCAATCACACTTCTGTTGGGAATTCTCTTTGCTCACAGCAGCGTGTGCCCAGTACATAATGAAAAATAAAATTAATGACCAGGAAGTTAATCTGAGCAACAGAGCCAGGGTGAACTATCTGAGCCTCGGAATGAATTTCAAAAGAGAATACGGAGGACTATGTGTATCAATTGGGCAACACATTCGTCTTAGGCTTACCAGATACTTGCTGATTGTATCCGTGTGTGTGGTGCAGACATAGCTCCGTTCATCCTCAAGCTTCTGAAATACACAATTCAGGCACATATTATGTGTTTTGTGATTAAAAGACCCTAAAGGATCTTTTCTTAGAGGTGTTCTACCCCTTTAACTATTACTTGGAACAACAACGATAAAACCACACACAAACTCACACATATATACACACTCACACAGGCATACGCAGTCCACCACAGCAGAACTGTGGGAGAGAGAGGCATGTTTTTAATAATACACCCATGAAATAGTCACTTTAATAAAATGTCATAAAATCCTATAAAATCAGCTGGAAATATGCCATCTGTATGAAAATGACAAATGATTTCTCATATCCTCTTAGAAAACTGGAGGTGGATAGAACTTAACTATCCTGTAAAACAGCCCCCAATCTGGAAGGAACTGTAAGACCCAGGGAGGCAAATGGCCTTTATAAAATAACATGGAAAGCCAGCAGAAGTGCAAAAATAAAAATGAGGTCTTTCAGCCATCCAGTGTTATTCCTCATAAAAATTCACATCTAAGTTTAGAGTAAAAATTCTAATGATCTTGTCTGTTTTAAGAAAAGGATGCGTAATACTTATTTTGTATTTCTTATCGAACGCATAGTTTGAAAGTGCCCCGAGAAGAGGATCATGTGTCTAATACTACCACTAGCTTTATCTTGGTATTCCCTCAAGTAGTTAGAACAAGGGCCTAAACACAGTTGATGCCTTTTATGCATTTTTAAAATTGAATTATGATAGTTACATCATATGTATAGCTGAATCCTACCAACTTAGCAGTATCAGGGAGAATGCTCAAAGGCCAGTCCCTGCTAAAAAACTTCATTTAAATGGACCTTAACTATATTGTGTTTTATTGTGGAAAAATATACACCTTTAATATTTTAAATTGAACAATCCAGTGGCATTTAGTACAGTCACAAATTTGTGTACCCATCACCACTCTATTTTCAGAACAATTTTTTCACTCCAAAAGGAGTAGATACTTACTCCCCGTTACCTCTTTCCCAGCTCCTGACAAACGCTAACATGCTTTCTGT
The DNA here is from genome assembly GCF_017311325.1 of Ursus maritimus. Lineage (NCBI taxonomy): Eukaryota > Metazoa > Chordata > Mammalia > Carnivora > Ursidae > Ursus > Ursus maritimus. The sequence continues at coordinate 44,403,720 of NW_024424008.1, read as the reverse complement.
CTCTATGGTGTTGTCTGTTCTGGATATTTTATGTACACTGAATCATACTATATATGGCCTTTTGTGTCTGGCTTTTTATACTCAGCATAATATTTTCTTTTCTTTTTCTTTTCTTTTTTTTAAATTTAAATTACATTAGTTAGTACATTATTAGTTTTAGAGGTAGAGTTCAGAGATTCATCAGCTGCACATAACACCCAGTGCTCATTACATCACATACCCTCCTTTATGTCCATCACCCATTTACCCCATCTCCCCATCCCCCTCTCCTCCAGCAATGCTCAGTTTGTTTCCTATGATTAAGAGTCTCTTATGGTTTGTCTCCCTCTCTGATTTCATCTTGTTTTTTTCCCCCTCCCTTCCTCTATGGTCCTCCACACTATTCCTAAGGTTCCACATATGAGTGAAACCACATGATAATTCTCTTTCTCTGCTTGACTTATTCCACATAGCATAATACCCTCTAGTTCCATCCACGTCATTGCAAATGGCAAGATTTCATTTTTTGATGGCTGCATAATATTCCAGTATATATATACACACACCACATCTTCTTTATCCATTCATCTGCCAATGCACATCTGGGCTCTTTCCATATTTTGGCTATTATGGACATTGCTGCTACAAACACGAATCACTATGTTTGTATCTTTCACTCAGCGTAATGTTTTCAAGGTTTATCTATGTTCTAGAATGTATCAACATTACACTTTTTGTTACTAAATTGAAACTTGGAGCTCAAAGGGACTTAATTTATCACCTACTATTTTTGACCCAAAAAATATTTGATAAAAGTGGACCTACTTAGCCTCGTTGAGTGCTGGTAAAAGGACATATGATCTGAGGAGTTCCAGACCAGTGTGGGTTGCCAGATTTAGAAGTAAAAATAGAGGATGCCCTGTTCAACTGGAATTTCAAATACTGCATGGTGAATAACATATCATAAAAAAATGAGAGGTAGGAATAAGGAGAGATGAAAACTAAAAAACAAAACCAAAAAAACAAAATATAATTTTTAAGGTAAGTGTGCCTTAAATATTGTTTATTTAAAATTCAAATTTAACAAGTTTCCTCCTTCCACTTGTTGAAGATGAAGATGAATAGAAAGAATGATATGAAACCATCCCCACGGTCAAAGTAATAAACTTCCCTATCACCTCCGAAAGTTTCTCCTGCCCCCACCCCCCACTTTTTTTGTGGTAAGAGCACTAGCTGACATGGCTCTGGAAGATTGAGAAATAGCACAGATCCCAAGGTTTATCTCCTAGGAGGAAGGCAAAAGAGTGGAGCAAGTCTCCATAATCCCTGGCCTAGCAGTGGTTCATAGTATTCCCCTATTATCCTTTTAACATTTGCAATGTGTGTAACATTTGCAATGTATTCCCTTTTTCCTGATTTTAAATTTGTGTTTTCTCTCTTTTTTTCCTGTGATCATTCTGTATGGAGTTTTATCAATTTTATTAATTAAAAAAATAACACACTTTTAGTTCTTTTTTTCACTACTGTTTTTCTCTTCTAAGTTTCCTTGATTCTGTTCTGTTCTTTACTATTTCCTTCCTTCTGTTTACTTTGGCATGGAGCGCAAAGCAGGGCTTGAACTCACAACCCTGAGATTACGACCTGAGCTGAGATCAAGAGTAGGATGCTTAACCAACTCAGCCACCCACATGCCCTTGGTCTCTCTCTTTTTGAGTTTTATAGTGGTAGCTTAGATCATTGATTTGAAAGATTTCTTCTTTCTTGATAGGCATTTAATGTTATAAATTTCTAAGCATTTTCTTCACTGTAACCCATAAAATTTGTATCTCATAAAATTTGATTGTCATTAAATTTAAAATATTTTCTAATGTCCCTGTGATTCTCTTTTCCCAAGCACTATTTAGAAGTGAATTGTTCAGTTCCCTAATATTTGAGGATTTTCCAGATATCTTTCAATTCTTTATTTCTATTTTAATCTGTTTGTGTTCCGATAATATATTTTGTATAATTTGAATTATTTTAAATTTATGAAGTTTACTTTCATGGCGCTGACTACATCCCATCATGGCAAATAGTCTGTGTGCTTCTGAAAAGTATGTGTACCAAGTCGTACTAATTGTTCTATTCATGTCTGCTAGGTCAGGTTGATTTGTTACCATTTTTCAACTTGCCTGTCTTTACTGCTTTTCTGTCTACTGTTCTATTGATTACTGAATGTGGAGTGTTGACATCTCCAATTATAACTATGGATTTGTATATTTCTCTTTTTATTTCTACCGGTTTTATACTGTCAGCTGCATACACATTTCTGTTTTTAGATCTTCTTGGAAAATTGACCCCTTTATCCCTAAACAATGCCCTCTTTGCTCCCGGTTCTGAAGTGGATTTCATCTGATATTGACCAGCTGCTACATCTCTCCTGTGTGTACCATCCTTTTACCTCCAAGCTATTTGTGTCTTTGAATCCAGAGCATGTCCCTTGTAGAGAACACATAGTTGCAACTTATTTTATACAATGAGACAAATTCTGTCTCCTTACCTGCATATTTATGTGTTCTACTTTTTATCGTTAGTTTCTCTTAAATGTTAAGTGAAACAGTGATGTAACCTCTAAGCCTTTGTACTGATTTGACTTCACACTCAGGCCTCTCCATAGGGAAAGAATGAGTCACACAGCCTGCATTATGCACGTTCCTGTAACAAATGCGGTTCTCTTTCTGAATTAATATATTGGCCTTCAGGTAATGGATGGATCTCCCACGCAGCATGACTGCATCAGAAGACTGATAATATCGCCAAGTGTCCTGATTTTGTTGTAATTAAAAGGAAAAAAAAAGGTAGCATTCTGCTCATGCATATCAGCTTGGTGAGATTTGTTACTGTGACATCCATTCCCAAAAGAACAATTTCCCGTCTGCCTGCAGACAAAATCAGGTGTCTAAGCTTGCAGGGCTGAAGGCGAATTCTAGACCACGATTAATACATCAGGGTTGTGACTATCATTCCGTAGGGCCTCTTGAAACAGCCTGTCAGACTTCTCCGTGTGACGTACTTTATCTGTGTAACAGAATCTCTGCATAAATTCTATTGACAGAACTGTGGAAGACAAAGGCCAAAGCATTTTCTGGTGGAGGCCTTTCAGATACCAGTCTTCTAAGTCTGGGTCCGATGCTCTTTTGAGAATTCTTAAAAATTTCCACTAAGTAACTCTGCTGGTAGACGAGAGAATGCTAGGAACAGGGCATGAGGAGGTAGTTTAAGGCTGCTGCAATTTTTAAAAAGTCTCATATTCTATTTCCTACTAGATCTGCAGTTTTCAATATAAAAATCCCTGTGTTTTTTTCACCATCACAGTTTTAAGCAGTTAGGTCTTCAAGAAGATGAGCCTTGTTTATTTTTTTTTTACATGAAGCTTCCCCAAGACTACCTCAAATATCTCACTGTCCTCAACGTGAGAAGTATGTATTGCTTTTCTCTGGCCATTTGAAAAGCCACCCTTTGTGGGTCCGTTTGTGAGAGAGCCATGGGTGTAGATGATGTTACCATTCCTAAATAGATTGTAAAGTTGCATGTGGAAATGTATATGTACTTTATATATTTTTTATTGCGTTCAGTTAGCCACTGTATAGCACATCATTAGTTTTTGATGTAGTGTTCAATGATTCATTAGTTGCATGTAACAGCCAGTGCTCCATGCAACATGTGCCCTCCTTAATACCCATCACCCTGTTACTCCATCCCCCCACGCCCCTCCCCTCTGAAACCCTCAGTTCGTTTCCTGAGGTCCACAGTCTCTCATGGTTCATCTCCCTCTCGGATTTCTCCCCCTTCAGATTTTCCTCCTGTCCCCTATGGTCCTCTGTGCTATTGCTTATGTTCCACATATGAGTGAAACTATACGATAATTGTCTTTCTCTGCTTGATTTACTTCACTTAGCATAATCCCCTCCAGTTCCATCCATGTCAATGCAAATGGTGGGTAATCATCCTTTCTGATGGCTGAGTAATATTCCATTGTATATATGGACCACATCTTCTTTATCCATTCATCTGTTGAAGGGCATCTTGGCTCCTTCCACAGTTTGGCTACTGTGGACATTGCTGCTATGAACGTTGGGGTGCATGTGCCCCTTCTTTTCACTACATCTGTATCTTTGGGGTAAATACCTAGTAGTGCAATTGCTGGGTCAGAGGGTAGCTCTATTTTTAACATCTTGAGGAACCTCCATAATGTTTTCCAGAGTGGCTGCACCAGCTTGCATTCCTACCAAGAGTGTAAGAAGGTTCCCCTTTCTCCACATCCTCACCAACATCTGTTGTTTCCTGTTTTGTTAATTTTTGCCATTCTAACTGGTGTAAGGTGGTATCTCATTGTGGTTTTGATTTATATTTCCCTGATGGCTAGTGATGTGGAGCATTTCTTTCATATGTCTGTTAGCCATTTCTTTTTTGGAGAAGCATTTTTTCATGTATTTTCCTCTTTTTTTTGACTGGGTTATTTGTTTTTTGAGTGTTGAGTTTGAGAAGTTCTTTATAGATCTTGGATATCAGCCCTTATATTTGATGTGATGTCCCACTACCAATAACTCTTTTTCCCAAAATAACAATATATCAAACTTCTGTAACTGAGGAGGCATAGTCATTAAACAGTCCTTGAAATCTGCTGTCCTGAGCACCGTGTCAGGCTGATTCTATGAACTTAAATTCTCTGAGTTTGTTTATTGGCCATTGGGTTCCTTGTTCTGAGAAATCATTGTTTCCATCCTTTGCCTGTTGTTATATTTCATTTTTGGCCCCTCTCCTGTTAATCTGTGGAAGTTCTTTATAATTCTGGTTATTAATTCTTTGCAGTATTAAGGAGGGCACGTATTGCATGGTGCACTGGGTATTATACGCAAATAATGAATCATGGAACACTACATCAAAAACTAAGGATATACTGTATGGTGATTAACATAACATAATAAAAAATTTAAAAAAAATAATTCTTTGCAGGTGATAAGTGTTCCAATTATTCTTTCCCATTTAGTAGCTTGTCCTTGTTCTCCAAAAGGCATGATGCCCTTTGTTGTGTAGATTTTTATGGGACTATATTTGTGAGTCATTTTCCTTAAAAATTATGCTCACTGGGGGTCATGTAGTCTTCCATATTTTCTTATTTTTATATGATAATCATTTTTAGATAATTACATACAGTAAAATAAACAAGTATTAAAGACACGATTCAATGATCTTTGATAAGTATATTCACTTGAGGAACTTGCACATCTATCAAGATACAGAGCAGATGGGGCACCAGGGTGGGTCAGTGGGTTAAACATCTGACTCCTGATTTCGGCTCAGGTCATGATCTCAGGGTCATTAGATGAGCCCTGCACTGGGCTTCATGCTGGGCATGGAGCCTGCTTAAGATTCTCTCTCCCTCTGCCCCTACCTCTTCTCTCTCTCTCTCACTCTTAAAAAAAAAGAGAGAGAGAGATACAGAGCAGAGGTTAGCAAACCATGGCCAAAATCCAGCCCCAAACCACACTTTTGGTATTGTTCATCAGCTAAGATCAAATGGTTGAAATATCAAAAGAAAATTATGAAAATTCAAATTTCCATGTGCATAAAATTTATTGGACAGAGCCACACCCATTAGTAACATAATATCTGTGGCTGCTCTTTCTCCAGAGGGNAAGAGTTTAAGTAGTGCAACAAAGATCCTATGGTCCACAAAGCCTAAAATACTTGCTACCTGGTCCTTTACAGAAAACGGTTGCGAACCCTGATATAGACCCTTGGTATCACCCCATAAAGTTCTCTTTTATTTCCACTTTCTCTATATACTTACTCCACAGAGGCAACTGCCATTATGATTTTTATTTTCATAGATTGATAGTGCCTTCTTATTGTACTTGAAATAATTGAACCATACAGAATGTATTCTTTTATGTACAGTTCTTTTATACATGATGTGTATCTGTCTTGTTGCATGCATCAATAGATTGCTCCTTTTATGACTAAGTAGTATTCCATTATGTGTATACACCATAATTTGTTTATCCATTCATCAGTTGATGAACATTTTCCTGATTTTTTTTTTGCTATGATGAATAAAGTTGCAATAGCATGTTAGTATGTTTTTATTTATACAGTAACATTTTATACTCTAATTTGTTATATTTGAGAGTTACCATTGCTCTGAATCCTCTCCAATATTTAGTATTTTTAATCTTTCTATTATTGTTTATTTTTATTTTTTAAATTTTATTTTATTTAAATTCAATTAACTAACCTGTTGTGTATTACTAGTTTCAGAGGTAGAGTTCAGTGACTCACCCAATGCTCATTACAAGTGCCCTCCTTCATGCACATCACCCAGTTACCCCATCTCCCAGACCACCCCCAACATCCCTCCATTTTTTCCTATAGTTAAGAGTCTCTTATGGTTTGTTTCCCTCTCTGATTTCTTATTTTATTTTTCCCTGCTTCCCCTATGATCCCTTGTTTTGTTTCTTAAATTCCACATGAGTGAGATCATATTATGATTGTCTTTCTCTGATTGACTTATTTCGCTTAGCATAATACCCTCTAGTTCCAACCATGTAGTTGCGAATGGTAAGATTTCATTTTTTGATGGCTGAGTAATATTCCATTGTATATATATACCACATAGTCTTTCTAATTTTAACTGTCTTAGTAGGTGTATAATGATATCCCCTTGTGATTTCAATTTGTATTTCTCTGATGACCAATGATATTGAGAATATTTTCATGTGTTTGTTGGCCCTTATAAACCATTGCAAAGTATCTGTCTTTTACTTATTTTTACTGTTTTTTTTTTTACTTTTTATAATTGGTTGTAGGAATTATTTACAAATGTTGGTTATAAGCCCTTTGTTGGACATGTGTGTTATATGTTTGTGTGTGTGTGTTATTTTCTTCCAGCCTGTGGTGTGCCTTTTCTTTTCCTTTTCTAATGGTGTCTTTTGATGATCAGAAATTTTTAATTTTGATGAAGTCATGTTCATCATTTTTTTCTTTTACTGATATTGTCCTTTGTATTCTATCTAAGAAATATTTGCCTCCTAATCACAAAGATATACTCCTCTGCTTTTTTTCTGTAACCTGTCTCGAGTGTATGGTGTGAGGTATGGAACTGTGTTCATTTTTTATAGGTAGATATGCAGTCAATCAGCACCATCTGTTGAAATTATTTTCTTTCCTCCACTGAATTCCTTTATATATCAGAAATTATTTTTACTGAGCAATTAGCAGTCTATTTCTAGTTTGCCTAGGTGGCCCAGTTGGTTAAACATCTGCCTTCAGCTAAGGTCATGATCCTGGGGTCCTGGGATCAAGTCCCACATCAGGCTCCCTGTTTAGTAGGGAGTCTGCTTCTCCCCCCTCCTTGTGTCCCTCCCCACTGCGTGTGCACACGCGTTGCACTCTCTCTCTCTCAAATAAATAAATAAATAAATAAATAAAATCTTTAAAAAAAGAATTTATTTCTGGACACCTTATTTTGTTTAATTGACATATTTGTCAATTCTTATGACAGCCCCACACTGTCATTAATATGCTGGTGTTATTGTTAGTCTTAAAGTAATACAATCGAAATATCCCAACTTTGCTTTTTGAGATTGTTTTAGTTATTCTAGGTCCTTTCTATCTTACATAAATTTTAGAATCATCTTGTCAAAGGGCCGTGGGGATCTATATTGGTATTTTACTGCATTCATAAGTCAATTAAGGAGAATTTGCATCAACAGTGAGTCTTCCAAATCATGAGCATGGGACATTCCTCCATTTATTTCTTTCTTAATTTTTCTCAATAATGTTTTACAATTTTCATTGAAGAGATCTTTTATATATTTTGTGAAATTTATTTTTGGACTTTTTCTGGTTTTGATGTTACTATATTAGGATGTAATTTCATTTTCCTATTATTTTCAGGAAATAAATAGAAATACAATTCTGTCTGCATATTGATTTTAAAACTGAGACCTTGGTGGATTTATTCATTAGATTTAGAGGGTTTGGTGGTGATGTTGTGGATTTTTTCATATACATTTATGATAGCTGTAAAAAAAAAGACAGTTTTATTTCTTCTTTTTCAATACTAATGTCTTTTGTTTCTTCAGTCTTTATTTCATTGTACTGGAAGTAAAACCACCAATATATATATTGACTATAAATGGTAAGAGTAGATATGTTTGCCTTGACCCTGATTTTCAGGAAAACACCTTCAGAATTTCCACATTAAATATGATACTAGCAGTTGCTTTTTAATAAGTGCCCTTCATTAAATTGAAAAAGACCTCTTCTTATTATGACTTATTTAGTCTTTTTGTCATAAGTTGGGGGGAGCCAATTTTGTCAACCACTTTTTCTGCATCTACTGACATGGTTAGATGAATTTCCTCATTTAATCTGTAAAGGTTGTACATACATTACTTGTTTTCAAACGTTAAACTGAACATGCACTCCTGGGATACATCTGCTCCGTCATTGTATATTATATCTTTTAGACATTGCTGGATTCAGCTTGCCTAGTATTTGTTAAGGATTTTCACATCTCTATCTGTGAGGTACATTGCCCGGTGATATTCTTCTTCTCCCTTTTTTTTTTTTTTCTTTCGAAATTGTCCTTGTCTGGTTCTGGATAGAGTAATGCTCGTTTCATAAATTGAGTTGGAGAATGTTCTTTCATCTACTGTTTTCTCAAATACTTAGCTTAACGTTTAGCATTATTTCTTCTTTAAATATATGAAAGTATTTGCACACCAAATCATGAGGGGCAGGGTATTTCTTTGACAGAAGATTTGTAATTACAAATGTAAATTATGAGAGTAGAACTATCAATTTTGTCTATTTCTTATTGTCTGTTTAACAAATTGTGTCTAAGAAATTGCAGCAATTATGTCAATTGCTGTCACCAGCCAGCAGTGTGGAAGACTGGGCATTGAACTAACCAGAGGTCAGCTCAACTTTCTTAAACCTACAGCTTAGTCACATATGAGCTTAACACTTGGTAGAGTCTAAATAATTATCCCTCACTTTATGAGATGTAGGAAAGAGTTCTCACAGTGGGGAAAAACACATCAGAAGTATCCCTCAATCTCTACTGTTCTTCTATACAGTGCCTGGTATACCTCCTTCCTAAATAAGTATATATAATTGTGTGTGTGTGTGTGTGTGTGTGTGTGTGTCATGGAAAAGGCAAGAAGATGCTCCATTCAAGGAAAAATATCACCAAGAAGAGATAACAGAACCACAGAGAAGCTATACATTGGAACTATCAGAAAGGGGTATCAAAATATATACTACAAATATATCTATAAATATTAGATATGAAAATCCTTAACAAATACTGTTCAAGAATTCATAGGAAAGGTGGAAAAGATAGGTGAACCAACACAGGCATCTTAGGAAAAATATATTTATATAACTTCACTTTTATTCTGAGGATTTCTGTCTTTTTTCAATTTTGGAAAATTATCATTAAATGTCCTTTCAAATATAGTATTATCAGGCCCTCCCTCCATTCTTTTCTTCTGGAACACCTATTAGATTAAGAAATGGGCAGAAGACGTGCTTAAACATTTTCCCAAAGAAGACAGGCAGATGACCAATAGACACGTGAGAAGATGTTCAAGATCACTTATCATCAGAGAAATACAAATCAAAACTACAATGAGATATCGCCTCACACCTGTCAGAATGGCTAACATCAACAACATAAGACATAACAGGTATTGGGGAGGATGTGGAGGAAGGGGCACCCTTGTACACTGTTGGTGGGAATGCAAAGAGGTGCAGCCACTATGGAAAACAGTGTGAAGGCTCCTCAGAAAGTTAAAAATAGAGCAAACCTACTAAGTGTTCACCCAAAGAATCAAAGTGGAGGCTCTCAGTGTATCTTCTGTCTCTTAACTGCCTTTTTGCTTTTTTAAATCATTTTTTTCTCTCCCTGATGCATTCTAGGTGAATCCTCAGGATTCATTTTTCTGATTCCCTAATTCCTCAATCATAATGTCTAGTTCACTAAATATGTCTTCAACTATATACAATCTAGAGTTTAATCTAGATATCAATTACTTTCTATTTCAATAACTATATTTTAATACCCAAGTATACAATTGGCACTTGTTTTATTTCTTCTAGTTTTTATTACATTTATTTTTTTTTCTTTTTAAATGGAAATTAAGTTTTTATATTTTTTAACAGCTGGTATGTTTACTTTAAAGTCTCATTTACTATAAATAAATTAAAATAATATTCTAAAAAAGTATCAAGTAACCCACAGGAAGTCAAGAAGGGAAATCAGAGGAAAGAGAAACAGAAGAAAAAACAAAACAAATAATAAAATAGCAAAGTAAAGCCCTAACATACCAATAATCAGTTTAACTGTAAATGGTCTACATTTGTCAATTATTCAATGAATGACTACAAAACCAACTCAACTTTATGTTGTCTACAAGAATTTCACTTCAGTGTTAGGTAAAGTAGACTTCAGAGAAACAACGCAAAATATCAACAACAATACTAACAAACTAATACAATTCATCTAGTTCAGAAAAGAAGAAGTAAAACTTTTTAATACATGATTCTCCAGGTAGAAAATCCTATGAGAACTACCAAAAAAAAAAAAAAAGAAGAAGAAGAAGAAGCTACTATAAAGAGCAATTGAGTTTAGCCAGATTGTAGGAGACAAATGTTGTATATATATATACCACATATATATATGATCCATTCATCTGTCGGAATCAGAGAGGGAGACAAACCATAAGAGACTCTTAACTCTAGGAAACAAACTAGGAGTTGCTGGGGGGCGTTGGGGAGATGGGGTAACTGGGTGATGGGCATTAAGGTGGGCACTTGATGTAATGAGCACTGGGTGTTACATGCAACTGATGAATCACTAAATTTTACTTTTGAAACTAGTAATTCACCACATGTTAATTAATTGATTTTAAATAAAATCTAAAAATACAAAACAATCATTATATAAAAATCCATCATTTTCAATAATTACCAATGAACAAAAAAGAAACTAAAATTTAAAGTTCCATTTGCAAAAAGCACCAAACAAATGAAATCCTTAGTGGTAAATCTGGCTTAATATGTACAAAATCTTTATAAGCAAAACCTTGTTGAGAGAAATTAAAGAAAACCTGAATATACTGTATTCCTACATCAGCAGACTCATTATCATGATGCTAGTTTTCCTCAAATTTGTTCATAGATTCAATATAATCCTATTCAAAAGCCTAGTAGGCATTTTGCAAAGATTGATAAGCTGTTTCTAAAATTCATAAGGAAATACAAAAGGCCTGGAATGAAAAAAAAACACTTTCATAAAGAAGAACAATGCTGGAGGGTCTACATTATAATTTTCAAAGCATATTCTGAAGCTACAATTAACAAGACAGTATGATATACACATCAAGATAGATGATAGAATGAAACATGAGAGACTATGGACTATGAGAAACAAACTGAGGGCCTCAGAGGGGAGGGGGGTGGGGGAATGGGATGGACCGGTGATGGGTAGTAAGGAGGGCACGTATTGCATGGTGCACTGGGTGTTATACACAACTAATGAATCATCGAGCCTTACATCGGAAACCGGGGATGTACTGTATGGTGACTAACATAATATAATAAAAAATCATTAAAAAAAAAAACCTTCAAAAAAAATAAATAAATAAAGATAGATGATAGAAAAATGGAGTAGAATAAAGAGTTAAAAAATAGATCCACACAATTGATCTCAACAAAATCATATGCCAAGGCAATTTGACAGTGCTTGAAAAATGAGACATTCTTAAGAAAAAAAAAAGAAAGAAAAGAAAAAGAAAAAATAAAGAATCTATTGATACACATAAGACCATGAGTGAATCTCAAAATAATTATGCTGAACAAAAGAAGTCAAGCAAAGAGCATATGTAGTATGGTTCTGTAAGTATAATAGTCTTGAAAGTGCAAACTAGAGAAACAGAAAATAGATTCCTGGCTGTCTTGGGGATGGGTGGAGGAAGGCTGAGAGGGAGCGATTACTAAGGGGGTGAATGTGTTCATTTTCTTAATTTTGGTGATGGTTTCATGGTTAAATATGCCAAATTTACCTAATTGTACACTTTAAATACATGCAATTGATTGTATGTCAGTCATACCTCAATAAAGCTGTGAAATTTTTGATAAAGAAATGAAAGGACAATTCATGACCATTTAGATTGGCAAAAATATCACCTACTTGAAATTAGGACTGATCTGGAAAATTGCATGGATGTGTGCTTTCCATACTTTTTGAAATCACAGAAAGTAAGCAGGTTGCTTATTTTTTTTTCTCCAAGTATAACCCTCTAAAATGGTTAGATGAGTTACAAATAAAAAGTTCTTCTATGCTGGTGGATGATGAAATGGGTTTGGCTGGATTATAGAATATAAAAACGCCAAGCAAAAATTTAATAAAATTTTGTGGTTTTGACAAAGCAATTTAATTTCTAACATAGTGTTTAAAGTTTGATATTTGCTATAGAATCATTATTAATCTTAACACTTAAGGGGAAAAGTTTGATTTTTGTTTTAAACGCCCCAGGGATCAATAGGAATGCCTACTATATTACGAACAAATATGTCCTTTGTAATTGTTTCTTCCCCATAGGGTCCAACCATAGGGATGATAAACCCCAAAGGGGAACTTTTGCTTCAAATCACCTCCTTCAGATCCAAATAGATCCAAATAAAACTTTCCTTCAATAATAGAGGACTGAGGGCCAGTAGAATCACTTTTCTTGCTGTGCTTAGTTGGTCTTAAACTGTTACTCTTCCTCAACACTCCTTGAATTCTTATGCGGAATCAACTCTATGATTTTGCCAGCATCAGAGAGATTCTGGGCCATTAGTGTTTGATGCTACAGTTGTCTTGTAAATGTGTGTGTGTACACATGCACTATGTGAGACCAAACAAAAAAACTCAGGTAGGACCAGCATCACTTTACCTGGTGGTAATATTCAGGTAAGTCATAAAATTCTATCTACCTTTGAAAGATACTATAGTTGAAGTTGAATTTTGGAAGGCAGTTAAAATTCTCATGACCAACGCTATTTGGACAAGACCACACAAGTGGGCAGTGTCTGCTTCATGACAGGTGGGCCCAGAGTGCAAAGCATGGAGACCCTTTCTCCTTCCACTAGTTGTTTGTCTGCTCTTCTGACCTCCAACTCTTACTTGCCTTCCCCAAGACAAGCCCAGTCATATTGGTATCTATCATTTATATTGAATTTTGAAGTTTCCAGAGCATTTGCACATGCATTAATAATGTAATTTTACACTAAAAGGACATTGATATTAAGTTACTTATTATCCAACATCTCTGAGCTAGCAATGGATTAGGCTATGAATAAAAACCCAAGCTCCTGACTCCTAGCCCACCTCACAAAGTGCTATACTCAGGGCTGAAAATTATGTCCTTCCACACTTTATGCTTTTCCAGCAGTGGATTCATAAGAGTCCCCAAAGCTAACCTTAAAAATGAAAGGAAGAGACTCCTGGTATGGTCTCTGACACTTTTATTTATTCATTCTGCCCATTTTTTCTCTCCTGGTTGCAATTCTAGGATGAGAAAACTATTCTAGAACATTAAATTATGTGTTTCTAATAAAAAATATTAATTTTTTTTTAGGCTTTAACATCCCAATCCTTAAACTTATTCAAATGGCCATACTCCTCAGAGACACCATCACCCAGAGTTCCTATTGTATTAGGAGTTGTCTGAAGAATCTTTGTATCTACTTCTTAATCCCCTCGCCTATTTTGCCCATTCCCTCACCCACTCCCCTCTGGTAACCACCAGTTTGTTCTCCATAATTATGAGATTATTTCTGGTGTGTGTGTGTGTGTGTGTGTGTGTGTGTGTGTATCTAATACTTTGTCAAGGAAAGAGAGATCAAATTATTTCCCTTAATGTCACAGTCCTCACAAATATGTTTGGTTTTCTGTTTGTTTTTAGAGAGAGAGAGAGAGGGAGAGAGGGCACGTGCAAGTGAGAGGTAGGGCAGAGGGAGAAGGAGAGAGAGAATCCCAAGCAGGCTGCATGTTCAGTGCAGAGCCCAACTCGGGGCTCGATCTCACAACCCCGAGACCATGACCTGAGCTGAAATCAAGAGTCAGACACTTAACCGACTGAGCCACCCAGGCGCTGCATGGTACAGTATCGTTAACTAGGGTCCATTGTGTTGTACATTACCTGCTCGGGACTTACTTATCTTATAACTGGAAGTTTGTACCTTTTGACTGTCTTCACCCATTTCACCTAGAAAGAAACTTCTTTTTTTTTTAAGATTTTATTTATTTATTTGAGAGAGAGTGAAAGCGAGAGAGATCACAGAGAGAGAGGGAGAAGCAGACTCCTGGCTGAGGAGAGAGCCCGAAGCAGGGCTTGATCCCAAGCGCCTGGGATCATGACCTGAGCCAAAGGCAAACGTCTAACCAACTGAGTCGCCCAGGCGCCCCTAGAAAGAGACTTTGATGCAGACGCTGACATGGCTGCCTGTCTGTTGGTTTGGAAACTGGCCCGTGTACACAGAGGGCATGCAGAGATGGTAGAAAGAGGCAAACCACTCCAGATAGGTAGATGGAAATTTAATAAACAAAGTTGCTTACTAGTGAGACTTATCTTGAGCAGCCTCGGGACACTAGATTTCTGAACTCACTTGCCAGAATCTTAAGTTTATATAGAGACCTTAGTTGGGTTCAGTCACATCTACTGTCCAGATGGTCCCAACAACATGTTACTCTCAAGGCTGCCTCCTTATAAATGGCTTCCACTGTGGGAGTGGTGGGCGCAGCATACACTCTGAGGACGGGGGCCACTGATGACCTGGGTCCAGCTTGTGTGCCAACCGGCAGTCACCTCCCGTCAATGACCTCCTCTAACAGGCTCTCAGTTCATTCAGGACTCAGCTTGAATGTCACTGCTTCAGAATCCTCCCTCGAATACCTCTCTAATTACCAGCCTTTGCACTAACATTGCTTTATTTCCTTCATAGTATTTCTCATCACTTGACCCTAAATTCTACATCTATGTCTTCGTTGGTTCATTGGCCTCCCCCATTACAATGTAAGCTTTATGAGAGTGGGAGTTTATCTCATTCAATCAGTATCTTCAGAACACAGAAGTCTCTCAATAGATCTCTGTTGGGTGAGAGAAGAATGAACTGTTTCAAAAAATACCTATAGTAGGAATTATTATCACTGTTTTATGGATGAAGAAACTGGAGTTTATACGGGAGAAATAACTTAGAGTCACAAAACTAGGATATGATCATGCCTAAAAATGAACTCTCTTTGATATGATGTAATAAACCCAGCTCTTCATCATCTCCCAATGACTAAGCCACAGCTATACTGTAAGAAATTACATTATATGCTCTGAGTCACAGAGTGCCTTTGGGGAGAGAGAAAAAGTCAGAGCAATACTTTTTTTTTTAAGCAATAAAATGAGGTTTATTTTTTTATCAGCTTTATTTTTATTTTATTTTTTTAAAGATTTTATTTATTTATCTTGAGACACACTGAGAGAGAAAGAGAGAGCACAAGCAGTGGTAGTGGAAGGCAGAGAGGGAAGGAGAAGCAGGCTCCCTGCTGAGCAGGGAGCCCCACACAGGACTCGATCCTAGGACCCTGGGATCATGACCTGAGCGGAAGGCAGACACTTAACCGACTGAGCCACCCAGGTGTCCCTAAAATGAGGTTTAATGAATCATATGATAACAAAATTTTAAAATCCATCAGTTGATAAGACCAAATATATATTTTTAAAATTTTATTTTTAATTTAATTTTGATTCTGGTATATTAACATACACTATTATATTAGTTTCAGGTGTAGAATATTGTAATTTAACAATTCCATACATCACCCAGTGCTCATCATGACAAGTGCACTCCTTAATCCCCATCACCTATTTCACCCATCCCCCCACTCACCTCACCTCTGGTAACCATCAGTTTGTTCTCTCTGTTTCTTGGTTTATCTCTCTCTCTTTTTCCCTTTGCTTGTTTCAATTTTGAGATATTATGTGAAATAGGAATATTTCCTTTTTGAGGAGAACATATGAGTTAAATCATATGGTGTTTGTCTTTCTCTGACTGACTTATTTCACTTAGCATCTTCAGCTCCATCCATGTCATTGCAAATGGCAAGATTTCATTCTTTTTGATGGCTGAGTAAGATCCCATTGTATGTACATACCATCTCTTCTTTATCCATTCATCAATGGATACTTGGGTTGATTTCATATTTTAGCCACTGCAAATTATGCTACTATAAATATAAGGGTGCATGTATCCCTTTGAATTAGTGTTTTTGCATTTTTGGGTAAATCCCCAGTAGTGCTGGTAGTTCTATTTCTAACTTTTTGATGAAACTGCATACTGTTTTCCAGAGTGGCTGCACCAGTTTGCTTTCCCACCAACAGTGCAAGAGGGTTCTTTTTTCTTCACATCCTCGCCAACACGTGTTGTTTCTTGTGTTGTTGATTTTAGCCATTCTGACAGGTATGAGGTGACATGGGTTTGATTTGCATTTCCCTGATGATGAGTGCACTCTCACCACTTTTATTCAACATAGTACTGGAAGTCCTAGCCACATGTCATAACAAAAAGAAATAAAAGGCAGCCAAATTGGTAAGGAAGAAGTAAAACTTTCACTATTTGCAAAGGACATGATACTATATATAGAAAACCCTGAAGATTCCACTAAAAACCGATTAGAATGGATGATACTTTAATTTTTGTTTTTTAATTTTTTTAATTTTTTTTTTTAATTTCCAAGTCTTTTTTTTTTTTAAAGATTTTATTTATTTATTCGACAGAGACAGAGACAGCCAGCGAGAGAGGGAACACAAGCAGGGGGAGTGGGAGAGGGAGAAGCAGGCTCATAGCAGAAGAGCCTGATGTGGGGCTCGATCCCATAACGCCGGGATCACGCCCTGAGACGAAGGCAGACGCTTAACCGCTGTGCCACCCAGGCGCCCCTATTTTTGTTTTTTTAAAGACTTATTTCGGGGGGTAGGGCCAGAGAGGGGGGTAGAGAGAATCTCAAGCAGACTCCACACTGAGCACAGAGCCCAACTTGGGACTCAATCTCAGGACTCTGAGATCATGACCTGAGCTGAAACCAAGAGTCGGAGGCTTAACCGACTGAGCCACCCATGTGCCCCTGGATGATACTTTCAAATTGGTTTTGAGAAAGATGGGTTTTCCTCTTTCCATGTTCACAGGAATATAAGCAAAATTACAGATAAACACGGGGTAGTCTGTGAAACACTGCTAAATCTGATTTGACCAGACCAAGCAACATTTTGGTTTGGTTTTGGAAATGGTAGAGAAAAAGTTGCTCACATACATTCAAGGAACCTAGAAAGGGCTTGTTATTTTTTAAAAACATTTTAAAGATTTTATTTATTTATTTGACAGAGACAGAGAGAGAGGGAACACAAGCAGGGGGAGTGGGAGAAGGAGAAGCAGGCTTCCCGCCAAGCAGGGAGCCCGATGCGGGGCTCAATCCTAGGACCCTGGGATCATGACCTGAGCAGAAGGCAGACGCTTAACGGCTGAGCCACCCAGGTGCCCTGGGCTTGTTATTTTTTTTACATACTTGCTACAACGTTTTGTGGCCCTCATGGAGCTTTGGTATCCTTGGCCCTGGTTCATTCCAGCCTTTGTAACTGGAGGCCTATTTTCTTACTATTTTTCATGTTCTCCTCAAAAAGGAAATATTCCTATTTCACACAATATCTCAAAATTGAAAAGCTAAATGGAAGAATTTGCATGGTCACATGGTTTGTTGTGGTTGTTATCTAACAAGTTCATACTTGCAGGAATTGGATATTGGGAATCATTTTAGCACAGAATAATGTGTGTATGTTTAAGTGTGCACATGCAAATCTTTCCTTTCTGTTTTCTACCTTAAAGCTATTGAAGGAATAAGACCATCTTACTTAGACATGAGGATAAAATGCTTTAAATGCTTACCAAAAGCTACAATACACTACTCTAATATTCCCTCATTAACAACAGGAAGAAAATATAAGAGAAAGAGATTAAACGGTAATAATAATAAAAAATAACATAATAATTAAAGCTGCACAGAAGTTATAACAATGTAGTCAGATTCGGAAAATAAAAAGTTGATTCACTGGGGACATTGTTTTATCGGTAATAAAACAGGCACAGATACGAGTTCTGGCTCCAACACTTACTAGCTGTGTAAATTTGGAATATTTGCACAAACTAGTTTGCAAAATAGTGAAAGGTATTTTTAGGGCATGGATTTACTAAATCTCTGTCTCTCAGTTGATCTACAAAATGGATATAATAATAGTATCAGTAACAGTAACAGCTGCCTGGGTGGCTCAGCCAGTTGAGGATCTGCCTTCAGCTCAGGCCCTGATTCCAGGGTCCTGGGATCTAGCTGCTCTGGGCTCCCTGCTGAGTAGGGAGCCTTCTCCCCCTCCCTCTACCGCTCTGCTCCCCCTTTGTGCTCTCTCTCTCTCTGCCAAATAAATAAATAACTAAAATCTCTAAGAAAAAGAACAGTATCTATTTCATGGAGTTGTTATAAAGCGTACATGAGATCATAAATAAAGTGTTCTTAACGTTGTGGCTGGCACATGACAGGGGCTCAGTAAACGCAAGCAGCTCCTCTGTTACTGCTCTTCGTTCTCCTCTTCCTGCAGCCCGCGACGGCAGCTTCCCTTCAAGCACTGCCCAGTTCCCTCCATCTCCAGCATGCCTTCATTCCTCTCCTATCTGGGTAATAACATGGGTAAGAAAAGTCAAAACCAGCAACTCAGAGCAGAAATGGAAAGCGAAACTCTGTGAGTCTGGGGTGCCAGACTGAATGAGCACATTGAAGACGCCGAAGCCACAAGGGGGGAAATCCAAGGGATGCCAGCGAGGGAGAGGTTAAGTTCTGAGACATCAGAGGAGAACACAGGCTGCTGCGGATTGAAAACCAGCAAAGTCTGGCAGCAGTTCTGTCGAGTTTCTCTGAAGGTGACTGAATAACACAAGGGTTATTTTTCATTTCTAGGAGAGTTTAAAATTTAATTTGCGGAGACGAAACGAGTTTTACTTCTAGATGTCACTTGATCTAATGATAGATCATTAGATCTATCTAATGATAGATCATTAGATCTATCTAATGATATGTAATGATATCTATCTAATGATAGATCATTAGAACTATCTAATGATAGTAATGATAAACACTGAAGCCAAATGAACCATCAACATCTTGATAAAGGCTTCAACTAAAAATAGGTTTTAGTCTCTTGGTTTCTGGAAATTCTGTGTCAGTTAGAAATCATGTCATTCATTGGATCTTGGATCACTAAATTCTGTCAGATGACAATGTTTCTCTAATAAAAGCCTCTTCCCTGAACCCCTCAGCCTATCACAAGTGGGAGAATGGAAACAGGAAATCATTCTTTGGTAACTGAGTTTATCCTTGAGGGGTTAACAGACCAGCCAGGACTCCAGCTCCCTCTCTTCTTCCTGTTTCTATTGATCTATATGGTCTGCATGGTGGGAAATTTGGGCTTGATCTTTTTAATCAGAATCAGTTCTCAGCTTCACACACCCATGTATTATTTTCTCAGTAACTTGTCCTTTATAGATCTCTGCTACTCCACTGTCATAATTCCCAAGCTGTTGGTGAACTTTGTTTCAGAGAAGAATTTCACCTCCTTTCCTGAGTGCATGGCCCAGCTCTTTTTCTTCTGCTTCTTTGGTATTGATGACTCCTACATGCTGACAGCAATGGCGTATGACCGCTATGTTGCCATCTGTAACCCCTTGCTCTACAATGTCACCATGTCCCACAGAATCTGTTTTCTCCTGGTCACCAGTGTGTACACAGTGGGCGTCTTTGGAGCCTTGGTCCACACCAGTTACATATCCAGTCGATCCTTCTGTGGAACTAATATCATCCACCATTACTTCTGTGACATCCTTCCTCTTCTGGATATATCTTGTTCAAGAGACTACACCAAGGAACTCTTGGTGATGATTTTGGTTGGATTCAATGTATTTGCATGTGCTTTAGCCATCTTCATCTCTTACGCCTTCATTCTTTCCAGCATCTTATGCATCCGCTCCGCTGAAGGCAGGTCCAAAGCTTTCAGTACCTGCAGCTCCCACCTTGCAGCTGTTGGGGTCTTCTACGGCTCCATCACCTTCATGTACTTTAAACCACCGACCAGTGACATAACACAGGAGAAGGTGGCTTCTGTGTTTTACACCACAGTGATTCCCATGCTTAACCCCCTTATCTACAGCCTTAGGAACAAGGATGTCAAAGAATCCCTTAAAAAAGTTCTAAATGGTGGGTTACTTTCTTGGTCAGCATAGAAAACAGCACTTTTTAAAAGAGATAGCAGCTTTGAACATAGATCTTGTCTGAAGTTTTATTCTTGTTTTTCAGAGTAATCAATCAGTTTCAAATCAAAGGCCATCTTAAACTAAACTGTCTGAATGATTTGTTTTCGGTGACCCTTACTTCCTCTTTAGATTCCCCTACTCCCAACACCTAGTATCATTTTACTATACCTCGTCTAGCCACTCAGGAAACAGACTTCCTAGCTTACACTCTTACCCAGTTTAAATATATATACATCAGAAACCTTCCTTTCTGTAATTCGTCCTTGCTAAACTGAAATGTCCTAATCAAACCTATTTTAAAGTTGTAATATCTAATAATGGCTGAATGTGTAAATCCCCTCAGGAGTTTGCCTTTTAATACACAAGAGGGTTACAGAAGCAATGAACATTTCTTAGTAGACTTTGAAGGGAATCTAGTTGCTAGTAAACAAGAAGAAATAGTATTGTCATTAGACTTCTAGCTGTTGTTAGAACCACCAAAAATAAGATCTGTCTTGTGGAGATGTCAAACGGGGTGAAGGTTGGGTGGGGGATGGCAGAAAGGGACAAAATGATTTCTAATTTTTAGTTTTCACTGTAATTTTGATTTACATATTTTCTTTCCAACTTATTGCATAGTTTGACTCCTCTCTGTTGGATCTCAAGATGACTTCCCTCTGGATGACTCCCTTACTTATTCACTATTAATTCTCCCACTATTCAGAATAATCCCTGAGCCTCAACACACCATTAAAATTCATTCATTTAGTCAGTCAATCAATCATATTTGCTAGGCAACTATGTGCCAGACAAACAAAAATTTCTATCTTCGTTGGGAGCATTTGCTCCCATGAACCCATGAACAAGAAAATACATACTATATCCAGTGATGATCAGTGCTATGGAATAAACTAAAGCAGAGGAGGGGGCTGGGCACTGGAGGGAGGAGAGGCTTGCTCTTTCAAACATGGAGGTCAGAGAAATCTAATATTTACTAGAAACCTGAAAGAAGTAGGAAGCAAGCTATTTGACTGATAGAAGAAAACATCAGGCAAAGAGAACATCAAATAAAATCTCTGAAAGAAGAGCATGTTCAGGCACTTTTAAGGGACTGTAGCTTGGAGAGTGTGCTTCAAGGAGAGTGAAAGAGGGCAGAGTCATGAAAGGGGGTATCAGAAGGATGGTGGGGGAGGGGGGTAAAAGCAGGGCCTTAAGGCAAGTTTGAAAGGTTTGACTTTCCTCTAAGTGAAATGGGAAGCCATTGAAGGGTTCGAACAGAAGAATGGCCTGATCTGATGAATAGATTATTCTTACTAAAGAGTAAGAAAACTGTATTTTTCTAAAAAAACCCAGTGGAAAGCCACTGAATGGGCCTAGAAACAAAGTTCGTGTCCATTATCCAATGATAATTTCGTTTCTAACTATCACACCCCACTGAAAGAAACCAGGACTTCATGGAGAAATGGCAGATTCCAAGGTGGGGATACCTAAAATCCATGATGAGCCTAGAATCGCTTAGTATTCCAGAGAATAAATAAGTGCCCAAATTTATGGAGATAGGTCAAAAGGAAAGAGCTTCTTCTGGACACATTTAGGACAATTTGAACATCAAAATGGATGGTTTATGAAAATCTATAGGTCCTTACTGATACAAAAATAATGACAACAAAATTAAAAGTAGTAGAAAAAGGAAACCTCTTCACAGAACAACATCAACAAATAAATTCAAAAGAAATTATACACTTGGAAACTCATAATATTGCAGTGACCATACTAACAATTGAATTACGTAAAAATCACCAACAGAAATTCTATATAGTCTTGGTTATTTTCGTATTGGTAAAGATTGAAGGAATTCTTATAAAGTAATTTTCCTCACTTAGATTATATGAAGATAAACTAGATGACATTTTCTAGGTTTCTACTCTACGCCTAAACAGTTCAGAATTTCCTGCCTAGTTTACTAACTAAGCTTGATATTATCAAAATGCAGAAAATTCCAGAAAAATAATGCAGATCTCTAATGGTAGTGAAACATATCTAATCCAACTTATCATTTTCTTCGTGATGAAACTTGAGACTCAGATACTTCTTTCCCCTTACATTTCCCTTCTCCTCAGTTTTATTTCTGTTTGTGTTTCCCCAACTCTGCATACTCACTCTCTCATAGCGCTCCACATCCCTTCCCACCCCCACATGTAAGAATAAGAGTACTTTCTGTTTAAGTTCCATAGTGTCCCTTTACATAATATTGAAAGAAACCAAAATATGAACCTGATTTACCAGTAAGGATGACAAATAAACACAAATTATAGAATGACTGATCGAAATATAAATACAGTAAATATATAAAATAAAATATAAAAATAGTTTTTTAAAAAAATCCATGAAATGAACATCAAAGGATGGTGATAGAAATTTCTGTATTCACAAAATTGTGGGAATTCCTACTGATGCCATCATTTTAGAGATAAGCAGACTGATGCTGAGGACAAAACTATATTCCTTGTCCTTCTATGGCTGAGACTGTAAATCACTGTTAGGAAGAGATATTACGTATGTGGAAGATATTAAGAAGAGCTATTACATACAACCAGTACTGACTTTCTAGAATGTGGAGGTTCCTAATCCCTTTTTGGATCAGCAATTATTTAGGTGGCCAGATGAAGAATTAGAGTTTTTCTTAGAATAATGTTTCTAACTGTATAAAACACATATGATTAAACATTATAATAAACTATTGGCATCAAAATATTTAAAATAAATTTGTGATTTCTTTATTAGTGAATTAAATCACAGGATCTAGTTGCAGATCTAATAATTACTATAATTTGAAGTAGCAATGGTTATAAATGTTCATGATCAGTACTCCATTTCATCCTAAGAACCCCTTTGACATACGTACAGCTTTATGTGATAGGAAAATATGTGCGATTCTGTTGATAACAAAGTCATAGATAATTACATATTTTAACATGATCCGTTACTAAGATTCTGACTCAAAGGTAATGTTAAATTTTAATTTAGAGATTAGTGAAAATAAACTTCCTATCCAAGTTTTCAGACCTCTGAACTCCAATTTAAGAAGTGCTTTTCTTTCTTTTTTTTTTTAAAGATTTTATTTATTTATTTGACAGAGATAGAGACAGCCAGCGAGAGAGGGAACACAAGCAGGGGGAGTGGGAGAGGAAGAAGCAGGCTCCCAGCAGAGGAGCCTGATGTGGGGCTCGATCTCAGAACACTGGGATCACGCCCTGAGCCAAAGGCAGACGCTTAACGACTGTGCCACTCAGGCGCCCCAAGAAGTGCTTTTCTAATGGAAGCAGTCTCCAGAGCTCCACACTCAATTTTAGCAAAGAACTGAATTCCAAACTATCCCAATGGGCATAACTTCCTCTCTTGAGTAGGTGGAGTGAATTCTGACTCAACATATAAAATCTCAGGAAAAAGCACAAGACCCTGTTCACCAAATATGAGGTACGCACAAAATTCTTTCCTCCATCTGCCCCCACACTCCAGTTAAAGAAAAGTGGATGGTCTAGAATCGCTCTTTGAAACAGTCTGGGTCTGGTGTTTTTCTCTGGGGTAGTTTGTTGATAACTTTAATCTTAAATGGAAATTGACCTGCATTACCATTGCTGGTAGTAAAATATTGGTAAACTGTATTTTTCTAAAAAAACCCAGCCCTTTTAAGTTTTAAAGCTCATTCATACAATGATATCAAATTTTGGTTTGTCTGGGTGGCTCAGCCGCTTAAGCACCTGCCTTCGGCTCAGGTCATGATCTCAGGGTCCTGGGATGGAGTCCTGCACTGGGCTCCTTGCTTGGCAAGGATCCTGCTTCTGCCTCTGCCTGCCACTCCCCCTGCTTGTGCTCACACGCGTATTCTCTCTCTCTCTGACAAATAAATAAAATCTTAAAAAAAAGTGATGAATTTTTTTCTCATGGTTTACCTTAACTGCCTCTGTTTTAATGGTTTGTCTTTCACCCTTTTTACTTTGCATATTTATTTATTCTCTTTTACCTTGATTAATTTAGCCATAGACTCATATTTTTAATTTTTTTTCTAAAATCAATAGGATTTTGATTTTTTAAATCATGTTTTTTCTACCCTCTAATAAGTTCTTCTTTTTATATGGCTTTGGTGTTCTTTTCTGTTGACTTACAATACCCCCACCACCAAATCACTACTGTTCTTATCTCTCTTACCATAGGTGAGTTTTGCCTGTGGTGGATCAAGGTTTACTCTTTGAGATAATTTCCTGTAATCCGTAGTTATAAGGACATGAAATTTCCTAAATGGATGTCTACTTTCTGCAGGAGAGGCAAAGGGAAAGAGATTGTGTGTCCTTCTTCTTCTTCTTAGGGCTTTTTTTTATATTTATTTTATTTCAGGATTTTCCCTTTCTCTCCTTGTTTTTCTTTTCTCCATTCCATCTAGACTCCAAAAGCTCTCTTCCTTCACTTAATCCTTTTCTCCCCTAGAAATGTTGCCTCTCTAAAATTACGTCTTGTGTATTGTGTGCCCCTTTTAGATTTCTTTCCTGGTCTAGCAGCTTGAGTTTTTCAGCATTTTTTGCATTTAAGATGGACTTTTTAATTCTCAGGCACCAATACCTTTGCTGGAATCTACTGTCATTTTTCCTGCTTACAGGTTATTTGAAGTTGGTAGTGCTCTTATCACCTAGCTGTGCTAAAGGTGTAGTGTTTATGTGTTTTACCTGTTCTGCTAGTTGATCTACATAGCTTTGAGGAGGGCATATGGAGAGATTCAAATGTAAGCAGGTATCATTATCTCATCTACCCAAAGTTCTGGACAAAATACTTTGCAATGAAAAAAGTATAGCCAAATAGCCAAATAATGTATGGTGACATTTTCAACATGATTTGACATTAGGGGGTTGCGTATAATGAGATACTGTGACCTATTCATCACAAAGGCGAAAGTTGAAAAGACTCACAATAAAATGTGTTGACAAGGATCTGGAGTAGCTGGAAATTGCATACATTGTTGGTGGCAGTATGGCATTACCAATCACCTTGGAAAACAGTCTGACATTGTTTTCTAAACGTAAATATTTTCTGAAGTTAAATAACCTACTATATAAGCCAGTAGACATATACCCAGATGTAGATATATACCCAAAAGAAATGGGGATATATATCAACCAAAAGACAAGTAAAAGTATATTCATAGAAACTTAATCATAATAGCTCCAAACTGAACACATTATGAAATGTCCATCACACAAGAGAATGGATAAATAAAATGTGTTTTATTCGTACAATGGAGACTACACAGACATGCCACAACATGGGTAAGTTTTATAGAAAAATTCTTGAGTAATATAAGCTAGTCACTGGGGGATATACTGTTATGATTCCGTTTATATGAAGTTCAAAATAAGGCAAGAAAACTATCCAATTGTACTAGTGCTGCCTCTTGGAGGAAAGTGGATACTGACTGGGAAAAAATATGAGAAAGTCTTTAGGTGTGATGTTAACGTTCTATTCATATCTTTATCTGGATAGTCACTAAATAGGTATAAACATAATTAAAAGTTCAAGGAGTTGTATTCTTAGTGCATTTTGTGTCTGTACATATATAAAAACTCATGAGATCAAGTGAAGAATGTCCAAAAATGCTTGGAGTAAAAGATAAGACTTCAATACCCTGCACTCAACACAGATACACACAAAAATGACTTTTAAATCATCCCTCTAATATTATCCTTATTCATTTGCATGTTATGTGATTATTGTAATTGGAAAGCAATAAGAAAGAATGTTAATGCCTTAGGGATTTTTTTTATCCTAGTGAGTTATGTTTATGTATGCCATTTGCCATGCATGTCTTTTAAAATTTCAATATACGTTGGCTATGATCCATGTCACTAAGTATTGTTTTATGACTGCTTTTGCTTTCTACTGTATATTTACACCATTTTTTATTTCAGCTTATATCTCTGAGGGTCATTTAATTCAATTTATTTTTGTAATTATCAATAGCACAGCAATTAATATCATTGTAGCTCTATCTTTGCCAATATGACATTTATTTTTTAAGCATACATGCCTAAAAATTCCATAACTTGGTAAAAGCCTACAAAGAATTTACAATTCAATATATTTAATACATACTATCAAACTGTCTTATAGAAATTAATATAGATATTTAAGCATGCATGTTACAATTGTTTTATTTGAATGCTTATTACTAATAGAGTTGGACAAGTTTAACATGCTAATTTGCATTCATATATTTTTTATATTTATTCACTGAATAATTTTTGACTACTTTTCTATGGAGTATTAGTCTTTTTTATATGAATTTATAAGGATATTTTACATATTTTTATTTTGGTCAGCTAAAATCCTTTTGTTCTTTTCTACTGGTTCTGACTTTTCCTTCTGGAGTAAGAATCATCTGAGTAAGTTTATGAATAAGTGGTTTTTTTAAAAATAATTTTTTATTATATTATGTTATATGAATAAGTGTTTTTAAGCAGAAAGAGGGTCTTCTGTCATTTTTCATAAGACTTACTTAGAATTTCTGTCATAACTTAATTTTGAATCTTCTTTCTTGATTCTATTTTTATTAAACACAGGCATGCCTTTTCCCCCCCTGAATTGACTGGAATGTGTTTTTTCTAAATTCTAGGAGTCCATGGAAAGGGGAGGAGACTCCCCTCCCTCATTCTTGATGTTCTCATCCAGGGGGAGGAATACCTATTACTCTAACACTCCAGACCCACTTCACACCCTAAGTTACTCCTCCGGAGTACAGAGGTGGAATGACCTATCTGAGTAGTGAGTTTCAAAGGAGAAACCATTCCTTTCTTTTTGAAAGTTCGTATACATCCAGAAAGAATGTATTCTTGGTTACTCTTCCCCATGCAATCTGACCTCTAGGTAGAGACCTGCAGAAATCCTGCACTTTCTGTGATTAGAGTAGTAAGTTTGCCTAATTCTAGAGCTTAGTTTTAAAAAGTTTACTTGCCCCAAAATATACCTTTACCAATAATAAAGATGTACAAGACATTTTGGTCTTCACTTGACAGATTTTTTATTTACCTTTTCTATTAGCGAAGAACAAGTGATCTATATTTTACTTTCTCAAACTACTGTATCTTGTATATTGGATCACTGTTATGAATAAATTAACAGGAGAAGTAGATTTAAGAGCAAAAGTACACCTAGGAGTTTTGGGGTTTTGATAGAGAGAGGGGATTTTGACTCGGTGACATGAAGTCACACTTATTTTGTGATATTTATATAGTTTATAGTTTATGCATAACTTTTAGCTAATAAGATCCCAGCAAATGGCTATGAGTCTAAAGCTTTCACAAAGTGGAATTCTAACTTTCATAGGTGTAATACACAGCAGATTGGTTCAAAAGTGAATGAATAATTTTATGCAGGTGTACATTCACTTCTGCAGAGGCCAGACTGCTAGTGATGAGCCTTAAGCAAAGGCAAATGCCTCAGCAGAGGACATGTCCCTTGAAAACTGTGAGCTATGTAATGAGCACTGGGTATTATGTAAAACTGATGAATCACTGAACACTACCTCTGAAACTAATAATACACTGTATGTTAATTAATTGAATTTAAATTAAAAAAGAAAAGAAAACTGTGAGCTAAGCAAGCCTCCACAAAGCCTTGTGTCCTATGATCCTTGGCAAATGCAGGTTGGTAAATTGAGCCAATCTCAGCAATTGCACAAGCAAACACTGCTGCAGCTTAAACGTGGACATACAGAGGAAGTTTTCCCAAGGAGGTAATGATTTCATTACAGGGAAAAGAGGACCTTTTCATATAAACTCTTATTACACAATTATTTTTTGTTTCCACTCTATTTTTCAGCCATGTCTTCAAGAAATATTCGGTTCCAAGACTAGTCTGACAGGGTGGTTAGGCTGCTTTAAACTATATCACTCCTCTATGGTGCCTTACTTGCCTTTGTGACTCAGACATGGCATTGTGGAGAGTCTAACCTTCATTTCTTGTGGCTTATACACTGGCTCAAGAGTTAACTTCCACTGAGTGGGCTCAACTTGTCCCTAAATTTCATAAATACATAAGCTCTGCCCAGGGCTTTAACTTCCTATCTTCTAATTAGGAGTTTCTCTTTAAACCGTTGGTAGATTTCATTAATGAACAAATACAAATGGGGTGGGGGCTTACCATAAAAAAGAATATTGCATCTTCTTATATTGAGAAAGAAAAACAGCTCAGTGAAATTATAGCAAACCTGAAGACTAAGAAGGTAGCTTAAAGACCTGGATGAAACATTCTATTTCTAGGAATTAAGTCTGTTGAGGAAATCAAGTGATTTGTAAAGGTTGCTCCTACATGACAGGAACAATATAAAAAAAGAAAGAAAATAAACTAAAACATGTTAATTAAACTAGAATAAGAGAGAGGGAGAGGGAGAGAGAGAGACAGATAGACAGAGAGACAGGAAGGGGAGGGAAGGTAAGGGGTTCTAAATCTATGTGGTAGAAAATAATTTGAAAACCAGGAACCTGAATCCAGGAAATTATTCACTGCCATATTAAAACTACTAAAAAGCAGTAAATAGCACACGTTTGTTTTCAAGATGGAAAGGTCTTAAGGGATGGGACTCTCTGAGTAGATACAGACATTAACTGGACACTGAGAAAACATAGGAAGGAAATATATGGAGCAAGGCATAGGGAAGAGAAGACAGATTAAGGGACAGGTGGCCAAGACCATGATAAAGTCCAGGACCTTATTAAACAAACCAGTGGGAAGATGTATTCTTGGTGGTATTATCAAAAGGAGGAAGCTAAAAATAGGTAAGCTTTGTTACAACAGTGGAATTTTGGCAGATCCAGACCTACTGATTTCATATTTTTTGAGTAGAATAATTTCCCAAGACAAAATCCAGAGAATAATGTTGTAAAAACCACACTGGTAAAGGCAAAAAAAGAAAAAAGTAAAGGGAGAAAGGCAGCTCATTTCACCTGCTGGTTTAACACATAACAATGAGTGAAGAGAAGCAACATGAGATGGAAGTTAAAACTCTAGAAATCCCATAGAACATTCCTTGGAGGTAGAGGAAAACAGCCGAGGGCTGCAAAACATCAGAGGCTTATTTCATTATAACCTTTCCCCAAACAACAAACAAACACAGAAGAAATGTTACATGAGACCCAGAATGTGTGAAAACCCAGGAAAGACATGTCTAAAGTGTGTGGTACTTACTTATGCAGTAAGAACACAAGCTCGGAAACATCAACCACAGCTCAGTTCAGGAATCCACTGAGAACAATCTCCAGCTGCAACAAATGTGGGGGTTATACCCTCCCTGTGAGGCATGTTTTACAAACTTTATTGCAACAGGTAGTGGAAACCCCACACAGTCCTGAAAATGTCTGCTCAGAGGTCCCTTAGTACAGAACCATCATGTCACAAGACAGAGATAGAAAGACAGAGAGAGAGAGACAGGAGAGAGAAGAAGGGAGGGAGGAGAAGGAGAGAGGGAGAGTCAACAAAGAAATGGAACAGAAATGAAGAGATTCTGAATATGCTGAATAAGAAAAAAGAGCAAAAGCATTTGAGTAAGACCTACTTGACTAGAATTGCCATTCTTGTTCCGTAACTGTTTTTACAACCTTCTTTCTTTTCTTTTTTTTTTTCCTCTTGTGTATTTGTCTCATTCCCTCAAGAATTAATGGAGCTGTGGGATGGAGTTACATATCTCTTAGCGTTCTTATCAGCGGAAAACTCAGCACTCTGACACAGCAGATATTAGATAAAGCAAACACAGACCATTAGGAAAAAAAGAATAACACTGGAGAAAA
Source organism: Ursus maritimus (assembly GCF_017311325.1). NCBI lineage: Eukaryota > Metazoa > Chordata > Mammalia > Carnivora > Ursidae > Ursus > Ursus maritimus. Next base: position 44,373,496 of record NW_024424008.1, on the reverse strand, counting down.
TATGAATTCTCATTCCTCTTCTACCACAGTAAGTTAGACAAAATAAAACTAAACCTCAGTTTTCCTGGCCCAAAATAAGAACACTAAAACCTGCTTTACTAAATGCCCTTTTATTTCATTGAGGAAATGAAATCAATTATAGATGGGAAAGAATTTAAAAGTCCAGGTACTATGCATATTACAACAGAATAACAAGGAAAAATGAAGGTTCATTGGGACCTTCATTTCTCCCATCCATAAATCTCCAAAAGCAAGCCTCATTTCTTCACCAAAACCTTCCTCAATGCTTTCTTTACATCCTTGTTTCTCAGACTATATATTAAAGGGTTCAGCATGGGGATCACTGTGGTATAAAACACTGAGGACACCTTCTCCTGTTCCAGGGAGTTACTGGAAGGGGGTTTGAAATACATGAAGGTGATAGACCCAAAGAAGATCCCCACAGCCATGAGATGAGAGCTGCAAGTACCAAATGCTTTGGACCGGCCCTCTGAGGATCGGATGTGAAGGATGCTGTAGAAGATGAAAGCATAGGAAATGAAGACCGCTAGGGTGGGCACCAAGGTGTTAAATCCCGCAATGATGAAAAGCAGAAGCTCATTGAGGTGTGTATCGGAGCAGGAGAGATTGAGGAGAGGAAGGACATCACAGAAGTAATGGCTGATGATGTGGGATCTGCAGAAAGACAGTTTCACCATGGCACTTGTATGGGCTGAGGCAGAGAGAAAGCCCAGGATGAAGGCAACCAGCACGAGCAGCCAGCAGACCCGAGAGGACATGATCACACTGTAAAGCAGTGGGCTACAGATAGCAACGTAGCGATCATACGCCATCACGGTGAGGAGGTAACCCTCAGCCACTACAAAAACCACAAAGAAAAAGAGCTGTGCCATGCACTCAGAATAAAGGATCATATTCTTCTTCCCTAAGAAGTTCACCAGCATTTTGGGGGTAATGACAGAGGAATAGCAGAGATCGATGAAGGATAAGCTGCTGAGGAAGTAGTACATGGGGGTGTGAAGCAAAGGGATTACTGCAATCAGGAGAATCAAGCCCAAGTTCCCCACCACTGTCACTATGTAGATTCCCAGGAACAGGAGGAAGAGAGGCAGCTGGAGCTCTGGCTTCTGTGTTAAACCCACTAACACAAACTCGGTTGCTGTGCAATGATTTCCGGCAACCATTCTTCTTTAGAGACCTCTGTGGAAATGGAAAAGAGGTGTATATTAAAATGGATACTTTTTTTTTCATCTTCAGAACTTTATTTTGCAAAACTGGATCTTTACTCTCTGTTTAAACAAAACCAGACTTGCAAGAGGAAAGTCAACAGGACTGAATCATAGCGCTCATTATCTCTGGTCCTGTCTCCCTAAAGCACCCTGTACTATTTTTATATTAGTATACACTTATTCTTTTCCTTTGTTTCCCCCCTCCATTCATAGAACCTTTGATTAACTTCTCCCCAATTAACTTTCTATGTGCTTACATATTATATTTGCATACAAACACACATTTTATCATTTGGTTAGAATGTAGGATAATATTATTACACATTATTTATTTTTGTATCTTCCTTTCTCATTAAAAAAAAAAAAACTTTTAGAATATTCCTGCAAGACAACTGATGAACATAAACAGTGGTATAATATTCAGTGATGTAGATATACCACTAAATATTACATTTTCTTATTGATGTGTTAACTTTTTTCTGGATTGAAAAAATTGGCATTATCAAAGACATTGCCATTTCAAAATGTTCATACACATACTAGTGTTTTATTTCTATGAAATAATTTCCCAGGAGAGATATTTGTAAGTCAGAGCTTAAATATTTTTACTTTATATAAATGGTACAACATTGATTTCCAGAAAACTATAATAATACACATTTTTTGGTAGCAATACACTGCCCTTTTTCTTGCATCCCCAATAGCAATACGTACTACCTGTTTCTGCCAATGTGTTGAATGTTACATGATGAGTCATTATTGCATTTGTCCTTTTTTGTCTTCTAATTAATGTAAGCACATTTTCATAGGATACTGGCCATTTGAGTTTGTTCTATAAATTGCTTATTGTATTATTACTTTCTTCTTAAATTAATCTGTCTGTCCTCTGAATTGTGGTATTTTAAAAAATTGTTCTTGATTTACATAAAAAAACAGGGATGTACTGTATGGTGACTAACATAATATAATAAAAAATATTAAAAAAAAAGAAGATGTGGTATCTATATACAATGGAATATTATGCAACCATCAAAAATGGAATCTTGCTATTTGCAATGACATGAGTGGGTATTAGGCAAAGCAAAATAAGCCAGTCAGAGAAAGACAATTATCATATGATCTCCCTGACATGTGGAATTTGAGAAACAAGGCAGAGGATCATAGGGGAAGAGAGGAAAAAAAAAGAAACAAGATAAACCAGAGAGGGAGACAAACCATAAGAGACTCTTAATCTCAGGAAATAAACTGTGGGTTGCTGGAGTGGAGGGGGTGGGATGGATGGGGTGGCTGTGTGATGGACATTGGGGAGGGTATGTGTTGTGGTGAGCACTGTGTATTGTGTGGGACTGATGAATCACAGACCTGTACCCCTGAAACAAATAATACATTATATGTTAAATAAATAAATAAATAAATAAATAAAATTTTGGTTTCTGAGAAAAAAAAATTGTTCTTTTCCACCAAGCTCTTCTGTTTTTCCTTAAAGGGTGGATTAAATCTATTATTAACATCTCTTGCCTTCTAACTCATTACAAAGCCCTAAGAGAGACTGCGAGGAGATTTGGACTTTTGAGATGTTATAGATGGTTCAGATTTCAGAATGTTTCAAGGAAAGGACAAATCCTGATCATGTGCAACAACAGGGCATAGGGCTCATGTGTTGTGAACAACATGGGGACACCGCACACCCTGAAGTAGTTTAAAACAGGCCTAACAGAGATCCAGGGCATACTCTTGATCTCAGAAGTTTACCTAACACTGACTGTGGCTTGGAGGAAATACGGAAAGGAAAAATTTATATTTTTGGCACTTGAGGAACCCATTATCTTATAGATTATTGAATGTACTCAAAATTACTTAAAGAACACCTTCCTTAGCACCCTAAAAGAGGCACACTGAGGCACTGTGTATTCATAGCCTAGGGCAGCATTTCTCAGACAATGCTCACAATGCTCTGTGAGGGAAAAGAGCAATAACAAAAAACCCAATAGATGTGCTTCCGTTTCCGGTACTTCCATATGACTCTCTTGGAAGTCTGCTAGAAATATTCGTTCATTAAAGGCTCCGAATAGTGCAGCAAAAAGAAATCTGTTCAACTTTGTGAACTCAGTACTTCTTATATTTACTTGATAACAAAAATACTAAAAGAGCTTCTCAAGAGAGAACTCAGAGCCTGCTCAGCAAGCCAGTGAAAAAGCTTTGATATCAAAGGAGGTTTATTTCAAGGGCTGACCTCACTGCAGACCACTTTGCAACACGGGGCAAGTCATTTAACATAAACCTCAGTGTTATAATCTGAGAACGGGGAATGATAATTACTGCTTCAAAGAAATATTGTGATAACTAAACAATGAATTCAAAGTTTCAATATCTAAAGACACTAGGAGTACCTGGGTGGTACAGTTGGTTGGGCAATCAACTCTTGGTTTGGGCTCAGGTTATCATCTCAGGGTTGTGAGATCGAGCCCCATGTTGGGCTCTGTGCTCAGTGTGGAGTCTGATTCAGATTCTCTCTCTCCCTCTCCCACTACACCTCCCCTTCATGTGCACTCTCTCTCTCTCTCAAATAAATTAATCTTAAAAAAAATAAACACTAATTAAAATGTGATTTTTAAAAAGAAATATATTCATTATAGAAAGGAATACAATATGGAAGAGACAAAATATATTGCCTTGGTATGAAGAAAAATATTGTGTGTTTCTTCTTCATCCTAGAACCTTCACCTTGGTATGAATGGTGAAAATATTTTAAGCATTTGGGGTGGTTAGGTGTTAAAACATTTGTGTCTCTAGATTTGAAATTTCGAAAGGGGTTGGAAGTGTTGAGCCACCCTGGGGGGGATCTGGGGCATAGAAGGCTCTTCATCTCAAAGGGTGTAAAGCCCTTTGGCAAGTGCTTCTGAAGCCAGGAGGAAACAGAGCATTAACTGAGCAGGCTGAACGGGCTCTTATTCTAACTCCTATTGGCCTAAGAATACTCCTTCAAGACAGATGAGAGGTAGGGATTTATGTTTAATATTCTGTCCAATAATTAATACTCTACCTGCAGTTGTATCTGCCCTTGTATCTAGAACTCTAAGAGACTTGTTGTGTAGGCTTGTGCATAAGAAGATAAGGAAAATGAATACATAAACAGGAAGCACTTCACGGAAGCAAAAGCTTCAGAGTCATGTGGAAAGACCGGTGACATTCTCTGCACAAGAGTTGGATGAACTTAGACTGGGAATCGTTTCTGCAGGAGGTTGTGACCCAATTAATGAAGAAGTGACAAGGCAACATGAATGGAAGAGGAGAAGGGAGGACATAACCAAGTGGAAAGACCAGTGGGGCGAGTGCTCCTGGTAAAGCCAAAATATTGCACGTGGTTCGTGTTGCTGCTAATCGCCAACCACCCTTTGATCAGATGGAGTACAACGGCCATAAATGAAACCACACACTTACCTGGTCCTGAACAGAGACTGAAGTTCTTAGGAATTGTTTACTTTGCTCATAACACAGATTCTTCCTAAAGCCAAGTAAGAGCAAAGCCTCTTCTGTTGCCTAACATGCACGTTTGTATGTCAATGATTGAATTATTTGGTTGGCTAAAAGTAAAAGTCAAAATTCAGCGGATAGTACTAACTCTCTGGATCTTGAAGCAAATCATACTTAGCTTCCCTAATCTTAAAAGCCAGAGAATAAAGTGACATGCAATTTTATTTGAGGTTTATCAAGCACAGGGATATCATTAGGAATACTTAACTCCCCTGCACATACAGGTCCCCCAAGACCTACTGAGCCTAGAGATTACTGGTGTGCTCAGTATATAATAATGCTTTGCAAAAATGATATTATCCTCTCGTCCTCCCCCCCATTGCTATATTTCCCAAGAGTAGTAAATTCCCCAAGTTTCCTATTTTATAATTTCATGTTCCCAATGGGGATTCTGAAACACAGAGAAATTGGATCGACGATTCTCAAAAGTCTGCAGTGAGTTGCTGGTTTTTCACAACTATTTCATCAGTCAAAAAAAAAAAAAAAGGAGAAAAATAATGAGGTATAAATCTCTTCCTAAAGCTAAATTGATTTAATTTAAAGACTGTCCTTTATTTTTTATTGTAGTGTGTGTGTGTGTGTGTGTGTATTATAGTATGTATATAGGTGTAGTGTATATATACATGTGACACAAAATTTACCATTTTAAGTGTACAGTTCTGTGGCATTATGTACATCCACACTGTTATGTGATCATCATCCCCATCCATCTCTAGAACTTTTTCATCTCCCTCATCTGAAACTCTGTGCTCATCACATGATAATTCCCCATCCTTCCTCTCCCCAGGCCCTAGTAACCACTTTTCTACTTTCGGACTCTATGGATTTGATTACTCCAAGTACTTGCATATGAGTGAAATCATACAATATTTCTCTTCTTGTGTTTGGCTTATTTCACTTAGCATAGTGTCTTCAAGATTCATCCAGGTTGTAGCAAGTGTCAGAATTTTTTTTAAGGCTGAATGATTTTCCATTGTATGTACATATCATATTTTGGTTATCCATTTATTCATCGATGGAACTTGGGTTTTTCCCACCTTTTGGCGCTTGTAAATAATGTTGCTATGAGCATGGGTGTATAATTTTGTCTGGATTAAAATAACTGTGTTACTCTGAGGAAGTCATTGAGACTCTCTGAGACTCAGTTTTTCATCAGTAAAGTAACAGGACTTAAGTAAATTATCTTTCAAATTTTTTAGTGCTATAACTTTTATAATAAGGAAGACCTATACCAAACACAGAAGGTCATCTTTTGTGATCCAGCTAAGCTTTTATTCAGAGGTCATGCTAAAAGTCTTTTTTTTTGAAGTTTTTAGTTAACATACAGTATAATATTAGTTTCCGGAGTATACTATAGCGATTCAGCACTTCCATACAAAACCCAGTGCTCATCACAAGTGCACTCCTTAATCCCCACCACTTATTTAACCTATCTCCCTGCCCAATTTCATTCCAATAATTGTTTATCAGAGGAGGTAGAAAGAGCCCTGGGTTGACATTCAAGAGACTTCTCCTCCAGTCCTGGCCCATGATCTGTGTTTAATTTTCTCATCTGTAAAATAACCCTACCTGCTTCACAGGGAAATCATAAAATTAGATAATATATAACACAAAATTGGTTTTGTGAATTATGAAGCACTATAAGAAGGACTTAATAATTCTACAACCCACCTCAAAGACAGCTTAGGACATATGACTAATTAATGTTCTGCCATACATCTATATTCTCTTGGGCAAAATTATTCTGTATGGAAGCAGTGGTGGAGGTGGATTGCTGGTTAAGTATGGCACATAGGACTATTCCTGCTGTCTTAGAAACTATCCAACTAAACTCAAGAAGGTCAAGTAAAATGGAAGAGACTCTACTTTTAATCAATCCAGGGAATTGAACAGTTTCATGAGCAAAAAGAAGTGAGATCATTATGACCAGCTCCAGTACTGGTGCTTGTTACTAAGAACCCATCAATGTCCCTAATGAGCCTTTAGGATATAGAATATGAAAGAAAGGCATCATTTTTATATATTGACAAACTTTGATCCTAACTTGGACTCAATAAATAACCTTTTTCTGGGCATTTAGACATGTATCCTGAAAGATTTACAGTAACATTTTGTGGTTTTATGACTAATACAGTCTGAGTCATTTTTTTCATGCTATTGCTTCAGTCAGTCCTCTAAGAATCCCAGACAGAACATACAATTTTAAACTAATCTCATAGGTCCTTGTTTCCCAGAGGGCTTGTGGTAGGCTGGAAAATGTCTCCCAAAGGATATTACTTCCTAACCTCTGAAACATGCAAATGCTACCTTACATGTCAAAGAGGACTTTGCAGGTGTGACTTAATTAAGATTAATTGAGATGGGCAGAGTATCCTGGATTATCCAGGGAGGCCCTAAATGCAATCAAATATATGTTTATGAGAGAAAAGCAGAGGGAGATTTTTCACAGTAGAAGAAGAGGCAATATGACCACAGAGGTAGAGATTGAAGTGATGCGACTACCATCCAAGGCATGCCCCCAGGAGGTGGGGAGGGCAAAGAACAGATTCTCCCCTAGAGCTTGCAGAAGGAACGAGGCTCTGCCAACACCTTGATTTTTATCCAGTGACACTACTTTGGACGTCAGATCTTCAGAATTATGACAGAATATGTTTCTGCTCTAATGCGTTGCAGTATGCACAGGAAACTAATAGAGGGCCCAACACAGAGATTTGTTATTAGCCCCTTGTGAGATATTTCACATCTCTAGGGATAAGCTATCTGCAGACCAAGAAATTAGCACACGGAGACTGCAGGCAGTACAGGATCTCATCCCACATACAAATGGTGGTGGTATGGAAATGCGAAATGTGAGAAAATGTCCCTTAATTTGAGAAAAAGTGTGTCTCTCTGTAACTTTCTCCCATTTAACCTAGGTATACCCTGTGGTAAAAACAAGTTCCACAACTAAAAACCTCAGCCCTTCGATTTGTAAGCTAACCATCCCCCCATATCTCTATCCTTTTATTGTACTTTATTAATTTTTTTTTAGAAAGTATTCCAGGGTATTGCATATTTTTCTCCTTGTTCATTGTCTTTGAAATGGAAACCTAAATCTAATGAGGGAAAGGACTTTGTGTTTTTTGTTCATTCTTTTATCACCAGTAAGGGCTCAGGCATGTACTGGACTTTGAGAAATATTGTTAAATGAATGACTAAGAGAATGAATAAATTAACGAATGTATGATTTCAAGTCTCTCATCCTGGCCATCCTCCACAGAATATACAAAGGGTCAGTGGCCTTTGGAAACTGGTAGCCCCTGAATAAACTGCATTCGAACTCAAGATATCTGATCACTACACTGCAAATGATGACTAGAATCTTTCTCATTCTACATACTGAAGTGTACCTAATGCAAACAAGGTAACATTAACTTTCTTACTTACATTGACTCTATTGTAATAAAAAATCCTTAATTCTCTGCAATTAACCAATTTCTCCCCTACTCTCTTCATTTTTGTAGAAGTATTGAATCTTATATCATCCATGTGCATTTTAATCTCACTAAATATATCCATCACTCATTTCCAAAGGTCTTCGTGAATCATAATTTTGTCATCCATTAAATTAACTGTTCTCACAACTTCACAGATCTGCAAATCTGATTAAAACTTCTTTGATATTCTCAGGGTGCCTGGGTAACTCTGTCAATTAAGTGTTTGACTTCGGCTCAGGTCATGATCCCAGAGTCCTGGGATCGAGCCCTGCATTGAACCCTGCATCTAGCCCTGCTTCAGGATCCCACACCCAGCAGGGAGTCTGCTTGTCCCTCTCCCTCTCCTTCTGTCCCTTCTCTTGCTTATGCTCTCTCTCTCAAATAAATAAAATCTTAAAAAAAACCTTCTTTGATATTCTCATGTAAGTCATTGACAAAAACCAAAACTGCTCAATCTTAGAGCTTGATTCCCAGGTACCTCATGCACACACCTGCCAACACAGAGCTCTGTACTTCAGAGTAGAGTGATTTGGAGGTTATGTACTGATGCCTGGAATGCTGTCCCAATGCAAGAAACCACCAGGGAGACTGTGTTTCTCTTCTCTGAGAAGGCTGAGTCCCTGAACCAAAGGGAAATGGTGGACATAGCCAAAATCTCAGGATCAAAACCTGGGACTCATACAGAGGGTAGGAAAGACTATAGAATTAGGGAGAAAGAAATATCATTGTCATTAAAATTATTATTCTAATACAAAGTTAAAAATTAATTCATGTCCTCAAATTGGAGCCATACTCTAATAGACTGTGTGCCAGATAATCATAGCCTAAGGGATGGCCTTCAAGAGAGGCAATGTGAGACTTCAGGATAGTTATTATTGATCTGTACTGAATGTGTGTGTGTTGTTAAGACTGAGATAATGACATCTCTTTCCCTAACCTTCACCCTAAGCTAGTCTCCTCTTTCTTCCTGTGTCTGTCTCTCTCCCCACCACCCTCCACACATGCCACAATCCACCTACAAGTTTTTCTTCACTCAAATACTACAGCCCTCACAGCTCTGTCTAGATATTCTCAACATATCACTATAAAGCCCTACAGACTGAAAAAAATCCCTTCTCTGAGTAAGTTTAAATACACCTCTCTTTTTTAAAAAAATTTTTATTTAAATTCAATTTAATTAGCATATAGTGTATTATTAGTTTCAGAGGTAGAATTTAGTGATTCATCAGTTGCATATAATACCCAGCACTCATTATATCAAGGGCCTTCCTTAATGCCCATCACCCAGTTACCCCATCCCCCCACCCACTCCCCTCCAGTAACCCTCAGTTTGTTCCCTATAGTTAAGAGTCTCTTATGGTTTGTCTCCTTCCTTGTTTTCATCTTATTTTATTTTTCCTTCCCTTCCCCTATGTTCATCTGTAATAAATAAATAAATCAGTAAATAAATAAATAAAGACTACCTCTTCTCCTGCTGTCCAGGAATTTTTAATTAATTAACTTCACTTTTCTTTAAACACAACCCTTAACTCACTCTCTAGTTATTAAGCACTTTGAAAATTCATATTTAATTTACTATAATATTAATAGATAATATCTTCAAGATATTCTTTTTATCTTGCTTTGTTCTCCCTCTTCTTTTTTTTATACTTCCAAATACATCACTTCATTTTTTTCATGAAGATATAAATGTAGTCCATAGTCTCTCATGCTTCATTCCCCCTTCTGATTACCTCCCTTTTCTTTGTTCTCCCTCTTCTCTCAACTTCTGTTCCTTTAATACATGTAAAGTTTCCAAAGATTAAATTGACTATCAGAAAATCATATTATCTGATAATCTCTAAAAATGCCTCAATCATTCTCAAGTATAAAATATATGTTTTGTGAATAATGGTGAATTTTATCTCCAGAAGAGAGAAAGAAATTACACGAAGCCCATGACAACTTTTCATCTGGTTCATTTTTCTCTTGCTCCTGAGAATGCCCTTTGTCAGCATGACTACCTTCCCCCAACCACCTTTCTCAGTGCATTCTTCACATCCTTGTTCCTCAGGCTGTAGATCATGGGATTCAGCAAGGGGATCACTGTGGTGTAGAACACTGAGGACACCTTCTCCTGTTCCATAGTATTACTAGAAGGGGGTTTGAAATACATGAATGTGATAGACCCAAAAAAGATACCCACAGCCATGAGATGGGAGCTACAAGTGCCAAAGGCTTTGGACCGTCCCTCAGCAGAGCGAATACGGAGAATACTTGAAAGAATGAAAGCGTAAGAGATTAGTACAGCCAGTGTAGGTGCTAAGGTATTAACCCCTCCAATAATAAACAACAGTATCTCATTGATGTGGGTGCTGGAGCAAGAGAGAGTCAACAAGGGGGGAATATCACAAAAATAATGACTGACAACATGAGACCCACAGAAGGACAACACTGACATGAGGGTAGTATGGACTGTAGCCCCAAATAACCCCAGTGAATATACCACAGCCATCATTATGGAGCAGACCTTATGGGACATGATAATATTGTAAAGCAGTGGGCTACAGATGGCTACGTAATGGTCATATGCCATGGCAGTCAGAAGGTAGCCTTCTGCAATTACAAAAATAAGGAAGAAATAAAGCTGAGTCATGCACGCCAGAAAGGAGATAATGTTCTTCTCTGATATGAAGTTCACCAGCATTTTGGGGGTAATGACAGAGGAGTAGCAGAGATCAATGAATGACAAATGACTGAGAAAATAATACATCGGAGAGTGAAGTTGAGAACTGATAGCAATTAAGAGGATCATGCCCAGGTTCCCCACCAATGTGACCACATATACTCCGAGGAACAGTAGGAAGAGGGGCAATTGAAGCTCTGGGCGTTTTGTTAACCCTTCAAGGATAAACTCAGTCATGGAAGAATGATTGGAAGTAGCCATACAAGATATAATCTGTAGAAAGAAATAAGAGAAAATAGGTGCATTAGAGTTTTTTTCTGACTCCCAAGTCAGAATGACATGCTATGTCTTGATTGGTTCCATTCCTCCCCTGTCTCATGACTTGATCCTTTTCAGGGATTTAAAAGGTCAAGGACAAGGACCACAGGTATAACTCAGAGCATTGTTTCTACTTAACACTCTCAAATACTCCTCTCTAAGTCAAAATCCTTTCATTTTGCTCCTAGGCTTAAGAGCCTATCTACCTCACTTTCAAAGAAAGCACATCCTTTCAAAACCTAATTAGTTTTTCATTAATATCATTCAGAGAAGATTGTTCATCCTCTTTCTCTGGACATAGATCAACAGAACCTTCAGTCTTGGTTGCAACATAGCGTTGAATCTATCTCTGGTGATCTAAAAGTAGTCTGTTTCAATTTTTCAAGCCATCTATAGAAGTTGACATAATGAATATTCTAAAACTGAGAACTCAGAAATATAAAAGGCTTTTATAAAGAGATGATGAATACAAAAGGCAAAATTACAGAAATGGCTCTAACCAATTCAGACCCTGGTTCTCCCACTCTGTCCAATGGATGAAAAACTTCAGCAGGCCAGGAACTTCCTTTCAGGGTAGACGAGGTTGACAGAAACATGGGGCTAAAAACTATACCTAGACTCTATTTTAAGCCTTTCATGTTCAAGAAACAGCAAAGAAGTAAGTTCGGCTTCCATGTGTAGTTCCTGAACAATCAACAAAGTGCTTCTTTCCTCAGGACTCTTCCCTGTTGTCCATAATTAGAGGCCAAACTCTCGCTGACCTTTCTCTAAAAGCTACAGGTCAGAACTGGAGGATTCCCTGACTTAGTTTTCTCTAAAGTCCAAGCAGACGATTCAGGGAAAAGGATTTCCTGCTTTACCCAATGTATTTTTATTATCTGAGGAATCAAGTCTGATAATTTTTCACTGAGGCATGTTGAATGGTACAAAATGTTCCTTTAATTCATGATACTCAAGAGAGAACACATGTGGTATCTAGACCTTGATATGACTTTAAATTCCAATTTCCAAAATGAGAAAAAATATCAATGGAGGAAAAACTCCAGAGTGATACATAGTTTGCTTTTTATTTTGTATGAAAAATATGCAACATGTGATCATTTTCCGTGATCACAAACAAAAATTTATGAAACTTTGCAGTAGTCTATTTTTCTCTCATGCCTTTTACAACATACTAAGGGTGCTCAATATGTGTTGATTCAAAGGCTTAATTCTATAGGGTGTTATTATCTCTGAGAACACATGAGAAGAGAGCCATGTGTCTGAATTCAGGAAATTAGATAATAACCTGAAAGAAACAGAGTCAGAGTTGCCAGAATACATCTCTAAGAGCCCAATTAACAATGGCGATGAGATTCAATCATCATCAGATAAACGTTCTGAACTTGTCCAATGATCCATGGGACTAAGACTGATGTCTGATGTTTTCATTATTCATGCAGAAGCCATGAAAGTGAGCCAGGAGAGAGGTGGGGGCATTTCGGGTTGAAATCCACTTAGTGGATACCATAGTTTTTAATAGGCTCATGCATAAACTGACTAAAATTTCTTCTATAATCCCAAATAATATTGAAATTATTACCACCAGGGAGGGTTGTCCGGAGGTCAGAACCAGAAAAATCTATCTCTCTGTAACTATAGAGGTATTCCAGCTGATTTGGAGACTAAAATTGCTGATCTGTCGGAGTAAACAAAGCCCGTTATGTCAGGTTTTGAGGGAGCTCAACAGATGGAGGAAAGGAACAGATGTACAGTAATATTTCACTAATCTGGAGATATTTATTTAGTGACTTAAAATTTAAATATTGCCAAAAAACTGAATGTAAGTAAAAGCACCTTGAAGACATTAATATAAATGTCCCAATATCCACTTATTAAAGTTTACTCACTTATCAGTCTGCGTTGGTCCTCTCTTTGTGCCATATCATTATTTTTCTTAAGAAATAATTTTAGCGAACATGTACGAGATCAGAATGAAGTCACCAAATTTAAAAGGAGAAGGAAGATGTGAGAAAGCTGTTTAAAAAAGCTGAGCACAGCAAGAACAGTTTAACAGCAAGAAAAGAGGCCTTCAGAAAGCTATATTAAAAAATAAAAGTAAAAAAAAAAATCCTCACACTGCATAGTTATCTAGGACTCCAGAAAATGTGAACGTATAAAAACACAGATACATGGGGTGCCTGGGTGGCTCAGTCGGTTAAGCATCTGACTCTTGGTTTCTGCTTAGGTTATGATCTCAGGGTCATGAGATCAAGCCCCACAAAGGGCTCCACGCTCAGTGTGGTGTCTGCTTGTCCCTCTCCTTCTGCTTCTCCCCTCACTCCCTCTCTTTCCCAAATAAATAAATAATCTTTGAAAACAAACCATAGATACATACACAAAATAGCCCCTGTGCATAAAAATGATTGCTCCAAATTACCAAAAGAACATTTATTTTTAATATCATCAGCTGAAAAAGGCGAGGGAGCATGAAATGCAATATTTAAATTTCCTATCAAAGTAATTCAATAAACCAAGCACTTTAAAGTTTGGCAAGGATAAGGTTTTTACATATGTGAGATATCACTGGAAATGAGAGGTTATTAAACCAAATGAAAGAGAAAGAAAGACACTACTTTGTTTCCCTTCCAGTTTTCCCCCCTGTGGTTAGTGGCCTATAATGCTACTGTTTTTGAAGTTTTTTAATACAACCATAGTGTAGACAGAAAAGTGTCAGCCCCCATCCTTGGGAAGCATAAATGGATATCTAAGGAAAGTTCCTGGTGGTTCAAAGATATAAGAATATTACTCAACAGATACTTCAACAAGTTACCCATAAAACATGCAGAATTAAAATATAAATATATATATTAGGTATATATATTATGTAATATATGATGTATAATTATAAATACAAGTGTGTGCCTAATTAAAATTTAAAAATAAAATAAAATTTTGTTTCTTTTCTTTAACAGAGATACATAAATCTTCCTGCATACTCCTACTTTTTAAACAGAATTATCTAGGGCAGATATGAATCTGTCATTTTCTCACACTAGAAAGATAACATTTAATAACATCTATGGAAATAATTCGTTGTAGGATCCAGAATACAGTGTTATAGTTATTGGAGAAATCCCACTGTTAATTCCCTTTCTACAATGTAACATCATTCAAGAGACAATAATAAAATTGGCTAGATACCAGAATCTCAAATATTATTGGGAATGTAGCTATCCTTTTGGGCTTTGATAAAGTACAAATCTTTCTGAAGAAAAGAGAATTCATAAAGTTCAATCTTTTGGATAGAGAATACAATTTAATTTTTCATGGGATTCAAACACTGTGGAAAGGACATATTCCTGTGTTTATTACTTTATCTAAAACAAATGTTGCAGAACATCTGTATGACTTTCATCAGAACAAAATCTTTGTTAATTTCAAATCTCTTACCCTATGATCCTATGCTAACATAAATAGAAAGTCATCTTATCTGGAGGCAGAAGAACTGGCTAAAAGCACTTGGTGTAGAGTCTGTGTGACTAGAGCCAGTCATTTACCATCTCTGAATCTCTGTTCCCTCTTCTATGAAAAAAGTGGTTATGAAAAAAAAAGGAGTTATGAAGATATAAAGATCTGTACTGAGCTTTGAAAAACTTTAAGCTACTATGTCATTATCAGTTAGTATTGTTTTTATTATTTCTTACATTTATAAAGTACTTTCTGAGTTTACTTTGTATCATTCCAAAGATCCCCAAAGCAGCAGGCACCCTTACTCAGGGAGCATGAATGGGAGCGCGTGGAGGAGTGTATTCAGTAAGAAAAGCAGTGTTTGTTCTCCTGGAGAAGAGTACTCTCTTACAACCAGAAAAAGCAAAAAACTTTAAAAGTTATAATTCAAGAAGCAAAGAGATCAGGAGATTCGCAGGGTTCCTACAGTGACTTTGGAAGAATTGTCAAGAGCTGGGTGATCATATTAGCGGCTATGATCTAGATTTAAGAAGGAGCTGTACTGGCAATTTTGACAACTCTGTGTTTTCTCTCATAGGAACAGCTACTGCAGCAAACTGTCCAGACCAGCAGTGGGAGCAACACGAAGATGAGGTCATTAAGTGCTGTCAATTTAACTGAACATGTAGACCTTTCCACATCTAAATATGCTCACCAATTTCTCAAACTTTAACAACCATGGCTCACAGCCCAGCCACTTAAGTTTGACAATTGAGTACTGCGTTTGTTGATTATGCCTTTGATTGGACACCTTTTAATGAGCAAAAGCCATCTGCATAAGAAAGATCTTGCAGTTAAGCCAATATAACAGATTTCAGGACAAAAGGGCATTCAAATAATGGGCTCTGTGGACATTGTTTGGCTCATTGGTAGGAAACACTGAAACCCAAATGCATATAATAAGAAATCAAATCAAGGAAATTAAGTCATCCAGTGTACAAATGGACATATTGTAAATAAATAAGTACATGTAAAATTCAGGATTTACCTTCTCCAGTCAAACTTTGCAGAGCAGTCAACCTGTCTTGCAATGTAATTTTTTTTTGCAGTTGCTTGAAAAGTGAATGAATAGAGGCACCTGGGTGGCTCAGTTGGTTAAGTGTCCGCCTTTGGCTCAGCTCTTGATCTCAGTGTCTTAGGATGGAGCCCTGAGTCTGGCTCCCTGCTCAGCGGGGAGTCTGCTTTTCCTTCTCCCGCGCCCCTTCCCTCCCTCCTGCGTGCTTTCTCTCTCTCAAATAAGTAAATAAAACCCTTTTTTTTTTAAAGTAAATGAATACACCCCGAAAAAATAAATGAATACAATAGCATAGTGATTATAATACCACCTGGAGACAGACTATCTAGGATCAAATCTTGGCTTTGTGACTTGGAGTTGCATTAACTTTGAGCAAATTATATCACCTATGACTCAGTGTCCTCATCTGTAAAACCTATCTCATAGAGATGTTTTTTCAGTTAATGGAGATTATAAAAACAAAACAAAAAAACTAGTACATATTCAGTGCCATGTAACTGATATTATTAATCTAATATCTTGAAGAAGAAAGGAGTAGAGCATTTAAATAGAGCCAATCCAAACATGTAGAGCTTTTTTTCTCTAATCTCTCAAGAAGCTGATATCCACTTACCTTAAGACATTCAAAAACTAGACCCTGATACTATTTGCAAATGTTGAGGTACGGCTTAGAAATATACAACCCATTCCCAAAGGTTTACAAATCTCTCAAGATCTGGCTCTGCACATTACACAATTAATGAAAACAAAACAAAACAAATTAGAACTCTGTATGATCTCAAAAAGATCTCACCACCCAAGGGATTAGTCTGTTAGTGAAAATCAATAATAAGAGATACTTTCTCTTCTACAACACCTTAGAATTTACAAAGTGTTTTTGCCAAATATTGTTCTTCCTGCAACTTTTTTTTTCCGGTCTGAACTCTAGTTGTTCTCAGCCCCCAAAGAATTTGTTGTCTAGGAAAGACCCTGCATTGTTTCTATTACATAGTCCATCTGTTTGCTGTCATAAAATCAGGAAGGGAACATAAGGCCTTACACACTGCTGGTTCTGGAACAAATCTAAAATAGCCTTTTGAGTAATGAATGACTTCAGTATTTTAATTAGTTTAGGCCACCTGTTCAAATCCCAACTTCGTACTTAGTGACAAAAATGCCAGATAATTTGAGTATTTCTGTAGTAAAAATGAGAGTAAATTTTTAGCCCTTCCAAACGTGTGAAATTGCCCTATTAATATTCCTTTCTCATACTATTCTCTTTTGGTTGAGATATGAATGATATTGTAACAATTTGAGAGAGCTATCTCTCAATTTCTGCTCCACAAAGATGTTCACATAAGTTAGAGATAATCTATTTTTGTATTTATGTGAGAACTTACATGTAAAACAGGTTTAGCATTTTTGGAGAGATAGAGATTTCAAACTACTGATTTGATTTCTTTATTGATTATGGGTTTATTCAGACCCCCTTTTTTTTTTTTAAAGATTTTATTTATTTGACAGAGATAGAGACAGCCAGTGAGAGAGGGAACACAAGCAGGGGGAGTGGGAGAGGAAGAAGCAGGCTCATAGCAGAGGAGCCTGATGTGGGGCTCGATCCCAAAACGCCAGGATCACACCCTGAGCGGAAGGCAGACGCTTAACCGCTGTGCCACCCAGGCGCCCCCAGACCCCTTTTTAAATGAGTTTTGGATAAGTTGTGTTTTTACACAAAGTTACTCACTGCAATTGTTTTCAAATTTTTCATGTAAAATTCATGGTATTCTCAACATGTTTTTTACTGTATCTGACATTTTAAGTTATTTCTCCATTTTCCATTCTTAATATTCATTTGCATCTTATTATTAAGAAGTATTGATTTTTTTACCTTGCCAGAAAGTTTTCTTATTTTATTACTTGTTTAAATAGCCAGCTTTTTAAAAAAGGATTTTATTTATTTGTTCATGAGAGAGAGAGAGAGGCAGAGGGAGAAGCAGGCTCCCCACGGAGTGGGGGACATGATGTAGGACTCGATCCCAGGACCTTGGGATCACAAGCTGAGCCAACAGCAGACCTTTCACCACCTGAGCCACCCAGGCATCCCTAAATAGCCAGCTTTTGATTTTGCTGTTCCTCTTCACTCTCATTTTTTATTATATTGCTCTCCTTTCTAATATTTATGAAAGTATTATTATATTGTAAATATTATCTTATTATTGTAGTGTTGTTATTCTTTGTGTTTATGTTAATTTTTACATTCTAACCTTAGAGACTTCAGTTCAAAGTGGCTTCTTTTTTTTATGCTCAGACTTTTTTTTTAATAATGTTTTTTTTATTATATTATGTTAGTCACCATACAGTACATCCCTAGTTTTTGATGTAAAGTTCCATGATTCATCACTTGCGTATAACACCCAGTGCACCATGCAAAATGGCTTCTTCAAACAAGATTAATTTAAGGCCGTAACGTCCCTATTCTCTAGCAGTTACCTCACGTGTTTTGGTATATGTGTTTTAATTGTCATTCAGTTCCAAATATTTTTTAATTTTTTAATTTTTTGCCCTATGTGCTATTGGAAAATGTTTCATAAAATTCCAAATGCAGGAGGGGTGAATATATTTTTTTATTTCTACCTGCACTACACTTTAACCAGACAATGTGGTCTACATGATACCATTGTTTTTGTACTTGAGACTCGATCTGAGGACCAGTCCTTAAGTGAATTTTTGAAGCCTATTCTGCATTTGCTGATAAAGATAATGTATGCTTTATTGCCAAATTCGAGGTCTTTTTTTTTTTAAGATTTTATTTATTTATTCGACAGAGATAGAGACAGCCAGCGAGAGAGGGAACACAAGCAGGGGGAGTGGGAGAGGAAGCAGGCTCATAGCAGAGGAGCCTGATGTAGGGCTCAATCCCATAACGCTGGGATCACGCCCTGAGCCGAAGGCAGACGCTTAACCGCTGTGCCACCCAGGCGCCCCATCGAGGTCTTATGCATAATATCTACAGGTCCAGTTTGTTACTTTTCTTGCTCAGATTGGCTATTTCCTTTTTAGATTCTGCTTGATCCATCAATATCTGAGGGAAGCGTGTTAAAATCTCATGCTATGATTCTGGATTTGTTGATTTCTTCTTGAAAGTATGGTATATTTTGTATGATATATTTTGAAACTTTGTTGGTAAGTGTATATAAACATTTAAAACTGTTATATCCTGTTATTTGTGTCATTATGTAATTTTTTTATCTCTAAGAATCATATTCAAAGTCTATTTTGCTTTGTATTAATTTAGTTATGCTAGATGTTTTGTTAGATGTTTGCCTCGTGTTTCATGTCCAGTCTTTTATTTTCAATTTTTCTTTTGTCCTTCAATTTTATAGCTGTCCCTTCTAAACAGTACATAGCTGTATTGGGGTAAGGGCTGGGAGTTGTGTAAGTTTTTTCTCCTCTTTAGTCTGAAAGTCTTACTGTTTTAAATAACAGGCTTGTTTAATTTACATTTATTGTTGTTCCTTATATATTTAAATTGATTTTTACTATTACCTTGTGGTTTCTATTTACTATGCTATTGTTCTTCTTTTTTTTCCCCCTTTCCTTCTTTTTATTGCATTAATCATGTTTTCTTTATTCTTCTTCTCCTCTCCTCATTTGAAAATTACAGATTTCATTTCTACTTTTTTGGACGTTGCCCTCAAATTTAGCATATGTCCTTGAATTAACAAAGTCTAAAATACTTAGTACACACCTTCCACTCGCACAGCTGAAAGATAATAAAGTAATTTAACTCTAATTTCCCCCCTCCCATTTTGCATGTTACTGTTGTTTGGTAAGTTAGTTTTACCTAAATACTTTAAATACTCCGTTTACATCTTTAAATACTCCTAATTTGTTATTATAATTTTATTTGTATATAGTCAATGCCTGTTCAAATCTATCAACATATTCATCAATTTCTTCCCACACATGTCTTCTGGTATCATATCCCTTTATTCTTCACTCCATATCCTTCATTCTAAAGTGTATATACTGGGGTGCCTGGGTGGCTCAGTCGTTAAGCGTCTGCCTTCAGCTCAGGGCGTGGTCCCAGAGTCCTGGGATCCAGCCCCGCATCGGGCTCCCTGCTCCTCTGGGAGCCTGCTTCTTCCTCTCCCACTCCCCCTGCTTGTGTTTCCTCTCTTGCTGGCTGTCTGTCTCTCTGTCAAATAAATAAATAAAATCTTTAAAAAAATAAATAAATAAAGTGTATCTACTGAGTATTCTTTCCATGAGAATCTAGTAGTGGTAAAAATCCTCTAATCTGCCTGAAATTACCATTATTTCACCATTGCTCATGAATAAAGTTGATTGCATATAGAATTCTAGGTTGATATTCTTTCCCCCTCAGCATTGGGAATATATTATTCTATGGTCTGTGGACCCTTTGCTGTTGATAAATTTGCTGTCACTAATTATTATTTTTTTTTATTATTTAGGTAGTAATTTCTCTCTCTCTCTTTTTCTCTGTTTTCTCTTTGGGATTTTCAAAATTTACTACAAAATGTCTAGGTGTTCATTTAGGTTTATTTTGTGTGTGAAAATTTATGTCTATTTGTTCTGAATAATTCTCAGACATTATATATTCCATTATGGTCTCTTTTTGGAGTTCTTTTTGGACCTATGTCACGTTTCTCCTTTTTTTGTGTCATTTTGATTCTTTCTTATATTGTCCATCTTTATCCTTTGCTACACATTGGGTAATTTACTCAGCTCAATCTTCTATTGACCAATTCTCTCTTCAGCTATGTCTAATCTGCCACTTTATCCATATTTCCACTTTTTACTTCAATGACTACATATTTCCTTCTAGAAGTTCCAATTAGTTCTTATTCAGATTTATGTGTTATTTTTTACTTTTATTATTTTTTATGGTTTTATTTATTTAAGTAATCTCTACATCTAACATGGGGCTCAAACTCACAATCCTGGGATCAAGAGTCCCATGCTCTTCTGACTGAGCCAGCCCGGTGCCCCTATATGTTATTTTTAAATAATATCTTGGTCTCTTTAGTGCTTCGTTTTCTTCTTTCATGGCTTTCACCATTTTAAACAAATGTTTTTGTATTCTCTAGTAGAAACTCAAGAATATAGTACAAAACCTCACTCTTTTCCACTGAGCTCTGAACTAGTAAGAAATAAAATATATTGGAAACAAAATAGGATATTTTAAGCCACAAATTTGGTGTTAGTGTTGAGGCAGTAACATATCTTAAAACTAATGAACTTTGTAACACTTGTCACACTTTCTACTACGTGATGAAATAGTTACTGACCTGGTCACCAGGTTCACCATGCCCTACAAAGCAGGAACTGGTGAGCCATTTTGCATTTTTTTTTCAGACACCCAGGGATTATTACATAGAGTGAAGGAACAAAAAAATTGCAAAGAATGGGATGACATGAAGCAAATATACAAAGGTAAGAGATATTGGAAATATTAGGGGAAAAGGGGGGTTTTGAGGATACTAGAAGGAGGTCGGATGCCAAGAGAAAATGCTAGAGTTTTGATAGAGGCCAAATTATCAAAGGCAGTATTCCTCATGGTATTTATTTCAAATATGCATATACATTGGATGCCATTTTTAATTTTTCCTATATCATCTTCCGCCAACTTATAAATCTCTACATGGTATATTAGTTGGCTTGCTTTGGGACAAATATAAGACTTAGATTTAACGTAAAATATCAATACCCTGGATGGTGAATTTAGAAGTGCTGGGACTTTTAAGAGAGGTTTTCAAAATAATTTGTTTCACTCAGTGAAATATAGTGTGTGTTTTTAAAGCAAACAGCTACCTTTACCCTAGAGATATATCTCCTGGAAATGCTACCAGTGTTAATAAAACATCTCTTGCAGTTCTAGCACTCTTTTAATTTCTTTCTGTTTTTTCATTTACCCTCAGTAAGTTCCTTGCTTTCTGTTCCTCTGCACAACTTCTCTTGGGAATGAGATAAGCAATATGCTGACCATGAGTTAATATTTGAAAATTGACTTCTTATTTCAAATCAACCTCTAAGATGACTTTTTATTTCAAATCAACCTCTAATACAAATACCATTCACCTAACACATTGCCAAAGTAATTGGCGTTGTTTTTTGTCAGAAATTAACAAATACTTGTCTATATTATGTTTGTCCCTTAAGAGTTGTAACTGAATCAACTTTAAAATTATTTCTAATTAATTCATTTTCTAAATCCACAAAAATAAAAAATATATAGTTATGATTTGTTTTGATTTTCTGAAAATTTAAAATTAAAAAGAACTAAGATTAGATATAAGGATAGACATTACAGGAATTTTATAAGCATTTTAATTATTTGTTATATATAAATACACTTTAAACAATATGGGTATCTTCACCATACTGCACTTTGCAAAGAGAAAACACCAACCTTTATGTTTTGGAAATGAGAAGTATTATGACTTTTTTTACACTACAATATTAACAGCATCAAATATCTAAGGACGTCAAAACACAAACTTTGTCTGACACCAAGGATACAAAGGGGAAAGATAGAGTCTGTGCTCACCAGGAATTCATGATCTATTAGGGGATTGCAGAGAAATAATTATTATTCAAGATGAATTGTGTCAAATGGTATAATAAAGCTAATTAAAAAAATACTTTGAACTGTGAAGGAAGATATATTGATGCTAGAGAAGTTGACAGCAAATTGTAAAAGGCAGTACTCACAACAGAATTTATTTTCAATACATGTATGTACTGGCTGCCATATTATATTTTGTCCTCTAATAACTTCTAAAGCCTAACAGAAGTTGGTAAAATTTATTATTGTTAACAAAACCAAAAAAGTATGGAAGTGGTAAATAGCAAAATCCCATGTTCACTGTTTTTGCTTTTGTGAGAGAATTTGGAATTGTGTCTGTGTTATATGAGTTCCACTACTTATACCAAAGACATACTTAGAAAAGGAGAGTCCTCAGACTACTAGAGACTTGGTGTATAGATAGATATTTTGTGATGTTATTCAATTAATTAATTATAGAACTTACAATATTTGTCCCAGAGATAGATGCCACACATAGCAAAGGACACAGTAATAATAGTTTATTTTTCCTTAATGTTGCAATTACATAATTACACTTGTAAAAGCTAGGAGGAGAAGGAGGAGAAAAAGTTGAGGAAAGAAAGAAAGAAAGAAAGAAAGAAAGAAAGAAAGAAAGAAAGAAAGAAAAGAAAGAAAGAAAGAAAGAAAGGGAAAGAAAGAAAGAAAGAAAGAAAGAAAGAAAGAAAGAAAGAAAGAGAAAGAAAGAAGAAAAGAAAGAAAGAAAGAAAGAAAGAAAGAAAGAAAGAAAGAAAGAGAAAGAAAGAGGGAGGGAGAAGGAAGAAAGGAAGGAAGGAAGGAAGGAAGGAAGGAAGGAAGGAAGGGAGGAAGGAAGGAAGGAAGAGAGAGAAAAGAGCTTTGAATTAAGGTAGAAAATGTATTCCATCTGGTTAAGGTGAAGATTCAGCAATGAAGAAACCCCAACAAATATAGCATAATAATCCAGTCCTAAAAAGTCCTTGTACAAATTCTGTTGCTGCCCAAGAAAATACTTTTCTTTTCAGAGTTCACTTCTGAGCAAGTTTGTTGTCCTTATTCCGCAAGCTATAGATACAAGGGTTTGGTGTGGACCCAACATTTGTATAAAAGACTGAAGCCACTTTCCTGGTTCAAAGACTCAACGTTAGAAGGTTGGAAGCACAGGAATGCTGCTGCCCCCAAGAAAAGTGAAACAGTCATTAATGGGAATTGCAGGTGCTGAATGAAGGATTTAGCTCTGCCCTCTGTAGAGCTGATGTGGAAGATGTTGACGATGATAAAAGCATAGGAAATAAAAGAAGTGCTGACGAATACCAAAATGTTCATGCCGATTAGCGCAAAGACCACAGTCTTATTGTTGTAGGTACTGGTGCAGGGAAGCTGAGCACAGGGAGAACGTCACACACAGAGGTTGACAATATTGGCACCACAGAAGGTCAGTCTCACCATAGAGAGTGTGGGCTAGGAAACCCCACATCCCATCACATATATCCCAAACACAGAGAACAGATCTGAAGGGACAATATAACATCATACAACAGTAGCTTGCAAATGTCAACATAGTGATTACATGCTATTACTGTTGATACACAACATTTGGCAATGACAAAGAAACAACAGAAGTAGAGCTGCACCAGCCACCTGGGTAGGAGATGTTTTCCTCTATATGATGTTCATAGCATTTTGAGGGCAAAGATGGAAGAATAATGGACCACTATGAAAGGCAGACTAAAAAGTAAATGTCACATGGATGTGTGAAGGTGTGAATTTAGAGAAATTAATATGATCTAGCTCAGACTGGCCAGCACAGCAACCAGATAAATCTCTAGCAACAGGAAGAAGAGGGGGAGCTGGAACATTGTGGCCTGTCAGTTAAATCTTGAGGATAAAGTCCATCACCAGGGAGTAATTTTCATCTATCATTCTGCTGTAGGAGTCAATCTATGGAGCTGAAGGAAGAGCCAATTAGAGGAAAACTGACCTTTTCTGAGCCATTTCTGAAATATCACACAGGTTGGCATTCTCTAGACCTTTTGAGTGACCTTTCAGATCCCAGCATTTGCGGTGACAACTTCTGACCTACAGAAAGGCTACAGCGAGAAGAATACAAAGAAGTATATCTTCACTTTAGTTGAAAAGTTTACTAATAAATTGCAAAGTCTGAAAAGAGAAATTTTGCAGTTGGTGATCTGCCAGTGGAACCGTCAGGAAAAAAAGAAAAAAAAAAAGCAATAGGAGGCAAGGTATGGAGGCAGAAAAACACAAGGTATGTTGGAAGAGGAATGACCACTCCATTTTAATTGGGCCAAGAGATTTGACTGCTCTTTCCTAGAATTGGCCTTAATGTTATGAGGAGTCATTAACGAAAGTTGGATAGCAGAATGACATAATTAAACCACTTTTAATAAAAAAAGATAAAAGAACCTAGGAGTGGTACAGATTGAATCAGAGAACGTGAGACAGAACTTCAGCAGAAATCCCATGTAGTGAGGTAATAAGGTCATTGTGACTTGGGAGACACAAGAAGACTTCACATGACATGGAAAATATGAGATACAGATCATGAGGAAGAAGTTCAAAATGACCATGTTTTTGGGTTTTTGGAAACTAGGAGAATGGCATTTTCATTAACAAAAATGAGAAGAGACTAACAGAAACTAGTTTGGGGGGAATGTTGGTGAATTAACTACTGTTAATGTGAAGAATGAGGACACAGCCCTCATTCTGGTGTGTACCATCAGGCACATGAAAATGCACCCCTTCTCCCATCCCAATACCATGAAGACTGCTCCTTTCATAAGTAGACAGGTTCTAGTAAAATATAAAAATAAATGAATGTTTTATAGACCCAGGGGAAAGAACTCTTTGATAAAAAATAGTAAAACCTAAGTAGACAAGTTCTTACTCAGAACTCCACTTACCTGTCATCTTCTCAAGAAGCCTTCACTGTCCTCTATGACTGAGTTAGACCCCCCCTTCCTGTACATCCATGAGAAACTTCCCACAGTGTATTGAATTTGCCTATGTGTTTGCTTTACTTTTTCTCCCTTGAGACTGTAAGCTTCTTCCAGGGAAGTATTGTGTCGTGTTCAAAGAATCTTACAAAGTAAGATGAACCAACACTGACACATCCTTATCACCTCCAATCCGTACTTACATTAGGGTAATTTTGTGTTGTAATGCTATGGGTTTGATGAATGTATAATAGCATGTAAGTAACATCATAGTATTACACAAAGTAGTTTCACTGCCCTAAAAATTTCCTGTGCTTCACCTAGGCATCTCTCCCTCCTCCCAAGCCTTGTGGCAACTACTGATATTTTTACTGTCTCTATGCTTTTGCCTTTTCCAGATTATCACTTCTTTCACCTAGTAATATATGCATTTATGGTTCTTCCATGTCTTTTGTGACATGATAGTTCATGTCTTTTTGGAGCTGAATAATTATCCATTGTATGGATGTACCACAGTTTATTTTTCCATTCACCTTTTGAAGGTTTCTTCCAAGTTTTGGTAATTATGAATAAAGCTTCTATAAACATCAGGTGCAAGTTTTTGTGTAGACATAAGTTTTCAGTTCCTTTAGGTAAATACCAAAGAGCGCAATTTCATATGGTTCAAGTATATTCAGTTTTGTAAGAAACACTAATTGTCTTCCAAAGCCTGCTATACCATTTTCTGTTTTTACCAGTAATGAATTAGAGTTCTTGTTGCTCCCCATTCTTGTCAATATTTAGTGTTGTCAGTGTTTTTGGATTTTAGCCATTCTAACAGATGTCTAATTATTGTTTTAATTTGTAATTCCCTAATGACATGATGTTAAGCATCTTTTTATGCTTATTTGCTATCTGTCTATCTTCTCTGGTGAGGTGGCTATTCAGATCTTTTGCCCACTTTTTTAAACCAAGGTGTTTGTATATTTTTGTATATTTTGTATATTTGTATAACCAATTCTTTAAATATTTTGGATAATAGTCTTTTATCAGATATGTCTCTTGCAAATATTCTCTCCCAGTCTGTGGCTTGTCTTCTCATTCTCTTGATGGTATATTTCACACAGCAGAAATTTTTAATTTTAATGAGGTCCAGTATATCAGTTCTTTTTTGTAGATTGTGCCTTTCTGTTGTATCTAAGAAGGCATTGGCAAACCCTAGGTCATCCAGGTTTTCTCTTATATTACCTTCTAGTTTTATAGTTTGCATTGTCATCTTACAGGGTTTTTTTTTTTTCTCTGTTTCTAAAACTAATATATGACCATCATGGAAAATATAAAAATAATATAAAGTACAAAAGTTATTCTCAATAGCCTCAGATGCATGTAAAGCTACAAATTTTCCAAGAAAAAAATACATATATATATGTATGTGTGTACATAATATATATGTGTATACACACATTCATAACACATATAATGCACATTTTGAAAATTGAGATCATATTTTATATAATATCTACAATTTACTCTTTTACCAATCAATGTATATAGTGTATACATATTTTTTCAGGCTAATGTTTTCTACAATACAAATTTCAAAATCTACAGTTTCTCATTGAATGTTTCTACCATGTTGTTTAATTAATTGCCCACTGTTGAACATTTATGTTTCTCCTTCCTCACAAACAATACTTAGATGAATGTCCATATGTATTGCAATTTATTCATTCAAAAATTTTTAAGTTTCCGGAGTACACCCCAGCCAAATACCTTTATCCCTATCCATATGTTTTAGACTTAATTATTATAATTAAGAAACAAAGGGGGAAACAGTCAACATACTTGCCTACAAATTAATTATGTTTTATTTATTTTGGCACCATAGCTGGAAAAGCCCAGGAGGAATTGGGAAGAAAAGAGATGTAGAGATAGCTTTTAGCTATCAGATAAATATTAAGTAAAAAATGTTTTCTTCTATTTTTCCCTTTTATAATATATTTCCTGTGATTTGGAATGGTTACTGTATTCTCAGACCAATGAAAAGTTGAAGAAATTTCCACAGTAAGAAAAGAAGTCTGTTTAAAATGTAAATTCTATATAAGTAGTTATTAAAATGTCTATTAATAAACTAAAATCCTAAGTTAATTTCAGGAGTGAATTTCACGAGTACACAGTTGTGTTTTATTATCATGGTCACTGGAAATCCTTTATAAAGGAATCTTTTAAAAATATTTTATTTATTTATTTTTAGAGAGAGCGTATGTGCAAGTGGAGGACCAAGGGGCAGCAGGAGAGGGAGAGACAGAATCTCAAGCAGACTCCATGCTCAGTGCAGGGCCATGCAGGGCCCCATCTCACAACCCTGAGATCATGACTTGAGCTGACATCAAGAGTCAGGAGCTTAACCAACTGAGCCACCCAGGTGCCCTAAATGAATTATTTACAAATGAAGTGCCAGAATACCAGTCTAATTTGCATACTTATTCAATTCAGGATGACATTCATTCAAGTTTCCCCACATCTAGTAAGGAAATCTTTGTACACATCACTCGTTATCTCGTTGGACTAAATCGTAATGCTCAATTGCTGGGTCAACAGAGTAAACATGCATAGGTCTTTTTAATACTGTCATCCAAATAAGTCATCCATTCCATTCCTATTACAAGTATATGAGATGCCTTTTGTCTATAATCCCAGCCAGGACTGGATCTATTTTTCAGATCTTTGCCAATTTGGTAGAATAAAATTACATCTCACTGTTGTCTTAAATTTAAGGCTAATTTTTTCAAGTATTTTG
The DNA here is from genome assembly GCF_017311325.1 of Ursus maritimus. Classification (NCBI taxonomy): domain Eukaryota; kingdom Metazoa; phylum Chordata; class Mammalia; order Carnivora; family Ursidae; genus Ursus; species Ursus maritimus. The sequence continues at coordinate 44,345,472 of NW_024424008.1, read as the reverse complement.
TTAACCATTTGTACTTTTAAACAATTGCCTTTTCTTATAATTTGCCCTTTTACTTATATGCTGAGAACATTGCTCTCTTTCTTATTGATTTGTAAGAATACTTATTATTGGCTCATATTTTTCAATAGTCTCCTAATTTTGAGTCTGTTTTTTTTTATTTTTCAATATTAGAAATTTAAAATTCCTATACCTAAGATAAACGTAAATTATATAGTATTAAAATAAAAAACTTGAAACTACAATCCATATAAAGAACTAAAATATTACCAAGTACCAATGAATGACTGCTCTTTTACCTTTTCTTATCCCTCTGGTCTGCCCAGAGATCACTGCTACACAGAATTTTATGTTTAAAATGTCCTGGTATTCTTAATAGTTATATTTTTTATGTATTTAGCCATGGAATATATTGCTTAATTTTTCTGCTTTTGTGCTTTATAAAATTGTCAGTATAGCAAAGTGGTGAAGAACAGGAACTCTAGAACCAGATAGCCTGGGTTCAAAGTTGAGTGCTCACCTTACTAGTTGCATAATCATGCACATTTAGTTAAGTTCCACCCTTTCTCACTTATAAAGGGAGGCTAATAATGGTTGTATATGGTATCTATGACATATAGAAGTTGTATTATATTTTATGCAGGATCTAGTCATTTTGTAGGAATGGGGCCCACCAGGATATCTAATTGACCATACAGCAGGAGGTGAAAGTTAATACCTTTTATTTGTTATTCTTATATTTACAGAAGTTTTCACTATTGGGTTAAAAAAAAGTGTTTCTTATGGTTTCTTCTGTCTTTTCCCTGAGATTAGATGAATATTCACATATTTTTTTTCAGCTCTTTTATACTTAAAAATTTGTAAATTCAAGTTTTAGGACACATGGAATTTATTTTGGTATATACATTAGTATATATCTAACTGCATTTTTTTCTTAAATACAAAATACATTGTTTTACCAGTATTTATAAACATCTAACATTTCCTTACTGATTTGAAATGCTACTTTATCATATTCTAAAGACTGAAACGTACATGAGATTAGTTCAAGGTTGTGTTTGTTTTCCCACTGATCTATTATTCTAATACATTTTAAGTGAGTAAGCTAAGCATATTTTTCTACTTCCTCATTTTCCTCTATTTCTTAAGAAGCTGCAATTGGGTTTCTGCCTCTACCATCTCCATAAACTTGCCAAGTTTGTAAACTCTCAGTACAGGACATGATCTGATGCTTACTTCTCTCAACATTTGCACGATAGTGAACGCTATTGACCCCTTTTTCCTTCTTGAAATAAATTAACTTTCCTGGCACCAGAAAATCTCCTTTCTGGGAAAGTTTCTAAGTGTCCACGTATTTCCCTGACCAGAGACAGTTTTAGAATCACAGAATGTTAAGAGTGGAGAGTCCCAAATCACCAGTCATCTATACAATAACATCATAATCACTTGAAAAGAATTTTAAAGATGCATATTCCTGAACGCTGCCCATAGATATATTCTAATTGAGTAGGTCTGAGATGGAACTAGGAGATCATAATTGTAAGTGTTTCCTGAATGATTCTGACACATACCCAAGTTGTGAATCATTAATCCAGTTCAACCCAAGTAGTGTATATGTCAACAACTGAGACACAATTATCACAAGATTTTTTAAATAGATGGAATACTTGGCAGAATCCAGCCAAGCCTCTTATATTGCAGGTTACTAATCTGAGGTTCTGAAATGAAATGGCACTATTATATGCTGGCAAACCCTGAACTGTACCCCATTTACTATAGCTTGAATCCCAAGCAGATGGATAACAATCTTTGCAAAAACCCTTTTAAGTAGATACTATTATTTTTCTCATTTTAGAGTTGAGGAAACAGATATCTTGAAATGTTAAGTAACTTTTTCAGAATCACATAATTAGCAGATTACAGAGCTGAAATTGAAACCCAGGTAGTCTGACACCAGGAACAGTGCACTTACTCTACCTTGCTGCTAGAAGTCTGCCCAACTCAGGCTTCCCTTCCCCCAGTTCCTGAATACACTCAGCCATCTATATAAAACTAAGTCAATCTCTGTTTTCCATCACTGTGCTTTAAGAGAAGATGGAAGAGAAAAGCAACGTGAAAGCAAAGTATTGCGAAACTCACTCTAGGAGGGAGAAGTGCTAACAATTCTTCGACTGACTCTTCTCCCCAGATATCTCCTTCTTGACTCAAAATTTCAAGTCATATAGCAAGCATTCATTTATCCCACCAATACTTGCTGAGCCTTTTAAGCGCTAGACACTCTGCTAAGCATTGGGTGTATGATAGAGAATAAATATACACGGTGCCTTTCCTCACAGGGAAGACATATAATCAGGCAATTACAAAAGCATGTGAAAATTGTTTTCATTACTGTGGCAGGCCTGTTTACTTCACTCCAAGAAATACAAAGCAGAGCACTTAAACTTTACACGATGGGTTAGGTGGCTGTTTCCCTTCAGGTGATGTCTGAAGCATAAACAGAAAACAAAGAGGTTTAGAAACAGGTAATAAGAGTGTGCTGGAAAAATAGAAATTGATAGATAGATAAATGCTAGATATGATAGATAGATAGATAGATAGATAGATAGATAGATAGATAGATAACCAACCAACCTGGAGGAAGCATGAGCAAAAAGGAATTTTGAAGGAAAAGTAGGCAAAGAAAAATAAGAGAAACCCCTTAAATACTCCAATTTGGATAAATATATGTCTTTCTTACATAACCTACTCCCTTGTAGTTAACTGTAAATTTTCCTGCAAGTGAGTTTCTTAAAGTTTTCTTATAATTAAATAAATGAAGTCAGATTGTACATTTGAAGGGAAAAAGAATTTCAGTACAATGGGATCTGTACCTCAATAGGGCAGGCACAGAATGCTACCAGCGTGTATCTGAAAGTCATCTAACCTCACCCTTCTGTCCAGAAAAGACTTCCCAGAGGTTCTGGATAGCCTAATACCTGAGGGACGGACAGGATGAGCGAGGCAAAGAGGGTACATGAGGGAGATCTGGGGTGAGAGAAGAGCTTGTGGGAAAATGTGCAAAGGAACAAGAGTTTATTAAATTTGGGAAAGTTCAGTGTGACTTTAGTAGACTACCAGAAAAAAGGCAGGGAGGGATGAGGGGGTTATAATGACAGAAAATCAGGCTGGAGACGTGATCAAGGTCAAGATATGATCCTTGTTTGACATAATGTGGAGCTTGGTTTTACATTGAAGACAACTGCAGTGAACAGAGTAAACTGAGGTAAATGAGATCTTATTGGAAGCATGGAAAGAACATTCTGGTTGCAGTGTAGATAGTGGATTTCAAGGGGTAAAGGTAAGAGAGGGATAGTCCAGTCAGGAGGCCAGTTTCGAGATGACAAATGATAGTGCCATTAGGAGAACAAGAACTGTATACACTTAATAAATTGGGTGTGAAGGACAAGCAAAGAGAGAGGAATCAAGGAAAATACTAGTTTGGGATCTGAGCGATTGAGTAGAGGATGGTGCCATTGATGATGATGGAGACCTCAGGAAGAGAAGAGAGTCTGTGAATGTTCCCTCTAAAGAGGAAAACAGTAGGAAGGAAGAAAGAGAGAGAGAAAGAACAGGAAAAAGGAAGAGAGGAGAAAACATAGTATTAGGCCCCCAATACTATTCTATAAATGTCCATTTGCATTAATTTATTCATCCCAATAACCCTATAAAGTAATATGATATCCCTATTTTGAAGAGTTTTCAGCCTGGGCCTTCCAATTCCAAGTCCAACACTCTCATTTCTTTCTCTATGAAAAAAAAAAACCCAAAACAAAAGACAAACCTCTATAAAGGAACAAAAAGAATTTTAAAAGAAAGCTGTATATTCTTACGATAATTCACACTGCTTCAGCTCAGGAAAATGTTTTTCTATTCACGCTTTTTTTCAGGGCAACCTTAACCTCCTTGTTCCTAAAGCTATAGATCAGAGGATTGAGCATAGGCACCACAATGGTATAGAACACAGTGGACACTTTCCCCTGGTCCATGGACAAAACAGAAGAAGGATGAAGATACATGAATGCCCCTGACCCAAAGAAAACAGAAACAACAATTATATGTGAGCTACAGGTGCTGAAGGCTTTGGACCTTCCTTCAGTAGAACGGATCCGAAGGATGCTGGCGAGGATGAAAGTGTAAGAGACAATGATAGTGAGGCTGGGCACGCCGACATCAAAGCCCACAACAATGAGAACTACCAGTTCATTGATGTAAGTGCTTGTGCAGGAGAGCTCCAGGAGGGGGAGGATGTCACACATGTAGTGGTTGATGGTGTTGGCATCACAGAAGTTCAGCCTCAGCATGCATCCTGTGTGGGCCCAGGCACCAATAAATGCCCCCACATATACAATCACAGCCAGCAGAGAACAGACCCGAGGGGACATGGTGACTGTATACAGCAGGGGCTTGCAAATGGCCACATAGCGATCATAGGCCATTACTGTCAATACATAGCACTCTGCACTGACAAAGAAGCAGTAGAAAAAGAGCTGAGTCATGCAACCTGCATAGGAGATGGTATTCAGCTCTGACACAAAGTTTACCAGCAGTTTTGGGGTGATGACGGAAGAGTAACAGAGGTCGATAAAGGATAAATTAAAGAGGAAGTAGTACATGGGAGTGTGAAAGTGAGAATTCAGTCCAATTAGAGTGACCAAGCCCATGTTTCCTGCCACAGTGACAATGTAGATTCCTAGGAAAAGAAAGAACAGGGGCAGCTGGATATCTGAATATTTGGTTAAACCCACAAGGATAAACTCAGTGACTAAGGAACTGTTTCCCATATCCATGCTCTTCCAGTAGGATCTGAAAGATAGGAGAGTAAAATCATATTGAGGCAGAATCCAGATTTCCTATGCAATCCCATGCCCAGTCCATTCTGGAGCCAAGAAGCCAACGGACTCTGCTGAGGTTTAACTATTTTACAGGAAGGTGTATCTGGCTCTGCTCATACAAGGAAGACAAGTATCTGAGAGGCATCAACATAGTTTCAAGTAACACTGGGAGAAATATTTCAAGAGGGGAAGAAATATAGAAATTTATCATATTTTCTCTGTTTCAATTTGTCCAGTTTGTACTTGTTAATCTTTAATCACCACACTTCATCTACCTATCCTGGCCACAGATCCAGACTGACAATGTGTAAGGTGGAGATCATGAGAGCATGTCCATAGCAGAGTTGGGGAAAGAGACTTGCAGAGACTCTTTGGTTTCCCAAGCACACACATGAAGAAAGTCATTAAGTCAGGAGTGGAAGCTAGGTTTCCTCCATAGGAAATTCTCTAAGGATTGGAGACAATCCTTCTGCAAACCCCATAATCTCAGCACTACTTCTAATCTCTATTTTCTTCCTATGCAGACACTGTAATCATCAGGGTCAGAGCTGATAAAAGCAGAAAATTTTATTACTTTCAATGGCTCTGAGTTTTGAAGGACATAAAAACATAAAGAGCTCAATGCTTACTCTTCTTTGCCTAGTGGCATCACAACTGCCTTGTGGTTTCCTCTCCAACACTGCTCTCCAAAAGGAAAGTTCTGCTGCTGTGGGCAGTAACAGAGATGAACCAAACACTTCGTCTTCCATTTGCGTGGAAGGCTCAGAGAATTTATAATCTCAGTCTCTGACTTGCTCTGAGACTCATTCAGATAAAGATCATTATTTTAATAATGATTTTGCCCAGAGGTGATCATTAAACTACAAAAAAAAAAAAAAAGAATATAAACAGCACTCCTTGTTTTCAACATAATAACAGGGAGCATCATGTACGTGATCTTGCTCTGAGCTTGAAGGTCTTGGGGGTTTAATACAGGCTTTCCTAGGAGACTCTCCATAGTTCAAACCCTTTGGGAAGGACAGGTGTATGAAACTGTTTATACATGAATGAAGACGCTTATACCCTCGTGTCTTTGGGAGCTCAATATTCTACTCAAAATTGCACATTCTTCCAGGACAAATGAGGTAGAGATCTTTTCTCTCTTCTTTCTCCTAGTGCTTCTTTGGCTTTTAGGCACAACTGCTAACACATGGCTAATCATATTTTAAATACCTATACAATATTACCTGTACATACATATCGTCACACACATGATCATATGATGCATTCTTTGTATCTTTTAGACACATCACTTCCTGTACCTTTTTCCTGGCAGTCTCTTTCCTGTCTTAGTTCCCCTTCACCCATCATGCCCCAGTTATTTATGTTCACAGCGTACGTCTTCCCTTATTTTCCTAATTGCTGATATAACCAAATAGATTTATAGGGGCTTTACAATTGACTACAACTACATGTTTTTTTACTTCTTGCTTTTGTCATTTAATCATATTTCATTAAAATATCTCCAAAATTCTATGTTTGGACATAAAACTTACCCAACAATACCATATTGATAGAAATCCATAATTTTTCCATTCTTTTACCACCAAAAGCACTGGTAAAATAGTCATCATTGTGCATACATCTCGATATACCAGTACTTTTATTTCAATGGGATAAATTCCCAGAATATTCTTCTAATTAATTTCAGATGGATTTTCCCAAAGGATATAATAATTCACATCTCTGCAAGCATGTATAAAACTACCTTTTCTTCCCCACTTCCGTCAATGAACAGATCATCTGAACTGAAAATCAACAAGAAAACAGCGGCTTTGAATGACACACTGGACCAGATGGACTTAACAGATATATTCAGAACATTCCAACCTAAAACACCAGAATACATATTCTTTTCAAGTGCACACAGAACATTCTCCAGAATAGATCACATATTAGCCTACAAAACAAGCCTCAATAAATTCAAGAAGATCAAAGGCATACCACGCATCTCTTATGGCCACAATGCTATGAAACTAGAAGTCAACCACAAGAAAAAATCTGGAAAGACCACAAACACATGGGGTTAAAGAAAACCCTACTAAACAATGAATGGGTCAAACAGTATTTAAAGGAAGAAATTTTAAAAATGGAAACAAATGAAAATGAAAACACAATGGTCCAAAACCTTTGGGATTCTGCAAAAGTGGTCCTAAGAGGGAAGTTATAGCAATACATGCCTACCTCAAGAAGCAAGAAAAATCTCAGATAAACAACCTAACCTAACACCTTAAAGGAGCTAGAAAAAGAACAAACAAAACCTAAAACCAGCGGAAGGAAGGAAATAATTAAGATGAGAGCAGAAATAAATGATATAAAAACAAAACAAAAAAAAAACAAACAAACAAACAACCAAACCCAAAACAATAGATCAATGAGACCAGGAGTTGGTTCTTTGTTAACCCATCCTCCAATTCACTAACCCTTTCCTCCGCTTCCGTGACCCTGGCCGTCAGAGCCTCTAGTTTTGCCTGCATTTGGCTCATAGAATTTTTAATTTCTGTCAAATTCGCTCTCATTTCCGCCCTTAGGGATTCTATATTCTCAGTAATATTTTCCTGAATACTTTTCTCAAGTCTACTCATTATCTTGACCATTGTTACTCTGAATTCCATTTCTGATAATTTGGTTACATCCATATCCGTTACTTCTGTGGCAGAGGCCACTGACTCACTGTCTTTTCTTTGCTGGGGGGGGCTTCTCCTTCTTGTCATTCTGATGAAGAGAGGTTGCGGGGTTTCCAGAGCCCAAAATTATTGACTGGGTCCCAGGCCGTGCCCCTTGTTTTATAGGGATCTTAGAGATGTGGGCTTCTTCTTTAAAGATTTTATTTATTTACTTATCTGAGAGAGGGAGACAGACAGTCAGCAAGAACGAAACAGAAGCAGGGGAGTTGGTTCTTTGAAAAATATCAATAAAATTGACAAAGCCCTAGCCAGACTTATCAAGAAAAAAAAGAAAGGACTCAAATAAATACAATCACAAATGACAGAAGAGAAATAACCAACACCATGGAAATACAAAGGATTATAAGATAATATTATGAAAAATTATATGCCAACAAATTGGACAATTCCTAGGAACATATAAACTACCAAAACTGAAACAGGAAGAACTAGGAAATTTGAACAGACCAATAACCAACAAAGAAATTGAATCAGGAATCAGAAACTCTCAGCAAACAAAAATCCAGGGCCAGATGGCTTTACAGGCAAATTCTACCAAACATTTAAAGAAAAGTTACTATCTATTTTTCTTAAACTATTCCAAAACATAAAAAAGGAAGGAAAACTTCCAAATTCATTTTATGACACCAGCTTTACCTTGATCCCAAACCCAAATAAAGACCCCACTAAAAAAGAGAACTATCGGCTAATAACCCTGATGAACATAGATGCAAAAACTCTCAGTGAAATACTAGCAAACCAAATCCAACAACCCATTAACTGAAGGTTACCAGGGCGGAGGGGGTGGGCGAATGGATTAAATAGGTGATGGAATTAGGGAGTACGCTTGTCGTGATGAGTACCAGGTGTTGCATGAGGTGTTGAATCGCTATGTTGTACACCTGACACCAATATTATACTTTATGGTAACTATCTGGAATTTAAATAAAAGCTTTCTAAAAAAGTGGGTTGTATCCCATGCTTAAGTTGTTACACAGTGATCTCATAAAATACAAGACTTGAAGACCGTGTATGTGTGTGAGCGTGTGAGTGTGTGTGTAGGAAGGCAGGATAAACACAAGTGGATGATGGAGATCTATAAATGTGGGGTTCAGAAATTAAAGGAGTATAAAATTCAAAACCCCTTTTATTTCTGTTTTTATCAGCTCTTAACCACAGTGCACTCTAATCATTCCAAATTTGACCCTGAGCAGCAATAGCAGCTTGCTTAGAGAAAGTGTCCATTAAACAAAATCAGGATATAATCAGGGAACTTTCTTTAACTAGGAGGACCACTTTCCATTAAGCACTGAAACTCAAAGTGTTCACACTGACTTAGAAACAGCTCTGTCCTAGTTCATAGGCCCAGGCGAATCTCAGGGCTTACCTGTTTAACTTTCAGCTGTACAATTTCAATAAAGTTATATATATTTTTTCTCTCATTATTTCATGCATTCCTTTCAGGTAACTCAAAAAAAAAAAAAAAAACCCAAAACTGTTAAGGATAGCTCTATGTTTTACATGTAAAACACCCTAACTTGATTCCCTTCCTCAAGAGAAGTTCAAATAGAGCTTAAGTTGCTAACTAGAAGTTATAGCTGAGTCACTGTATTTTTTAAATTTTTTTTTTTTAAGATTTTATTACTCAGGGTGGCTCAGTTGGTTAAGAATCTGCCTTCGGCTCAGGTCATGATCCCAGGGTCCTGGGATTGAGCCCTGCATCAGGCTCCCTGCTCGGCAGGGTGTCTGCTTCTCCTCCTGTCCCTCCCCCCATTCATGCTTGTGTGCTCTCTCTCTCTCTGAAATAAATAAATAGAATCTTTAAAATATTTTTTAAAAATTTTTATTTATTCATTTGAAAGAGAGAGAGAGCATGAGCGTAGGGAAGGACAAAGGGAGAGGGGCAGTCACTTAGCTAACTGAGCCACCCAGGTGCCCATAAGTCTCTTTCTTTAAAACTTTGCCAAATCTAGGTTTTACAAGCTTTATTTAAACTTTTGTTACTTTTTTCAAAAATAATCTGAAAAAAAATGGAAACCAATTTGAAAGAAAGCTTACCTTCTCTAAAAATGAAACAAATTTAATTTGTATTTTCAGACTTCTCAAATGAAAGATTAGTGACCAGTTTTAACACATACTTGGGGGCACCTTAACTAGTGATAAAATACATAACAGAGTAGAGAGACACACGTCTGCAACGTCTATAGAGGTCCCTGAATGGCACAGGTATTATTTACTTACCTAGATACACTTCAATCTCAACAAGGAAAACAATTTCATCAAACCAGACAGTAGGGGAGCCTGGGAAGCTCACTTGATTGAACATCTGACTCTTGATTTTGGCTCAGACCATGATCTCAGGGTGGTGAGATCAGGCCCTGCGTGGGGCTCCCTTTGGGCATGGAGACTGCTTGGGATGTTCTCCCTCTCTTCCTCTGCCCCTCCTCCCCTCCCTCTAAAAAAAAAAAAAAAAAAAAAAAAAAAGATGAAAAGAAGAAAGAAGAAAGAAAGAAAGAAAGAAGGAAAGAAAGAAAGGCAGAAAAAGAGACAGTAAATAAATGAAAAAAAGGAAACAAAAAAAGAAAGAAAACACCAAACTAGATCAACCATTTTATATAAATAAACAACTGAGAATCAAGCATATTAATACTGAAATCAGGAGATGTGGTATGGGTAGTCATGCAAAACGTAAGTTTAGCAATGCCCAATATCTACAAACAAACAGGCAAATATACCAGTCATGCCAACTTTCACAATATCTACGTCTTAAGTAGAGATTAGAAAACAGGTAAAATTGAAAATATTATTAAAGTTATCTTACAAAATGTTGACATTATCCCCTGGTTAAGATCAATGATTTTTAGAGTAAAAGTTTTGTGTCCCTTTTCTCAAAAGAAAAATAATCTGACATCCTGTTACAGAAAAGACATTGTCATAATTTGATTTACTCACTGAAAGTTTCTTTCAAATTATCCTTGCTTTCCTAATATCAACTTGAGGGTTTTCTACCTTAAATTTGTAAGAAGTAGCATATAGAAGCCAGCAAAAAACAGGAGTGAATTAGTTGTTCTCATGTCTTTAGGTCCTGGGGAGGTTAACTTTTTTTTTTTAATATCAAATAACTTGAGAAATCCTGTGATCCCGATAATATTTCTAAGGCCTTCCAGGAAGAGGAGGGAAATCATAAGAACGAACTTTTATCATATATCATTTTGTTTTCTGGATTCGTTCTTCCTAATTTGAGTTTTTGTTACTACTCACTGTTTACCTTTTGAAATGTCCTCTGTTTGCCTGGTCCCCCAAATGTACCACAGCTTTTCACCTTCATTCCTCCAAACACTACTGCTGTATGCTCACTGTACATTATAAATTTTATGAAAGCTATGGACTGTATGTATATAGCACTATATAGAGCAGAATTAAAACAGATTTTGAAATGTGGTTTCTAAATCCTCATGACCACGTTGCACACTGAGACTTTTTATTTATTGGCCATGTGTCTGGTTAAGCCCCGGCCTAACTGTATGTTCTGGGCTCTTTTCCCTCCTATGCCTTGCTCTGTGAATTACAAGTACGTGCAAACATGCCAAATTCATTTTATTTTCTTAATTTTTTATTTAAATTCCAGTTAGTTGACACACAGTGTAATATTAGTTTCAGGTGTACAATACAGTGATTCAACACTTCCGTACATCGCCCAGTGCTCATCACAAGAGTATTCCTTTTTTTTTGTTTTGTTTTGTTTTGTTTTTGTGGGGTTTTTTTGTTTTTTTTTTTTAATTTTTATTATATTATGTTAGTCACCATACAGTACATCCCCGGTTTCCGATGTAAGGCTCGATGATTCATTAGTTGTGTATAACACCCAGTGCACCATGCAATACGTGCCCTCCTTACTACCCATCACCGGTCTATCCCATTCCCCCACCCCCCTCCCCTCTGTAGCCCTCAGTTTGTTTCTCAGAGTCCCTAGTCTCTCATGTTTCATTCCCCCTTCTGATTGCCCCCCCTTTCTTTATCCCTTTCTTCCCCTACCGATCTTCCTAGTTCTTATGTTCCATAGACGCTTTTTCTTTATCCATTCATCAGGCAATGGACATTTTGACTCTTTTGTAATTTGGGTATTATTGATAATGCTGGTATAAACATTGGGGTGCATATATCCATTTGAATCATTATTTTTGATCTTTTGGGTAAATACCTAGTAGTGCAATGGAGGATCATAGATTAATTCTATTTTTAATTTTCTGAGGAACTTCCTTACTATTTTCCAGAGTAGCTGCACCAGTTTGCATTCCCACCAACAGTGTAACACGATTACCCTTTCTCCACGTCCTCACCAACACCTGTTTTTTCCTGTGTTGTTAGTTTTTGTTGTTCTGATAAGTCTAAGATTGTATCTCATTGTAGTTTTGATTTGGATTTCCCTGATGATCATGATGTTGGGCATCTTTTCATGTGTCTGTTGGACGTCTGTGTGTTTTTGGAGAAATGTGTGTTCATGTCTTCTTCTGGGTTATTTGTTTTTTGGGTGTTGAGTTTGATAAGTTCTTTATACATTTTGGATACTAATTTTTTATTAGATACGTCATTTGCAAATATCGCCTCCTATTCAGAAGTTACCTTTTAGGCCATATGCACCCCAATGTTCATAGCAGCATTGTCCACAATAGCCAAAGTGTGGAAGGAACCGAGATGCCCTTCAACAGATGACTGGATTAAGAAGTTGTGGTCCATATATACAATGGAATATTACTCAGCTATCAGAAAGAACAAGTTCTCAACATTTGCTGCAACATGGACGGAACTGAAGGAGATAATGCTAAGTGAAATAAGTCAAGCAGAGAAAGACAACTATCATATGATTTCTCTCATCTATGGAACATAAGAACTAGGAAGATCGGTAGGGGAAGAAAGGGATAAAGAAAGGGGGGGTAATCAGAAGGGGGAATGAAGCATGAGAGACTATGGACTATGAGACACAAGAGTATTCCGTAACTCCCATTATCAAATTCATTTTATTTTAATTTTGAAGAAGTAACATTTCATTTGAGCCAGTCATTTCTGAACTGTACTTGCCCCCAAAGTCTTCTCTTTCCCAATGGAAAAAAATTAAAAACCATCAAACCAATTTCCTAAACAAACAAACAAAAAACAAAAGCAATACCCACCCTGAGGGAAATTCATGTATCACCCTGGAACAAAGCACTATCAATGTTCAAATTAGAAATGCTTTTTTGTTTTCCATGCTTATGGAAACAAGAAGAAATAGAATAAAGTAGAAGCAAAGAAATAGAATAAAGTAGAAGCAAAGTACACTACAAAGGGTGATAGACTTGTAGTCAGAAGACTAAGAGTTTAGTCTGTGGTTTTCCTTCAGAAGTCAGAGTACTGTAGGTCACTAGTCACTTGAGCTTTATTTCCAATCCATGCAATAAACATATCTTGACAACCTGTTATGTGCAGGGTTGACCATGCAAAGTTAAGAAAACTCTTTGCAAAAGAAGGCGTGATGCAGTGTTTACAGATGCAAAGTCCTTTCTACTTGACAGTCTTTATGGAACCTTCCATCTCTGGTGTTGAAAGGGACACATTCTTGTTCAGTGAATGCTGGAAGGTTGAGAGTAGGAACACATCGTCCACTTCATGCTGCCAAGGTAAGTGGCAGATAAGACATCTTTAATGACAGTATGTCACCCGAATGTTCCTTGATTTGATCATTTGTAGACAAGTCTTCTATTTCCAGAAAGAAAAATAGAAGTTCAAAATGATAAAGAGAAAAACAGGAATAAATTTCTTTCTTAATATTATTACTAAATGACAAAAAAGGGAAAAGAAAGTGTGCAAATGGTGAAGAAAGAGAAACCTACTCTTCAATAAGCAAAAATAATATATTGAAAGAACATTCACCTTTCCCTCAACATGATAAGAAAGAAATACGATAAGCAGGCTGCCAATTAAATTACTGTAATTAAAAACAGACTCCTTGTCCTGTACTAAGTGGAGACACTGATTCTGATCAAAACACACTCCTACTCACAGTTTTTCTCAGAGCAAGTTTAACATCTTTGTTTCTCAAGCTGTAAATGAAAGGGTTCATCATGGGAACCACATTGGTATAAAAGACAGAGGAGATTTTCCCCTCATCCATAGACCCAGCAGAAGATGGTTTAAGATACATAAATGCACCTGATCCAAAGAAAAGAGAAACAGCAACTATGTGGGAGCTGCAGGTGCTGAAGGCTTTGGACCTGCCCTCAGTGGAGCTGATGCGCAGGATGCTGGAGAGGATGAAACCATAAGAGACAAAGATGGTGACACTGGGCACAATCACATTGATGCCCACCACAGTGAAAACCACCAGCTCGTTCACATAGGTGCTGGTGCAGGAGAGCTGGAGCACAGGTAGGATATCACATAAATAATGGTTGATGGTGTTTGCATCACAGAAGGTCAGTCTCAGCATGCATCCTGTGTGAGCCATGGCACCCGAAAATGCCATCAAATATGAACCAAGCATAAGGCTGGAACACACTTTAGGGGACATGACAACATGATACAAAAGAGGGTTACAGATGGCCACATAGCGATCATAGGCCATTGATGTCAGCACATAAGCTTCAGAAATAGCAAAAAAACAGAAAAAGTAAAGCTGGGTCATACATCCCCTGTAGGAGATAATATTCTTCTTTGATGTGAAGTGAGTCAGCATTTTGGGTGTAAACACAGAGGAATAACAGAGATCTATGAAGGAAAAATTGAAGAGGAAAAAGTACATGGGGGTGTGGAGGTGTGAGTTCAGCATGATTAGAGTTATCAAGCCCATATTCCCCAACACAGTGACCACATACATGACTAGAAACAGGCAGAAAAGGGGGAGCTGGAGATCTGGTAGGTCTGTGAGCCCCGCCAGAATGAATTCAGTCACAAAGGAAACATTTCCAGGAGCCATTCTTCTCTAAGGGGATCTGTGAGCACAGAAAATTAGGGTTACATTAGGAAACATCTTACTTCTTCTTGCAAGATCTTCTACTAAAGAGAGTGTATGCACTGGAAATGCCGGAGACTAGCGCAACCTAGACACATAGAATCTGCCTTTACCACTATCATGATCCTGAGGGACACTAACTCTCTCTTTATTAAAGATTTTATAAGCTAAATATAGCAAAGGGCATCACAAACTTAGCCTAGGGAGGCAAGTCCACTGAACTTGACCTCTGGAAACGTGACTGCTGGAAAAACCAAGGGAGAAGTTGGGACCAGGACAGAATCATCCTTCTTGAATCTATTTCCTCATTCATTTGACCCTCCCCTCACCAATAAAATAAGAGGCAGAATCCTTAGCAACCCCGTGCTGGCCTCAAGTGCAGATTACCCTTGATGGAGTGAGAATTAAGAACACTGTTTCTACCTAAATGAGGGACCAGGGTCTAGGGGAGGTTGAGTTACTGCCATATATCACAGAGTAAAAGCCATAAATCCAGAAGAGTGAGAGTTCCATCCAGAGAGAGGGGACTTACTGATGGAGATACTGCATCCCCTGTACCCCCTAATCTCTGAACATTCTCTCATCTCCCTCTAACACATTCTCCTGCCAGGTTCACTTGAATGTTAATACTGCACAGAATGGGAAAGAAAGTGGCATATCTCAGACCTCTGAACTTCCATCTCAAAACAAGGAATGTGTTACAAATGGAATTCAGATACTCACCCTCCTTAGGTCAGAAAACCTCAGTGTTCTCTTATCTTGGTATTTACCCTCGTAGTCCTGGAAAGACAATTTCAGGCTCGGAGGCTTTGATTCTAAGAGGATTCGCCTGACTTAAATTCAGATATACCCTTGAAATCTTTCTGATCATACTCTCTGATTATGGCTTCGAGTCCTCTTGAGAAGCAGAGAAAAATAAAGCCTTTATTAGTATCACATTTACTACTTATTGGACATGGATTTAAAATGAGTTTAAGGGTATAACACACTTGGTTCTAAACACGGTAGAAGCTTGCTCAGTCTTTTCCTCAGGGAACAGATTTTATGTGTAAACAAATAGGGAGATTGTGTACCCTGGGCCATGACATGTATTTAGTTCCTTAGGGACTCAATATTTCACTCCTCTTCAGTCACTCTAGGGATTGTACAGCCCCAGATTCAAAGTACAATCCCATCTTCCCCTTACCTTCATCGCTGAAGGCAAACCTACTGTGTTTTCTCACCCCTTCTTTGTTCACATAACCTAAATGGAATTGTTTCCCTAAATGGAGGGTTCTGCCTCCAAGCTCCCTTATTTCTTCATCTCAAATCTTTCAAAGATTGCAATAACTCAGTTGTTCTCTCTCCTGGAATATCTCTAAAATAATTTGCAATTCCGTATGTTCCTTCTCAAGTTTATACTTTAATCACCTACTGGAAATTTCTACCTGGCCTGCTTACTATCATTTTATGCAACACTCGGTAACTGGGGTAATCAATTTCTACTTCTCATAGAAAAGAGTAGGGGCAATGGAGTTAGCGGGTGTGCGTATGAATCCTATCTTCCTATTTCCACTTTTGAAATAATACCTTGGGCAAGTTACTTAATTTCTGTTTCTCTAGTTCATTTTCGTAAAATTAGGATGACAAAAATAGCATCTCTTTCATTGGGTTGTTGTCATAATTAAATTTTTATTTTATGTGTTTAATGTTTTTATTTAAATTCCACTTAGTTAAGGTACAGTGTAATATTAGTTTACGATATACAATATAGTGATTCAATACTTCCATACCACCCCTGGTGCTCAACACGTCTTCATCCCCATCACCTAGTTCACCCATCCCCATCCACCTCCCCTCTGGTAACAAGCAGCTTGCTCTCTATAGTTAAGAGTCTGTTTCTTGATTTGTCTCTTTCTCTCTCTTTATTTCTCTCTCTCTCTTTAGTAATATAGTTAGAACATTGTCTGGCATATAATAAGAGTCAACAATTGTCACTGGTTATTATTTATATCCTCATGAATACCTCATAATACTCATCAGACATTTTTTTCCCTTAATTCCTGTGTTCCCCTATAAACTGTAAGTTCTATAAGGACAACATCTCCTCTCTCTTGCTTAGTACTTTGCTCCTGGGGTTAAGATCAGTGCAGAGCATATAGAAGAAATTCAGTAAATATTTCTAAAGATCATGTTGTCCTTTGGCTGCAAACCTCCAGAACACATTCCACATTTCTCACTAGTGCTAAGCAATAGTGTCTATGACCACAATGACCTCTATCCTTGTCCCACAGCCACCACACAGCTTCTTCGATTTTAACTGAACCATACTGCTAAACTGTAGTACCTCCTATTATTCTAGCATTTTCCCACATAATTCCTCTTATTCAATCATGTACACTGCTGCTAGAATAAGCGTTGAAAGCAAAACTCTATCCCTCCTTAGTTTAAGAACTTTCAGTGGTATTCCATTACCCATTGGGCAATTGATATTTTGTAACAAAAGTATAAGTCTCAAATTATTATAAAGTCTTAGATAAAATGGAAGAAGAAATTGAGTCAGAGTTCTACTTAGTAGAAAGACTTGAAAGAACTATTTTGATTGAATATTTTGCACACATTGAGTGGATACAATATTTTAGCCTTCTCACAAATATAAGAAAAAATATCAGAGAATGTTTACATTTCAAAGACCATAGGGAATAGTAAACAAAGATCACAGTCTAGGGGAACCAAAGATAATAAGTAAAATTTAAGTTTAAATCTGCACAAACTCACTTTCTCATCATGATAAATTAGTTTCTCTCTTCAGTGCTTCCCAAAAAGGATTAAGAATCTCACGAAGATGTTCATTTGCTTAAGTAACATTTTTTTAAATTTAATATCTTGGGAATGCAACCGTCAACCTATGCTACTACTTAGAAAGTTTCTAGCTTCAAGTTACAGAGTGCTCAATTAAAAACCCATTTTAAATAGGAGCTTATTTCTCTCACCTAGCAATAAGCCTAAAACTAGATTATCCTAGGCTTCCTTTAGCAACAAATCACTCTCATCAAGGATTCAATCTCTTCCATTTCCCCATCCTCAGTTTGTTGTCCTTCATTCTCAGGCTTATCATCTCATGCTCACAAAAAGGTTGCCAGAGCTCCAGGAATGACATCTAAACACCAGTATATCCAAAGAATAAAGCAAGCAACAAGGCAAAAGAAATCTTTCACATATCTCTGCATAGCATGAAGTAAATCATCTCCAGATGCCAATAGATTATTTCCTTTATGTCTGGGCAGTCACGTGGCTATGCCTCAAGGGCAACACAGCTGCAAGGAAGACTGACAAAAATGAGAATCTCCCATTTTCAGCCTCTGTCAAAAAAAGGAGTTTCTGTCATTAAGAATACTTGGAGGATAATACCTATTGGATAGAGCATCAACACAGTCTGCCACCAACAAAGAGCTTGTAAAAGATATTTGTAATAGGGGTTGTGTTTTTCAGCTTAAATATAGAATATAATTGTTATTTTTTAAGTAATTTCACTGTTTTAAGCTTTAAATCAACCCAATTGCCTCGAGATATTCAAATGATGTTATAAATATATTTTTGTCTGTGTGTGGATAAGTAAACACATATAAGTATATATTTACACATACACTACTTACACGTATGTGGTGAGGAGAGGAGGAAGAGCATCATTCTATAATATGAGAGGGTCCTCCTATTAGTGAAAAAGCACCAGACACTGAATGTTTCAAACTGTGTAAAATAGTGTCTCCAAACAGAAAACAATAACTCATGCTACCACAATTATATATATATATGGTATTTTTGATGGCAACGTCCTAAAAGAGAGAGATGGAACAGGTTGGTAGGCACTAAATATCTGACAGATTGAAATTAAGATTATACCTTTTGAAATTTTAATTTTAGGTTTCTTTGAAGTATCTTTTTACCTTTCTATCTCTTGTTTAGAATCTTCCTAATAAATTGTAATAATATTTGAAACTGCTATAATAACTAAATTATGTAAGAAAAGGGAAATTTTATTATGTCGCATTTTGGGAAAAGATCTAAGGTAAACAGAAAATTATCAATTATATAAATTGGGGTTAAAATCTTGTTAAGAGACTCCACAACTCAGACACCTAGGTGAGTCAGTCAGTTAAGCATCTGCTTTCGGCTCAGGTCATGCTCTCAGGGTCCTGGGATAGAGTCCCACATTGGGCTTCTTGCTTAGTGGGGAGCCTGCTTCTCCCTCTACCTGCCACCATCCCCCTCCCAGTTTGTGCGCTCCCTCTGACAAATAAATAAAACCTTTAAAAAACAAAAACAAAAAAACCCTCCACAACTGCTTATTATATTAAAAAGGAGACACTGGGATCCCTTCAGGGGCATTCTTGTTCCAACCCTGGCTCCCATTTGAAGAAGGTCTGATTATAAATAAGAAAGCTTCAAGTGAAGTTATGAGGTATTAAAAGCAGATCAAAAGAATGGAAATCCTGTGAGTAAAGGTGATGAACAATTACATTTCTGGAAAACAGGCCTCAGAAATGCGCCCTAACAAATCCTACAGTGTCAGGACACATGTATTGGTTAAAGAGAGGTGCAGTAATCTGGAGTTCAAGGTATTTGGGTATGACTGTCCTACCAACGACCCACTTAGAGGAAAACTCTTTTTGCCTCTGATATTTGTTAGATCATAAATTTTCTAAACAGCCTAGAACATTACTCATGATAAAGGAGAGAAGGAACACTAGATCTGCTGATTCGCATAAAGGATCTTTGCCCCCCCCCCCCAAAAAAAAGGTCCTGGTTGCTTTTAGGAGATAAACTGTAGGAGGCAATGGAAGAAACGGGCATTTAATTAGGAAGGCTTTGCATTAATGCTAGTAAGAGACAAGAGTTTCTCAAATCAAGGTGGTAGTGTCATAGTTGTGATATATTGGGTAGTTATGTCTATATTATATATATGCTTTATGTGTATGTATATCTTATGTATTATGTTTTAATCCAGTACTCCATTTCACTTAGTAAAGTCCAACTTTCACAATTACCAACAATTTCCACCACGATCTTGCCCCTTGTTACATGTCTGTCCTTGTCTCCTTCAACTCTCTCTCTTACTCCTTTTATTCAGTACACTAGCCCTTTCTGTATTCTCAAACATGCCGGAAGTATCACCTCAGCAGTTTTTGCACTGGACACAATCTCCCTTAAAAAGATATTTTTCCAGGGGTAGCACTGGGTGGCTCAGTCAGTTAAGTGTCTGCATTTGGCTCAGGTCATGATCTCAGGGTCCTGGGATGGAGCCCCCCAGTAGGCTCCCTGCTACAGTGGGGAGTCTGCTTCTCCCTCTCCCTCTGCCCTTCCCCCTCCCTGCTTGTGCTCACATGTGCTCTCTCTCAAATAAATAAAAAATTTTAAAAAAGATATTTTCCCAAATACTCATTGAAACATCCCCTTCTCAATGAATTAGGATCCATGTCCAATTTATCTTTGTATTCTCAATATTTAATACACTTCTTGACATAGGATTTTTCCTCTCTTTGGATTGCTTCTTCTTACATGCCAGATAGCTGGGATGTGGCTACTATGAGTCAGTCTCTTAAAATGCAAGTTTACTTTGACCAACTTTACAATATTCTATTTGAAGAGTCTGCTTAAGAGCTACTATTTAAATAAATGACATATTTTTATTTTAAAATGAGAGAAAATATATGGCCATAAAACTGGTTGGGTTCATGGAGGAACACATCGGCCTCTTTATCTCCTACTAAGGGAAGCTGCGTCTTCAATAATTACTTTCTTTTAGTTCCACGTTCAATTTCCCATTCATTTTGATGAAGTATTTGTAACCTATTGTACCTCAGGAAATTAAATTTAAAAAAAGAATTCTAAATGTAGATACAGAACCTAGCCTTCAAGGTCTCAATTAATACTTTGACAACAGGTCTAAGTCAAAACTAAAATTGTATAGGAAAAGGCTGAAATGAAACAACGACCTAGATAGATATGGAAACTCAGTTTATTAATAAAAATGAATATTGTTACATTTAGTGGTGATTAGGTAAAACTAAAAACAAAAGCCATGTTTTCATTTCTTCATTGTATAGCAGCTAAATGTTTACTAATGCTTATCTGTTTGAATAAAGTCATATATTCTGATCAAGGAGAAAACTCCTGTTTTAAATCTCATGAATCTCAGTACTTGCTTAAAGCTACCAAGTGATTCTACGTGCAAAGAAAAAAGAATCTGAACGACTAAATGAGAGGACGCCACCATATGAAATCTCTTGTAAACCTTAATCAAACACCACTATCTTGCAATTCACTACAACCACTGTACGCACCATACCTATAGTTCTGCCGCTAATTATTCAAATAAATTATATGAGCACCTATAAGGTACTGGAAAATGAAGAATTAACAATTAATGAAGTAATTGTTACCTTCCCTTCTCTGAGAAGAGATGCCCAGGGTATTCTTCACTAGAAACTGGGATTCTTCAACCAGATATCTAGTCACTGAAGCTCACTTGACTGAAATACAAAACTAGCTAAAATGCTTAGATTACAATAGATTGCCTTGAGTATAGTCACCAATGCTATTTTGGAAATGTAAGAGTCAAGCAGATTTTTATATTTATGCATGTACATGTACATGTTTTTGTATATATGACTTGTGCATGGACATGTCAGCAAGTGAATGTCTGGCAAACTCTCCATAAACGTCAGGACTATGTCTGGCTGGTCCATAACAATCAAAATGCACATCAACAGATCTCTAACACAACAAGATTTGTAGCTGCTGAGTCTAGCTGGTAGCGGTAGGTTTTCTGACTGAACAGACAAGACCAGTTTCTTGAGACCCTCAGATTGTAGGTCAGCTCCACCCGCCATTCTCACTGAACATGTATCTACTCTTCTTAGAGGGGTGAGAAAGTGGAAAGACCTACTTCTTTTCTTCCTTATGCCGGAACATAGTTGGTATCAAGTACTAAAATGCGGTTTTGTTTTAACCATACTTTTTGAGTACGTGCTCTACGCAAAGACCCACTTGTTTCAAGAAGGAAAAAAGTCCACTTTATTGAGATTGACAAATGAATATAAAGAGGATTTATAATACAATGTGACACATGCTACAGTAGAACCAAACACCAATGGGATGCAAGCCAAAGAAGTTTACCTTGACCTAGTCTTAAGGAATCAGAAAATGCTCCTGAAAAGGTAAGGCGAGGGGGCAATAGGACACAGAAAAACAGGAGGTAGTGATTTCAGGCAGGGGAAAAAAGTATGGGACAAGGGTCAAAGGTACATCAGCTACAATACCAATTTTCCAAGATATGAAAGATAATTTTTCACTCTGAACAGTTTAACCCACAATTACTTATCTAGTATGTAGAACTCTAATTTTTATGCGCTACAATTCCAAACTTCAGTTTCAATAAACAAGATTCATAATTCATTGGTATAAATACCTATGACTTGAGGTTTCTTTGAAGAGTAGAAAGGATTTTCAAAATTTAGGGACTAAATAAGTGCCTTTTTTGGTGACTGGGTATTAGATGATTCTTGCCTAACTAAATGAAAGAGCAAATGAAAAAAAAAAAAAAAACCACCGAATCACAGCTTGAGTAGACTATTACCGAATTGGGAAATGAATTCATATATTCAAGACTGATTTCTGTCAACGTAATGTTAATCCGTTCATGTTTCCTAATTTCAGTATCAGTGAGGAGTGAGCACTTGTTTTTGGCCCTTATTTTATATAATTGTCCATTTAGTTTTAGTTTTTCATGTTTTTTTTAATCTTTATCTTTCTTAGCAGTAACTGCCAAATTGTTCATTTTACCTACCTTTTCATCAGCACATTTCATAATCACTTTTATAAATCAAATAATTTATAAAGTACAAATAGTGACCTAATTTTAGAAAGATAAATCCCATTTAGAGTATATACATACAGAGACCAAGGGTCATTGACTTATTCACTCTCCACTTTACTGAGTATGGGCAATTTCCACCTTCAGACTCAGATTTATCCTTACGTCCAAAAACAATGCTTATCCAGGCAGTCGAGATTATAAAATGCATTCATCCAATATGGTGGGACTCATCACAAAATTACTGCTGAGTCACCTTTGAACTTGAAGTATATTTGTGATACCTGATTCTGATTCAGTCACTATGTTTTATAATATTTTCAAAAACTGAGGTTGTCTTTTCTCTATGCTTAAATATTGCCATATTTCTATATTTTCAATGGTTTTCATTACTGGTATCAAAAATAATGCCTAAGGAAATTCTTTAGGGAAAGACCATGGAGAAAGTAGACAGAATTCAGATAATGAAGTTATATGACATGGATTATATAGAATGAGATCTATACCCTTTTTACCACACCACCAACCTAATACCCAGATGAGAGAAATTCATGTGTCATCCTGGAACAAAGCAGAACCAACCATCAAACAGAAATGAAAGATAGTTCATTTTTTTTTATAGTTCTTTTTTTTTATAATAATATTTTTTATTATGTTATGTTAGTCACCATAAAGTACATCCTTAGTTTTTGATGTACTGTTCCATGATTTATTATTTGCGTTAGTTCTTGTGTATTGAAACAAAAATCATAAAGAGGAAGCAAAGCATATCACAAAGAACAGTAGACTTGAAATCAGAAGACTAAGAGGATACTCTACACCTTGTCTTTGTGCAGCTGTGTGACTTTGGGTAAATCATTAACTATTCTGAGCTTCACTTTCCCATCCATATGGTAAATATGTTTTGTTGATCAGTTATGTGCTACTTTGACTGTATAAAAATAAAAACAAAGAAAACCAACTCTTTGCCAAAAGAAGCCTGCTGCAAAATGTTTACATAAACAAAATGGATTAAAAATAATAATCTTTATGGAAACTTCAATTTCTGCTATTTCAAAAAGACATATTCTTGGGGCGCCTGGGTGGTGCAGTCAGTTAAGGTGGAAACTCTGGGTGTCAGCTCAGGTTGTGATCTCAGAGTCATGATCTCATTGGGCTCCATGCTCAGCACAGAGTCGGCTTGGATTCTCTCTCCCACTCTCTCTGCCCCAGCCCCTCTAAAGTAAATAAATAAATCTTAATTAAAAAAAAGACATATTCTTGCCAATCAGAAGTAAGAAACAGGAGTATACATACAGTATCTGATTTATGCCTCTAATAGCAAATGGTAAGAACAACCCCAATGGTATGGTGTCACTCTATTGTTGCTCAATTCAATAATCTGGGGACTATTCACCATTTCCCAGTGGAAAAAAGAAATTCAAAATAAACAATTTAGGGGCGCCTGGGTGGCACAGCGGTTAAGCGTCTGCCTTCGGCTCAGGGCGTGATCCCGGTGTTCCGGGATCAAGCCCCACATCAGGCTCCTCCGCTATGAGCCTGCTTCTTCCTCTCCCACTCCCCCTGCTTGTGTTCCCTCTCTCGCTGGCTGTCTCTATCTCTGTCAAATAAATAAATAAAATCTTTTTAAAAAAATGAACAATTTAAAAAACTCAGATAATATATTCCTGTTGCTAAACAGGAAAAAAGTGAAGACATTGTGCAAATGATGAAAAAAAAAAGACCTAGATATAAAGACTGGAAATATATTATAGAGGAAGACTCAAATCTCTTTTACCATGTTCCAAAAAAAATACGCAAAGAAGCCTACCACTAAATATTTTCATTAAACACATAAAAGCTCCCTGTTGTGTAACTAACTGCACAGACAGACACTCTTTCTGATTAAAACTGTCTCCTACTCAGAATTTTCCTCAGAGCAAACTTAACATCTTTGTTTCTCAAGCGGTAAATTAAAGGGTTCATCAAGGGAACTGTGTTGGTATAAAAGATAGAAGAGATTTTCTCTTCATCCATAGACCCAGCAGAAGATGGTTGAAGATACATAAATGCAGCAGATCCAAAGAACAAAGAAACAGAGATTATGTGGGAACTGCAGGTGCTGAAGGCTTTGGACCTGCCCTCAGTGGAGCTGATGTGCAGGATGCTGGAGAGGATGAAACCATAAGAGACAAAGATGGTGACACTGGGCACAATCACATTGATGCCCTCCACAATGAAAACCTCCAGCTCATTCACATAGGTGGTCAAGCAGGAGAGCTGCAGAAGAGGGAGGATCTCACAAAAATAATGGTTGATGGTGTTTGCATCACAGAAGGTCACTCTCAGCATGCATCCTGTGTGGGCCATAGCACCTGAAAATGCCATCAAATATGAACCAAGCATAAGTCTGGAACATACCTTAGGGGACATGGCAACATGATACAAAAGTGGGTTACAGATGGCCATATAGCGATCATAGGACATTGATGTCAGCACATAACATTCAGAAATAACAACAACAACAACAACAACAACAAACAGAAAAAGTACAGCTGAGTCATGCATCCCCTGTAGGAGATAATATTCTTCTTTGATGTGAAGTGAGTCAGCATTTTGGGTGTAAACACAGAAGAATAGCAGAGGTCTATGAAGGACAAATTGAAGAGGAAAAAGTACATGGGGGTGTGGAGGTGTGAATTCAGCCCGATTAGAATTATCAAGCCCAAATTCCCCAACACAGTGACCACATACATGACTAGAAACAGGCAGAACAGGGGGAGCTGGAGATCTGGTAGGTCTGTGAGCCCCACCAGAATGAATTCAGTCACAAAAGAAGCATTTCTATGAGCCATTCTTCTCTAAGTGGTCTGTGAGCAGAGAAGAAAAAGTTAAACAGGGAAAAACCCAGCTTTTCCCACCATATCTCCTCTCCCGAGTGTGGTGTATGCACAGGGAAGGTAAAAGACTAGCTCAACCTAGACCCATAGACTCCTTTACCATTACATGATACTGAGTGACTCTGACTGCCCCTTAGTCTCTGTAAGCTAAGTAACAAAGAACTTCAAAAGTTAGCCTATAGAGGGAAGGAAAATGCTGCCAAATGTAAACAAAACTGTTGGAAAAAAACAAAAAATAAGGGAGAAGTTTGCACCAGGACAGAATTATCCTTCTCTCCTCAATCATTTTCATTCACTTGAGCGCTCTCTTCACCAGTGAAATTGGAAGCTGAGACCTGGAGCCGGCTTCTAATGCAGATTAGACTTGGTGTGGTGGAGACCGAGTAGATCGTTTCTAATCCAAACTAACAGACAAGTGTACAAGAAGTTATCGCTCCGTGTCACAGAGTGAAAGCCACAAACCTGGAATAGCAAGAGTTCTGTCCATGGAGAGGGAACTTAGTGAGTGACAGAATGCATTCTTGGACCACCCCCTACAACATCTCTAAACATTCCCTGCTCCTGACAGATTTTTCTGCCAATTTCACTCGAGACTCAGGACTACAAAACTGGGGGGCGGGGGGGAGAAGTGACATATCTTAGATCCTCAGACTTCCATCTTAAAAAAGGAGAACATGAATAAAAATTAAATTCATAAGCTCACCCACCTTAGGCTAGAAAACAGTGGTGCTTCCTTATAATTATTATTACCCCCATTGTCATGGAAGGACAATTTCAGGCTCTGAGGATTTGGTTCCATTAACTCACAGAAAATGCAGCCCACACTTAATTTCTGATATGCCCTGGAAATCTTTTAGAACAATCATCCATCATAATTTCCAATGATGACTTTTAGTTTCCTCAAACAGCAGACAAAAACAGTCTTTATTATTATTATCATTTTGGCCATTTGGTAAATCACAGAGGATTTAATGTGAGTGTGATTATATAAGGCACTCAGCTGTAAACAAGACAGAAGTTTGCTCAGTGTCTTCCCCAAGGAAAATTTCTAAGTGTAATCAGAAACTGTGGGGATTCTATAAACACCCCGGACCATAATCTGTCTTCAGTTCCTTCAGGACTCAATAATTTGATCAAGTTTTCCCTTCACTTGTATGGATCATACCTCTCCTCAAGGAAGAGTCAAGACCCATTTCCCATTCTGTAAAATGATGGAAGAGGAAGCCTTAATTTCTACTTTTCTACATGACATACTGCTTCAAACATAATTTGTGTACAGATTCCCTTTGTAAGAAATCTAGAAACTGCCTAAGAAGGTCCTGCACCCAGTGCATGCACGAAACCGGACATATTGAAGCTGTTAGGGAAATTCAAGACACCCTCTTGTCATAATACCTATCTTGCCATAGCACATGTGGTTGGGAAAAAATCCCCCAGTCCCTAGCTACTCCCTGGAAAAGGAAAGAGGTGTACCATACATCCAAAGCCTGAAGTTTTTTAGGAGCTATCCATAAGACTAGCTTTTGTACAGTATGTCTCAGAAAGGCAAGGGGACATGGAACATAGCATAGTTTAGCTGCACAGAGTAAGGTGGAACAGAGACAGCAGTTTGGGTTGGAACTCACAATAGCCACCTACCTACCACACACAGGCCACTGACTCAGCACAGAGCTAGCTAGAAAACTCTCTTCCTCCAATCATGTATCCAATGATCCACCTTATTACAGAGCTGCCTGAGGAATTGGCTTCAGTCTTCCTTGTTCTATTTTACGATACTGATCTACCTGGCATACTCCAGAAGCCATGGAGCAAAAAGAACAAACAAAATGGGATGGAATGACAAGAAAAGTTAGAGGCTCCCAACATCTGGCCAGACTCATTGTGGGGGTCTTCTCTAGTACAAGGCTAGTCCATGAAGATTAGGACAGGTAGACATTTTTTCTAATGTCCAGACACAAGACCAGAGGGTCTAAATAGTTCCCCAAAAAAACAACATAGATCTCCACAAACTATCCCTAATGAAATGGAAATATATCATTTACATGACATAGAATTCAAAATAGCTGTCATAATAAGGTTCACTGTAGTCAGAGAACAGTACATGAAAACAGTGAGAGTATCAAACAAGAGACAGAAACCTCTGAAGAACTCCAAGCAGAAATCATGTAGTTGAAAACAGAATAACCGAACTGGAAAAATTCCTGGAGGATAAAACAGCACACTAAATCACACAAAAGAAAGGATCTCAGAATTTTTAAAAAATTCATTTGAAATTATTCATCACAGTAGCAAAAGGAAGAAAGAAAAATAGTAAAGAAAATAAGAGAATTATTGGATAATATCATATGGGCCAAAATATGCATTATAGGGATCCCAAAACAAGAGATGGGAAATGACTTGAAAGATTTCTCAAAGGAAAAATGGCTTAAAAATCCCCAAATGTGGAAGGAAATGAACATCCAGATCCAGGAAGCAAAAACGACCCCCACCTTGGAAAAAAAAAATGACTTCAAAGAAATACACACCAAGACACATTCTAATCAAATTACTTAGAAGTCAAAGGAAAATAGAATTTTCAAGCTGCAAGAAAAATGCAACTTATCCATTACAATGAAACCCCCATAAGAATATCAGTGGATTTTTCAGCAGAATTCAATAGATTCAGCAGAAATCTTGCAGGTCAAAGGGGAGTGGGATGAACTATTCAATGTACTGAAAGAAAAAAAATGGTCAACCAAGAATACTATAAATAGCAAAAGTATCCTTCCAAAAGGAGAAGAGAGAACATTTTTTCTCACATAAAAGAAAACTGAAAAAGTTCATCACCACTAAACCTGCCTTATAAGAAATGTTGAAAAGAAAGGGCACTAAATAACATCACGTTAGCTTAAGAAAGTCTAAAACATTGATAAAGTAAACGCATAGAACAGTACAGAATACAAAAAGTGTGGGGAAATTTCTTTCAATTTTGATACAATAGCTAAAACACAAAAGTATTAAAAAGTAGCTATAACTAAAAAGGTTAATAGACACAAAATGCATGTATGCATTCAATAAAGCCTTTTTCAGTGACAAAAGCAAGATGTCAGGAATATTTCATTAAATCAAAACTACACCCCAATAATGTATGTGAGTATATCACCCAGTAGGAAAATATGTGATGGTGTGTGCTAGGCTTACACAGGTACACTAAGAAGGAAATCTATTATGACAAACAATTATATAAAAAAAGAAGAGAGACTCAAATCAAAAACCTACCTTTGTACCTCAGGGAACTAGAGAGAAAAGAACAAATTAAGCAGAAATATATCAAATAGAAAATAGAAAATAATAGTAAAATCACTAAAAATAAGAGCTGTTTTAAAAGATAAAATTGGCATGCCCTTAGCAAATCTAAATAAGAAAGAAGAGAGAAGAATCAAATAAGTAAAATCAGAAATGAAAGACAATACAACTGATGCCACTGAAATAAAAAGAAAAGAATCATAAGATTATATGAATATTTATACGCCAAAAAGTGGATAATCTAGATGAAATGAATAAATTCCTAGAAACATACAACCTACCAAGAATGAATCATGAATACACAGAAATTCTGAATGGAACTGTAACAGGTGTCATGATTAAAACAATACTCTAAAACCTCTCAACAAAGAATATCCAAGCTGGAAGCATAAATTCTACCAAATATTTAAAGAAGAATTAACACCAGTCCTTCTCAAGTCTTCCATAAAACTAAAGAATGAGGTAGACTTTGAAATCCATTCTATGAGGCCAGCATTACCCTGATATCAAATGCAGACAAAATTACAAGGAAAGAAAGTGAGAAGCCAGTATCCCTAATGAATTCTGAACTCTTATTCATCTGAAGAATACATAAGCATGTATTTACACATGCACCTATATTTAGTAGGGGAGAAGGGCAGAAGAGCATCATTCTTTAGTTATATAGAGGGGATTCTGTTTGTAGTAAAAAAGCATTCAGACTCTGAATTTCTCCCAATGTGTAAACTGCTCAAAATAAGACATGGCTCCAAACACAAAACAATGACTTGTTCCTACCACAATTATAGATTTTTATTTTAATTTTCTATTTAAATTCAATTTAGTTAGCATATACTGTATTATTAGTTTCAGGGGTAGAATTTAGTGATTCGTCCGTTGCATATAATACCCAATGCTCATTGCCTCAAGTGCCTTCCTTAATGCCAGCTCTAAAGGGAGAAAGATGGAAAAGACCACTTAGGCTGTGTTAGTCCCTTTGGGCTGCTATAACAAATC
Source organism: Ursus maritimus (assembly GCF_017311325.1). NCBI lineage: Eukaryota > Metazoa > Chordata > Mammalia > Carnivora > Ursidae > Ursus > Ursus maritimus. The sequence continues at coordinate 44,315,896 of NW_024424008.1, read as the reverse complement.
CATGGATTGGTGGCGTATAAACAAGAGAAATTTATTTCTCACAGCTCTGAAATCTAAGAAGTCCAAGATCAAGGCACCAGGAGATTTCATCTCTGGTGAGGTCTCTTCCTGGGTCATAGACTGCTTGTCTTCTTGCTCTGTCCTCACATGACCAAAGCAGAAAGGGAACTCTCTGATAGCTCTTTTATAAGTACACTGACCCTATTCATGAAGGCTCCACCCTCATGACCTAATCAACTCCCAGAGTTCTCACCTCCTAATACCATCACACTAAGGATTAAGTTTCAACATAGCAATTTGAGGAAGCACAAACATTCAGTCTATAGCCAACTTGACTTTAAAGGTCTTTCTTCATTCTCTGTATCTATGATCTAAGATCTATACCTAAGATCTGTGTTTAGCATCTTTCCAACATACCACATATGATTTTGAAATTTCTATACTCACAAAATTAGGTTAAAGAGAGAGAGAGAGAGAAATTCAAGGTGCAACATTTTGGAAAAGGATCCAAGGTAAAGAGTAGATTATTAATTATATGAAAGGAGGTTAGCAATCCTGCTAGAAAACTCCACTACTGTGTGTGGTATTTAAAAAGAGACGCTAGGCTCTCTTCATGGGCATCCTTATAAAAACCAAAGCTCCCCATCTTGAAGAAAGTATAACTATAAAACTGCAAATGGAAGTTAAGATTAAGAGCTGGCTAGCTTGACTTTATTTTTCTCTTGGAATCTGAGGAAAAACGCAAAAGCAGAAAAAGGACCTGCTGATCCTTGACTTGTGTGATCAGTACATTACTTCCATCCCCTGCTCAAAAATAAGTGGCCATGATTAAGAGGTACTCTTTCCTGTACTCAAATCTTGTCGTAATATGAAATTTCTGAGCAGATCAAAAGTATACAAATCCTGGGTGTAAAGCAAATGAACAATTGCATTTCTGGACAATAGAACTCAGGAATCTGTCACTTGATTTTCAACACGGATGTTAAGATGTTCTATAGAGAGACAATAATCTCTTTCACAAATGTTTGAACAAGTATATGTTCACATTTAAAGAAATGAAATTGGACCCCTATCTCACTCAAGAAACAGAATTAACTCCAAATAAATCAGATATAATTGTAAGAAGTAGTATTATAAAACTTATAGAAGAAAATATCTCAGCAAGACATTGTGACCTTGGGTTTGGCAATGACTTCTTAAATATGACATCTACAGCACAAATGGCAAAAGAAAAAAAATAGATAAATTGGAATTCAACAAAATTTACACCACAAAATGTAGTGTATCCATCTAATGGAGTAGTACTTGGAAAAAAAGAAACCAAATGCCTTTACAATTTACAACATGGGGGAACTTTGAAAAGATTAAGCCAAGTAAGAAAAGCTAGTCACAAAAGACCCCATGTTATATTATTCCATTTGCATAAACTATCCAGAGCATTCAAACCTATAGAGACAGAAATTAGATTGGTGGTTGGTTAGGCTGGGATGAGGAATAGGAGATTGATAGGTATGGGACTTCCTTTGGGAATGGTGAAAAGATCCCAAAATACACTGTGGCAATGGTTACACAATCTTGTGAGTAAAGTATAAACCATTTAATTTAAATGTGTGAATCATGTCAATAAAGCTGTTACCAGAAATTTCAGTTAAAAACTTTCCCATGAAAAAAGCAATAGGTCTATCTTGTTAATTTCACTGTCAAAACCTTCCAAAAATTTGCAGAAGAAATAATACAATTCTATACAATCTCTTGTAAAAATTACAAAAGATAAACATGACAATTCATTTTATAAAACTAGCAATACATTGATACCAAAACCAAAGTCATTACAAGAAAAGAAAACTGTAAACCAATGCTCTTCATAATCATAGATGTAATTTTTTAGATTTAGCACATTGAATCCAAATATATAAAAGTAAAAGTATCTCATGAAAACTAATGTTTAACCATGGCAATACAAGCCTGGCTTAATTCTGAGTATCAATCAGAGTAACTCACCATATCAAAAGAGTAATTAGGAAAACTATATGATCATCTTAATAAACACAGAAAAATATTTGATAAATTGCAATGTGAGTTTACTATTTTATATAAAATACCTAAGTAAAAGGGGACTTTCTAAACCTGAAAACAAGCATCTACAAAAAAATCTACAACTTACTTCACACATAATGATAGATATTGAACATAATTTATAAATGTAAGACATAAAAACTTAAGACTTTTACAAGAGAAAAAAAAGAAAAAGGTTTGTGACCTAGTGTTAGGGAAATATTCCTAAGGCATGATAAAAAGGAAGCATTCATAAAATAAAACATAGTTAAATTGGACATTATTAAACTAAAAATGTTTCCTTTAAGCAAGATATTATTAAAAAATAAAATAAAAGATAATTTTAAAAGATTTCTTCGTGTCATCTTCAATTTCTTTCGTAAGTGTTTTAAAGTTTTCAAAGTACAGATCATTTATCTCTTTGGTTAAGCTTATTCCTAGTTATCTTACAGTTTTTGGTGCAGTAAATGGGATCAATATCTTAATTTCTCTTTGTGGTCCTTAATTATTGGTGTATATAAATGCAACAGATTACTGTATATTGACTTTGATCTTGTAAGTTTATTGAATTTGTATATCCATTCTAGCAATTTTTTGGTGGAGTCTTATGGGTTTTCTAACTAGAGTATCATTGCATCTGCAAATAGTGGAAGTTTGACTTCTTCCTTCCTGATATGGATGCCTTTTATTCTTTTATTGTTGTCTGATTGCTGAAAGGCTAGGACTTCCACTACAATATTAAATAACAGCGGTAAGAGTGGACATCCCTGTCTTGTTCCTGACTGAAGAGGAAAAGCTCCCAGTTTTTCCCAACTGAGGATGACAATAGCTCCGGGTTCTTCATATTAGGAAATGGAAAAACATTCCACGCTCATGGATTGAAAGAAGAAATATTGTTAAAATGTCTACACTACCCAAAGCAATCTACACATTTAATGCAATCTCTCTCAAAATTCCAAGAGCATTTTTCACAGAGCTAGAACAAACAATCCTAAGATTTGTATGGACCCATAAAAGACCTGAATAACCAAAGCAAACTTGAAAAAGAAAACCAAAGCTGGAGGCAACACAATTCCATACTTCAAATTATATTACAAAGCAGTAGTGATCAAGACAGTATGGTTGTGGCACAAAAACAGACATATAGATCAATGGAACAGAAGAAAAAATCCAGAAATGGACCCTCAACTATAAGGCCAATTACTCTTTAACAAAGCAGGAAAGAATATCAAATGGAAAAAAGACAGTCTCTTCAAAAAATGGCATTGGGAAAACTGAACAGCAACATGCAAAACAATGAAACAGGATGACTTCCTTACACCACACACAAAAATAAATTCAAAATGGATGAAAGTCTAAATGTGAGACAGGAAACCATAAGAATCCTAGAGGAGAACACAGGTAGAAACCTCTTTGACATCAACCATAGCAACTTCTTACTAGATACATCACTTGAGGCAAGACGTACAGAAGCAAAAATAAACTATTGCAACTTCATCAAGATAAAAACCTTCTTCAAAGGAAAGTAAAAAATCAGCAAAACTAAAAGGTAACTTTTTTTAATGTTTTTTTATTATATTATGTTAGTCACCATACAGTACATCCCCGATTTCTGATGTAAAGTTTGATGATTCATTAGTTGCGTATAACACCCAGTGCACCATGCAATACGTGCCCTCCTTAATACCCATCACCAGTCTATCCCATTCCCCCACCCCCCTCCCCTCTGAAGCCCTCAGTTTGTTTCCCAGAGTCCATAGTCTCTCATGCTTCATTCCCCCTTCTGATTACCCCCCTTCTTTATCCCTTTCTTCCCCTACCGATCTTCCTAGTTCTTATGTTCCATAGATGAGAGAAACCATATGATAATTGTCTTTCTCTGGTTGACTTATTTCACTTAGCATTATCTCCTTCAGTTCCGTCCATGTTGCAGCAAATGTTGAGAACTCGTTTTTGATAGCTTGAGTAATATTCCATTGTATATATGGACCAACAACTTCTTAACCAGTCATCTGTTGAGGGCATCTCTGGTTCCTTCCACACTTTGGCTATTGTGACAATGCTGTATGATACATTGGGGTGCATATGTGGATAAAAGGTAACTTCTGAATAGGAGGCTTATGTTGCAAATGACGATCTAATAAAAAATTAGTATCCAAAATGAGCAAAGAACTTGATCAAACTCAACACAAAACAAATAACCCAGAAGAAGACATGAACATTTCCAAAACACACACAGACGTCCAACAGACACATGGAAAAGTATCCAACATCATGATCATCAGGGAAACCAAATCAAAACTACAATGAGATAACTTAGACTTATCAGAACAACAAAACTAACAACACAGTGAAAAACAGTGTTGGTGAGGACGGAGAAAGGGTAATCGTGGTTACACTGTTGGTGGAATGAGAACCGGTCAGCTACTCTGAAAAATAGAGGAAGTTCCTCAGAAAATTAAAAATAGAATTAATCTATGATCCTCCATTGCACTACTAGGTATTTACCCAAAAGATCAAAAATAATGATTCAATGGATATATGCACCTAATGTTATATGATTATCAATAAGACCCAAATTACAAAAGAGTCAAAATGTCACATTGCCTGATGAATGGATAAAGAAAAAGCTGCCTATGAACATAAGAACTAGGAAGATCGGTAGGGAAGAAAGGATGACAAAGAAAGGGGGCAATCAGAAGGGGAATGAAAGATGAGAGACTATGGACTCTGAGAAACAAACTGAGGGCTTCACAGGGGAGGGGGATGGGGGAATGGGATAGGGCTGGTGATGGGTAGTAAGGAGGGCACGATTGCATGGTGCGTGGTGTTATATGCAACTAATGAATCATCGAACTTTACATCAGAAACGAGGGATGTACTGTATGGTAACTAACATAATATAATAAAAAACCTTAAAAGAAAAAGCGGTATATATATATATATAATGGAATATTACTCAGCCATGAAATGGATGAAATCTTGGGGCGCCTGGGTGGCTCAGTTGTTAAGCATCTGCCTTCAGCTCAGGGCATGATCCCAGGGTCCTGGGATCGAGCCCTGCATCGGGCTCCTGCCTGCTGGAGCCCCTTCCTCCTCCCATCTCCTGTTTGTGTTCTCTCAGCTGGCTGCTCCTCTCTCTCTCTGACAAATAAATAAATAAAATCTTTAAAAAAAAAAAGAATGAAATATTGCCATTTGCAATGACCTGGATGGAGATAGAGATTATTATGTTAAGTGAAACAAGTCAGTCAGAGAAACACAAATAGCATATAATTTCACTTATAAGGAATTGAAGAAACAAAACAAGTGAATGGGGGGGGAGACAGAGACAAACCATAAAACAGACTCTTAACTATAGAGAACAAACTGAGGGTTCCTGGAGGGATAGTGTGGGGAGATGGGTTAAATGGGTTAATAGGTGATGGGGTTTAAGGAGGAAACTGGTTGTGATGAGCACTGGGTGTTGTATAAAGTGATAATCGTGACATTCTATACCTGAAACTAATATTAAACTGCATGCTGAGTGGAATTTAAATAAAAACTTGAAATGAAAAAAAAAAAAAAGAATAAAGTAGAGCAAAACAGACTACAAAGAGTAGTAGACCTGAAATGAGAAGGCCAAGAATTTAGGGTAACTGTTACTTTACGTAGCTGTGTGACTTTAGATAAATATAACTATTCCAAGCTTCACTTTCCCATCCATCCAATAAATATATTCTGATGATATTGGTCTGGTTGTATAAAAGAAAAAAAATAAAAGTATGCTAAAAGACACTTGATACATAATGTCTACAGAGGCAAATGGATTAACTTTGATTGTCTTTATGGAATCTTCAATCTCTGGCATTTAAAGGAGACATATTCTTGCAAATTGAAGGATGGGAAATGGGAGTAGAAATAGAGTATCTGACACATGCTTCTAATACCAAATAGAAGATAAAAACACCCCCAATGATAAAAATGTCATGCTACTAGTACCGAATTCAATACATTGAAAACTACTCATCATGTTCAAAGGGGAAAAAGAAAGTTCAAAATGACAAAGGAGAAAATATAGACATGTTTCTTATTTAATGTTATTACTGAACAGAACAAAGATGTGGAGAAGATACTGTGGTTTTGGTGAGGAAAAGAAGAATTATTTCATAGACTAAAAATATAAGACTCAAGCTTCCTTTATCATGATAAGGAAAAAAAGGTGAAGAAGGTTGTAACTAAATGCATTTTATTGAAACACACAGAAATTACTTCTGTGTAACTAACTACACAGACAGACACTGTTTCTGATCAAAACACTCTCCTACTCAGAGTTCTTCTCACAGCACGTTTAAAGTCCTTGTTTCTCAAGCTGTAAATGAAAGGGTTCATCATTGGAACTGCGATGGTATAAAAGACAGAAGAGATTTTCCCCTTATCCATAGACCCAGCAGAAGATGGTTTAAGATACATAAATGCACCTGATCCAAAGTAGAGAGAAACAGCAATTATGTGGGAGCTGCAGGTGCTGAAGGCTTTGGACCTGCCCTCCCTGGAGCTGATGCGCAGGATGCTGGAGAGGATGAAACCATAGGAGACAAAGATGGTGACACTGGGCACAATCACATTGATGCCCACCACAATGAAAACCACCAGCTCATTGACATAAGTGCTGGTGCAGGACAGCTGGAGCAGAGGGAGGATGTCACACAAATAATGGTTGATGGTGTTTGCATCACAGAAGGTCAGTCTCAGCATGCATCCAGTGTGAGCCATGGCATCCAAAAATGCCTTCAAGTATGAACCAAATATAAGGCTGAAACACACTTTAGAAGACATGGTAATATTATACAAAAGTGGGTTACAGATGGCCACATAGCGATCATAGGCCATTGATGTCAGCACATAGCATTCAGAAATTCCAAAAAAACATAAAAAGTACAGCTGGGTCATGCATCCCCTGAAGGAGATATTTTTCTTTAATGTGAAGTTAATCAGCATTTTGGGTGTAAACACAGAAGAATAACAGAGGTCTATGAAGGCCAAATTGAAGAGGAAAAAGTACATGGGGGTGTGGAGGTGTGAGTTCAGCATGATTAGAGTTATGAAGCACAAATTACCTAACATGGTGACCATGTACATGAATAGAAACAGGCAAAACAGAGGGAGCTGTAGATCAGGGAGGTCTGTCAACCCCACCAGAATGAATTCAGTAACAAAGGAAGCATTTACAGGAGTCATTCTTCTCCAAGGGAATCTGTGAACACAGGAGGAAAAGTTACAGAGTGAACAATTCAAAATTTCCCACCATACTTCTTCTCACAGGAGTTGGGTTTATACTGGGAATGTCTGAGACTAGCCCACCCTGGACCCACAGAAATGCTTAACTATTATCATAAATGTAGTTACTTGGACATCCCCTCATTAGAGACTTAATAAGCTATATAAGCAAAGAGATTCAACACTTGGCCTACAGTCTGAAGGCCAGTGCTTCATATGCCAACAGGACTGCTGTGAAAGCCAAAGGTTAAGGAAGAAGATTGGACCAGGAGAGAATCACCTTCTCTCATTTCATTTCTTTGACCACATGACCCCTCCCCTAACCAGTAAAATTGGAGACAGCAACCCCACCAACCTGGTGCTGGCTTCTAATGGGGATTGGACTTGGTGTTACAGGAATGAAGAACATTATTCTAAATAAAAAAGAAAGGACCAGAGTCTAGGGGAGTTTAAATTTCTGCCCCATGTCACAGAGTAAAAACCACAAATGTACAAGAGTGACAGTTCTGTCCATGAATTTGACCAATAAATTGCATCCTTGAATCCTGATAATCTCTGAACCTTCTCTGCATCACCACCCTCCCCTCAAACAGGTCTTTCTATCAATTTCACGTGAGTCTGAGGGCAGCAAAAACTGGAAAGAAAGTGGCATATCTTAGAGCCCTGGAATTCCAGCACAAAAAGAAGACATGAATATAAATGGATCAGAAACTCACCCCCCTTAGGCAAGAACACCTTGGTGCTTCCTTACCAGTATTACCCCTCTGGTCCTGAAAGGGCAGATTTAGTCTCTGTGGCTTTGCTCCCTTGGATTCTATGAGGATGCAGCCCACACTTAAATTCTGATGAGCCCTGCAAATCCTTCTGAACCTCAGATAACAATTTCTGATTATGTGTCCTTTCAAGCAGCAGATCAAAATAAACAGCCTTTATTATCATCATTTTTGATACTTGATAAATCATAGAAGACTTAAGGTGACTGTAATGATATAATGTACTCAGTTATAAACAGGGCAGAAGCTTGCTCAGTCTCTTCTGCGGGGAATGGTTTCTGGTGTAATAGGGCATTGAGGGGATTGTATTTACACAAAGGACCACAGTGTGTCTCTAATTCCTTAGGGACTTAAAATTTTACTCAAGATTTCCCTCCACTGTAGGGATTAAACATCCCCCAAAGAGGAACCAAAAATAAATTCTCATTTCCCATTCAGCAACATGGCAGAAGAGGAAGCTCTAGACCCTTCGACCCCCCATGAGCACTCTGATTCAGAACATTTCCTGTACAGATTCCCTTTGTAAGAAATCCAGATACTAGTTAGGATAGTCCTGCTCCCATGAATCTAGTCATATTGAAACTGCCAGGGAAATTTTAGATATCTTCTTGTTGTAACACTTTTCCTTACACAGCACCTTCCAACTGGGACAAAACCCCCCAGTTTCTGGCTTCTCCTGGGGAGGAAAAGAAGTACATCATGTGTCCAATGCCCCAATTTTTATTAGGTGTGCCCAGAAGACTGGATTCTGACTATCTGTCAGAAAACAGAGCGGCTACAGGTCATGGCATAATTTAGCTGCCCATTGAAAAAGAAAAAAGATGGCGGTTTGGGCTGGAAGTCACCAAAGTTCCTCAGCCAGGCTCAGTTTGGGTGAACAATTGGAAACCCCCGTCTTACAGCTTCTCTAGGATGAGGGAAAATGGGCACCACATGTCTGGTAACAAACATCTGTGAGCTCCTTGAGGAATTGGCTTATTTTAGAACAGATGCAACTCAGCCCACAATGGATGTCTGGGGGTAGGGAGGCAGCAACTAGGAGCAAAAAAAGAGGTTTAAACTGCACTAAATTGAGAGTCCTCCAAAGTCTCTGACCAGGCTTATTGGTGGTAGCTTCTCTAGTCCAAGGCAAAACCATGAATAGTAGGACAGATGTGTGTTTTGTCTAAAGTGCAGACACCAATGCAGAGAGTCAAAGAAAATGAAGACAGGTTGAAATACTTTCCAAAAGGAAATAAGAGAAATCTCCACAAACTGACTCTACAGAATAAAAATATGTGGTTTACCTGACAGAGAATTCAAAATAACTGTCATAAAGATGCTCACTGGAGCTAGATTATAATACACAAACCAAGACAAAATTTCAACTCAGAGCCAGAAAACTTAAAAATATTAAACAGAAATCATGGAGCTGAAGAATAGAATAACTGAACTGAAAAATTCAGCAGGGGTTCAAGAGCAAATGTGATTGAACAATAGAAATGATCACTGAGTTTGATTAAAGGTCCCTGTAAATTATTCAGTCAGAAGGGCAAAATGGAAAAAGAATGAAAAATAGTGAAGAAAGCCTGAGGGACTTACTGGGTGCTACCAAGTGGATCAATATATGCATTTTAGAAAACCCAGTAGGAGAGTCAGAAAGAACCGGAAAGCATATTCAAAGAAAAAAAAGCTGAAAAATTCACAAATTATGGCAACATCCCAACACTGTGACTTACTAATAGAAAGGTAAAATTCACGAAAATTGCATGATAAATACAAATACACACACACACACACACACACACACACACACACACACACACACAAAGACCAAGCGTCAACTACTGATCCACTCTCTACTTTAGGTGACTAAGCTAACCACACTCCCACCCTCAGACTCAGGTCTATACCAATTTCCAGGAAGGATGCTTATCTAGGCGGGTGAGATATAAAATGCTCTAACCCTATGTTTTGGGACTCAACACAAATTTCCTGACTACTGAATCACCTGTAAACTAGAATTACACTTGTGATATCTAGTTCCTATTTAATCATCATGCTTTATAATACCTCTGGTGATTGAAATAGTCTTTCTTCTATGCCTAAATATATCAATTTTTCAATATTCCCAAATAATTATCATCACACAGTTGTCAAAAATAATGCCTAGAGTAGTTCTTTAAGAAAATAATTTATCATAGACATTTTAACTATGTTAATTCTTCCTATCCATGAGCATGGAATATTTTTCCATCTTTTTGTGTCTTCTTCAATTTCTTTCAAGAGTGACTTGTAGTTTCTAGAATATAGATCCTTTACCTCTCTGGTTAAGTTAATTCCAAGATAACATATGATTTTTGGTGCTATCATAAATGGAATAGATCCTTTACCTCTCTGGTTAAGTTAATTCCAAGATAACGTATGATTTGTGGTGCTATTATAAATGGAATGGATTCCCTAATTTCTCTTTCTTCAGTTTCATTCTCGTGTATAGAAATGCAACTGATTTCTGAGCATTGATTTTGTATCCCGCCACATTACTGAATTGTTCTATAGCTTCTAGTAGTTTGGGGGTGGAGTCTTTTGGGTTTTCTATATAGAGTATCATATCATCTGCGAAGAGAGACAGTTTAACTTCTTCTTTGACAATTTGGATACCTTTTATCCCTTTTTGTTGTCTGATTGCTGTTGCAAGGACTTCTAGTACTATGTTGAATAATAGTGGTGAGAGTGGGCATCCTTGTTGTGTTCCTGATCTTAAGGGAAAGGCTTTCAGCTTTTCCCCATTGAGAATGATATTCACTGTAGGCTTTTCATAGATGGTTTTTATGAAATTGAGGAATGTACCCTCTATCCCTACACTCTGAAGGGTTTTAATCAGGAAAAGATGCTGTATTTTGTCAAATGCTTTTTCTGCATCAATTGAGAGGTTCATATGGTTCTTGACTCTTTTCTTGCTGATATGATCTATCACACTGATCGATTTGTGAATGTTGAACCACCCTTGCATCCCAGGGATGAATCCCACTTGGTCTTGATGGATAATCCTTTTAATGTACTTTTGGATCCTATTAGCTAGGATCTTGTTGAGAATTTTAGCGTCCATATTCATCAGGGAAATCGGTCTGTAATTCTCCTTTTTGATGGGGTCTTTGCCTGGTTTGGGGATCAAGGTA
>NW_024424008.1:44085170-44304641 GCF_017311325.1 Ursus maritimus | reverse complement strand
TACCTTGATCCCCAAACCAGGCAAAGACCCCATCAAAAAGGAGAATTACAGACCGATTTCCCTGATGAATATGGACGCTAAAATTCTCAACAAGATCCTAGCTAATAGGATCCAAAAGTACATTAAAAGGATTATCCATCAAGACCAAGTGGGATTCATCCCTGGGATGCAAGGGTGGTTCAACATTCACAAATCGATCAGTGTGATAGATCATATCAGCAAGAAAAGAGTCAAGAACCATATGAACCTCTCAATTGATGCAGAAAAAGCATTTGACAAAATACAGCATCTTTTTCCTGATTAAAACCCTTCAGAGTGTAGGGAAGGTGTTACATTCTCAATTTCATAAAAACCATCTATGAAAAGCCTACAGTGAATATCATTCTCAATGGGGAAAAGCTGAAAGCCTTTCCCTTAAGATCAGGAACACAACAAGGATGCCCACTCTCACCACTATTATTCAACATAGTACTAGAAGTCCTTGCAACAGCAATCAGACAACAAAAAGGGATAAAAGGTATCCAAATTGTCAAAGAAGAAGTTAAACTGTCTCTCTTCGCAGATGATATGATACTCTATATAGAAAACCCAAAAGACTCCACCCCCAAACTACTAGAAGCTATAGAACAATTCAGTGATGTGGCGGGATACAAAATCAATGCTCAGAAATCAGTTGCATTTCTATACACGAGAATGAAACTGAAGAAAGAGAAATTAGGGAATCCATTCCATTTATAATAGCACCACAAATCATACGTTATCTTGGAATTACCTTAACCAGAGAGGTAAAGGATCTATTCCATTTATGATAGCACCAAAAATCATATGTTATCTTGGAATTAACTTAACCAGAGAGGTAAAGGATCTATATTCTAGAAACTACAAGTCACTCTTGAAAGAAATTGAAGAAGACACAAAAAGATGGAAAAATATTCCATGCTCATGGATAGGAAGAATTAACATAGTTAAAATGTCTATGATAAATTATTTTCTTAAAGAACTACTCTAGGCATTATTTTTGACAACTGTGTGATGATAATTATTTGGGAATATTGAAAAATTGATATATTTAGGCATAGAAGAAAGACTATTTCAATCACCAGAGGTATTATAAAGCATGATGATTAAATAGGAACTAGATATCACAAGTGTAATTCTAGTTTACAGGTGATTCAGTAGTCAGGAAATTTGTGTTGAGTCCCAGAAACATAGGGTTAGAGCATTTTATATCTCACCCGCCTAGATAAGCATCCTTCCTGGAAATTGGTATAGACCTGAGTCTGAGGGTGGGAGTGTGGTTAGCTTAGTCACCTAAAGTAGAGATGGATCAGTAGTTAGCGCTTGGTCTTGTGTGTGTGTGTGTGTGTGTGTGTGTGTGTGTGTGTGTGTGTATTGTATATATGCAATTTTGTGATTTTACCTTTCTATAGTAAGTCACAGTGTTGGGATATTTGCCATAATTTGTGAATTTTCAGCTTTTTTCTTTGAATATGCTTTCCGGTTCTTTCTGACTCTCTCTACTGGGTTTCTAAATGCATATATTGATCCACTTGGTAGCACCCAGTAAGTCCCTCAGGCTTTCTTCACTATTTTCATTCTTTTCCATTTTGCCCTTCTGACTGAATAATTTACAGGGACCTAATCAAACTCAGTGATCATTTCTATTGTTCAATCACATTTGCTCTTGAACCCCTGCTGAATTTTTCAGTTCAGTTATTCTATTCTTCAGCTCCATGATTTCTGTTTAATATTTTTAAGTTTTCTGGCTCTGAGTTGAAATTTTGTCTTGGTTTGTGTATTATAATCTAGCTCCAGTGAGCATCTTTTGACAGTTATTTTGAATTCTCTGTCAGGTAAACCACATATTTTTATTCTGTAGAGTCAGTTTGTGGAGATTTCTCTTATTTCCTTTTGGAAAGTATTTCTAACCTGTCTTCATTTTCTTTGACTCTGCATTGGTGTCTGCACTTTAGACAAAACACACACTCTGTCCTACTATTCTGGTTTTGCCTTGGACTAGAGAAGCTACCACCAATAAGCCTGGTCAGAGACTTTGGAGGACTCTCAATTTAGTGCCAGTTTAAACCTCTTTTTTGTCTAGTTGCCTCCCTACCCCCAGACATCCATTGTGGGCTGGAGTTGCATCTGTTCTAAAACTAAGCCAATTCCTCAAGGAGCTCACAGATGTTTGTTACCAGACATGTGGTGCCCATTTTCCTCATCCTAGAGAAGCTGTAAGACAGGGGTTTCAATTGTTCACCCAAACTGAGCCTGGCTGAGGAACTTTGGTGACTTCAGCCCAAGCCGCCATCTTTTTGCTTTTCACATGGGCAGCTAAATTATGCCATGACCTGTAGTCCCTCTGTTTTCTGACAGATAGTCAGAATCCAGTCTTCTGGACACACCTAATAAAAATTGGGGCATTGGACACATGATGTACTTCTTTTCCTCCCCAGGAGAAGCCAGAAACTGGGGTTTGTCCCCAGTTGGAAGGTGCTGTAAGGAAAAGTGTTACAACAAGAAGATATCTAAAATTTCCTGGCAGTTTCAATATGACTAGATTCATGTGGGAGCAGGACTATCTAACTAGTATCTGGATTTCTTACAAAGGGAATCTGTACAGGAAATGTTCTGAATCAGAGTGCTCATGGGGGTCGAAGGGTCTAGAGCTTCCTCTTCTGCCATGTTGCTGAATGGGAAATGAGAATTTATTTTTGGTTCCTCTTTGGGGATGTTTAATCCCTACAGTGGAGAAATCTTGAGTAAAATTTTAAGTCCCTAAGGAATTAGAGACCACTGTGGTCCTTTGTGTAAATACAATCCCCTCAGCCCTATTACACAGAAACCATTCCCCCTTAGAAGGAGACCCAGCAAGCTTCTGCCCTGTTTATAACTGAGTACATTATATCATTACAGTCACCTTAAGTCTTCTATGATTATCAAGTATCAAAAATGATGATAATAAAGGCTGTTTATTTTGATCTGCTGCTTGAAAGGACACATAATCAGAAATTGTTATCTGAGGTTCAGAAGGATTTGCAGGGCTCATCAGGAATTTAATGTGGGCTGCATCCTCATAAATCCAAGGGAGCAAAGCCACAGAACTAAATCTGCCCTTTCAGGACCAGAGGGGTAATACTGGTAAGGAAGCACCAAGGTGTTCTTGCCTAAGGGGGTGAGTTTCTGATCCATTTATATTCATGTCTTCTTTTTGTGCTGGAATTCAGGGCTCTAAGATATGCCACTTTCTTTCCAGTTTTGCTGCCCTCAGACTCACGTGAAATTGATAGAAAGACCTGTTTGAGGGGAGGGTGGTGATGCAGAGAGAAGGTTCAGAGATTATCAGGATTCAAGGATGCAATTTATTGGTCATCATGGACAGAACTGTCACTCTTGTACATTTGTGGTTTTACTCTGTGACATGGGGCAGAAATTTAAACTCCCTAGACTCTGGTCCTTTCTTTTTATTTAGAATAATGTTCTTCATTCCTGTAACACCAAGTCAATCCCATTAAAAGCCAGCACCAGGTTGGTGGGGTTGCTGTCTCCAATTTTACTGGTTGGGAAGGGTCATGTGGTCAAAGAAATGAAATGAGAGAAGGTGATTCTCTCCTGGTCCAATCTTCTCCTTAACCTTTGGCTTTTCACAGCAGTCCTGTTGGCATATGAAGCACTGGCCTTCAGACTGTAGGCCAAGTGTTGAATCTCTTTGCTTATATAGCTTATTAAGTCTCTAATGAGGGGATGTCCAAGTAACTACATTTATGATAATAGTAAGCATTTCTGTGGGTCCAGGGTGGGCTAGTCTGACATTCCCAGTATAAACCCAACTCCTGTGAGAAGAGCTATGGTGGGAAATTTGAATTGTTCACTCTGTAATCTTTTCCTCCTGTGTTCAGATTCCCTTGGAGAAGAATGACTCCTGTAAATGCTTCCTTTGTTACTGAATTCATTCTGGTGGGGTTGACAGACTCCTGATCTACAGCTCCCTCTGTTTTGCCTGTTTCTATTCATGTACATGGTCACCATGTTAGGTAATTTGTGCTTATAACTCTAATCATGCCTGAACTCACACCTCCACACCCCCATGTACTTTTTCCTCTTCAATTTGGCCTTCATAGACCTCTGTTATTCTTCTGTGTTTACACCCAAAATGCTGATTAACTTCACATTAAAGAAAAATATCTCCTTCAGGGGATGCATGACCCAGCTGTACTTTTATGTTTTTGGAATTTCTGAATGCTATGTGCTGACATCAATGGCCTATGATCGCTATGTGGCCATCTGTAACCCACTTTTGTATAATATTACCATGTCTCTAAAGTGTGTTTCAGCCTTATATTTGGTTCATACTTGAAGGATTTTTGGATGCCATGGCTCACACTGGATGCATGCTGGAGCTGACCTTCTGTGATGCAAACACCATCAACCATTATTTGTGTGACATCCTCCCTCTGCTCCAGCTGTCCTGCACCAGCACTTATGTCAATGAGCTGGTGGTTTTCTGTGGTGGGCATCCAATGTGATTGTGCCAGTGTCACCATCTTTGTCTCCTATGGTTTCATCCTCTCCAGCATCCCTGCGCGATCAGCTCCAGGGAGGGCAGGTCAAAGCCTTCAGCACCTGCAGCTCCACATAATTGCTGTTTCTCTCTACTTTGGATCAGGTGCATTTATGTATCTTAAACCATCTTCTGCTGGGTCTATGGATAAGGGAAAATCTCTTCTGTCTTTTATACCATCGCAGTTCAATGATGAACCCTTTCATTTACAGCTTGAGAAACAAGGACTTTAACGTGCTGTGAGAAGAACTCTGAGTAGGAAGTGTTTTGATCAGAAACAGTGTCTGTGTGTCGATTAGTTACACAGAAGTAATTTCTGTGTGTTTCAATAAAATGCATTTAGTTACAACCTTCTTTTCACCTTTCCTTTTTTCCTCATCATCTTCAGGAGAATAGGTATTATTTCTTCTTTGAATGTTTGGTAGAATTCCCTGGGGAAACCGTCAGGGCCTGGACTCTTGTTTTTGGGGAGGTTTTTGATCACTGCTTCCATCTCTTCATAATTAATCAGTCTGTTTAAACAATCAATTTCTTCCTGTTTCAGTCTTGGTAGTTTATAGGTTGCCAGGAAGGCATCCATTTCTTCCAGGTTGTTTAATTTATTGGCATAAAGCTGTGGATAAAAGTTTCTAATGATCCTTCCTACTTCATTGGTTTTGGTCATGATCCCTCTCCTTTCATTCATAATTTTATTAATTTGGGTCCTTTCTCTATTCTTTTGAATGAGTCTGGCCAGTGGCTTATCGATCTCATTTATTCTTTCAAAGAACCAACTTTTAGTTCTGTTGATCTGCTCTACTGTGCTCCTGGGTTCTAATTCATTGATCTCTGCTCTAATCTTGAACACCTGCCTTCTCGTGCATGGGTTAGGCCTGTTCTTCTGTTCCAGCTCCAGCTTCTTGAGGTGAGAATATAAAAACTGCATTTTAGATTTTTCTATTCTTTTGAGTGAGGCTTGTATGGCTATGTATTTTCCCCTTCGGACCGCCTTTGCAGTGTCCCACAGGTTTTGGACCGATGTGTTTTCATTCTCATTGGTCTCCAGAAATTGTTTAAACTGATTTTTAATTTCCTGGTTTACCCAATCATTTTTGAGCAGGACGGTTCTTAGTTTCCAAGTGTTTGAGTTTCCAAATTTTTTTTCTTTGTGATTGAGTTCCAGTTTCAAAGCACTGTGGTCTGAGAATATGCAGGAAATAATCTCACTCTTTTGGTATCGCTTGAGAACTGTTTTGTGACCCAGTATATGGTCTATTCTGGAGAAAGTTCCATGTGCATTCAAAAAGAATGAGTATTCCGTTGTTCTGGGGTGTAGTGTTCTATATATATCTATGAGGTCCATCTGGTCCAGTATGTCACTCAAAGCTCTTGTTTCTTTGTTGAATGTCTATGCTACCCAGAGCAATCTACACTTTCAATGCCATTCTGATCAAAATACCAATGACATTTTTCAAAGAACTGGAACAAACAGCCCTTAAATTTGTGTGGAACCAGAAAAGACTCCAAATTGCTAAGGAATTGTTGAAAATGAAAAACAATGCTGGGGGCATCACATTGCCAGATTTCAAGCTATACTACAAAGCTGTGATCAGAAAAACAGCATGGCACTGGCACAAAAACAGACACATAGACCAATGGAACAGAACAGAGAACCCAGAAATGGACCCTCGGCTCTTTGGGCAACTAATCTTTGACAAAGCAGGAAAAAACATCCAGTAGAAAAGACAGTCTCTTCAAAAAATGGTGCTGGGAAAATTGGACAGCTACATGCAAAAGAATGAAACTTGACCACTCTCTCACACCATACACAAAGATAAATTCCAAATGGTTGAAAGACCTCGATGTGAGACAGGAATCCATCAAAATCCTAGAGGAGAACATAAGCTGCAACCTCTTTGACATCGGCCACAGCAACTTTTATCATGACACATCTCCAAAGGCAAGAGAAACAAAAGAAAAAATGAACTTGTGGGACTTCATCAAGATAAAAAGCTTCTGCACAGCCAAGGAAACAGTCAAAAAAACTAAGAGGCAGCCCACGGAATGGGAGCATATATTTGCAAATGACACTACAGATAAAAGACTAGTATCCAAGATCTACAAAGAACTTCTCAAACTCAATACACGTGCAACAAATAATCAAATCAAAAAATGGGCAGAAGATATGAACAGACACTTCTCCAATGAAGACATACAAATGGCTAACAGACACATGAAAAAATGTTCAAAATCATTAGCCATCAGGGAAATTCAAATCAAAACCACCTTGAGATACCACGTTACACCAGTTAGAATGGCAAAAATGGACAAGGCAGGAAACAACAAATGTTGGAGAGGATGTGGAGAAAGGGGATCCCTCTTACACTGTTGGTGGGAATGCAAGTTGGTACAGCCACTCTGGAAAACAGTGTGGAGGTCCCTTAAAAAGTTAAAAATTGAGCTACCCTGTGATCCAGCAATTGCACTACTGGGTGTTTACCCCAAAGATACAGACGTAGTGAGGAGAAGGGCCATATGCACCCCAATGTTCATAGCAGCATTGTTCACAATAGCTAAATCATGGAAGGAGCCAAGATACCCTTCAACAGATGACTGGATTAAGAAGATGTGGTCCATATATACAATGGAATATTACTCAGCCATCAGAAAGAATGATTACACAACATTTGCAGCAACATGGACGGGACTGGAGGAGATAATGCTAAGTGAAATAAGTCAAGCAGAGAAAGACAATTATCATATGGTTTCACTCATTTGTGGAATATAAGGAATAGCAGGGAAATTGGTAGGAGAAGGAAGGGAAGAATGAAGGGGGGATAAACAGAAGGGGGAATGAACCATGAGAGACTGTGGACTCTGGGAAACAAACTGAGGGCTTCAGAGGGGAGGGGGTGGGAGATTGGGATAGGCCGGTGATGGGTATTAAGGAGGGCACATATTGCATGGTGCACTGGGTGTTATATGCAAGTAATGAATCATGGAACATTGCATCAAGAACTGGTGACTAATATAACAAAATAAATATTATTTTTTAAAAAATAAAGTTTTACTTAAATTCCACTTAGTTAAGGTACAGTGTAATATTAGTTTCAGATATACAATATAGTGATTCAATACTTCCATACAACCCCCGGTGCTCAACATGTCTTCATCCCCATCACCTTGTTCACCCATCACCATCCACCTCCCCTCTGGTAACTAGCAGCTTGCTCTCTATAGTTAAGAGTCTGTTTCTTGATTTGTCTCTTTCTCTCTCTCTCTCTTTAGTAATATAGTTAGAACATTGTCTGGCATATAATAATAGTCAATAATTGTCACTGGTTATTATTTATATCCTCATGAATACCTCATAATACTCATCAGACATTTTCCCCTTAATTCCTGTGTTCCCCTATAAACTGTAAGTTCTATAAGAACAACATCTCCTCTCTCTTGCTTAGTACATTGCTCCTGGGATTAAGATCAGTGCAGAGCATATAGAAGAAATTCAATAAATATTTCTGAAAATCATGTTGTCCTTTGCCTGCAAACCTCCAGAAAACATTCCACATTTCTCACTTGTGTTAAGCAATAGTGTCTACGATCACAATGACCTCTATCCTTGTCCCACAGCCACCACACAGCTTCTTCGATTTTAACTGAACCATACTACTAAACTGTAGTACCTTCTATTATTCTAGCATTTTCCCACATAATTCCTCTTATTCAATCATGTACACTGCTGTTATAATAAGCATTGAAAGCAAAACTCTATCCCTCCTTAGTTTAAGAACTTTCAGTGGTTTTCCATTACCCATTGGGCGATTGATATTTTGTAATAAAAGTATATGTCTCAAATTATTATTAAGTCTTGGACAAAATGGAAGAAGAAACTGAGTCAGAGTTCTACTTAGTAGAAAGACTTGAAAGAACTATTTTGATTAAGTATTTTGCACACATTGGGTGGTATACAAACTTTTATCCTTCTCACAAATATAAGAAAAAATATTGGAGAATGTTTGTATTTCAAAGACCACAGGGTATAGTGAACAAAGATCACAGTCTCGGGGAACCAAAGATAATAGTTAAAATTTAAGATTAAATCTGCACAAACTCAGCTTCTCATCATGACAAATTAGTTTCTCTCTTCAGTGTTTCCAAAAAGGAATAAGAATCTCAAGAAGATGTTCATTTGCTTAAGTAACATTTTTTTTAATTTAATATCTTGGGAATGCAACCGTCAACCTATACTACTCCTTAGAAAGTTTCTAGCTTCAAGTTACAGAGTGCTCAATTAAAAACCCATTTTAAACGAGCTTATGTCTCTCACCTAGCAATAAGCTTAAAACTAGATTATCCTAGGCTTCCTTTAGCAAGAAATCACTCTCATCAAGATTCAATCTCTTCCATTTCCCCATCCTCAGTTTGTTGTCCTTCATTCTCAGGCTTATCATCTCATGCTCACAAAAAGGTTGCCAGAGCTCCAGGAATGACATCTAAACACCAATATATCCAAAGAATAAAGCAAGCAACAAGGCAAAAGAAATCTTTCACATATCTCTGCATAGCATGAAGTAAATCATCTCCAGATGCCAATAGATTATTTCCTTTATGTCTGGGCAGTCATGTGGCTATGCCTCACGGGCAACACAGCTGCAAGGAAGACTGACAAAAATGAGAATCTCCCATTTTCAGCCTCTATCAAAAAAGGAAGTTTCTGTCATTAAGAATACTTGGAGGATAACATCAATTGGATAGAGCATCAACGCAGTCTGCCACCAACAAAGAGCTTGTAAAAGATATTTGTAATAGGGGTTGTGTTTTTCAGCTAAATATAGAATATAATTGTTATTTTTTTAAGTAAATTCACTGTTTTAAGTTTTAAATCAACCCAATTGCCTCGAGATATTCAAATCATGTTATAAATACATTTGTGTCTGTGTGTGGATAAGTAAACACATGTAAGTATATATTTACATACACTACTTACACGTATGTGGTGAGGAGAGGAGGAAGAGCATCATTCTATAATATGAGAGGGTCCTCCTATTAGTGAAAAAGCACCAGACACTGACTGTTTCAAACTGTGTAAAATAAAGAATGTATCAAAACAGAAAACAGTAACTCGTGCTACCACAATTATGTTTGTGTGTGTGTGTGTGTGTCTCACAGCAACTCCTAAAACAGAGAGATGGAAGAGATGTGTAGTCACTAAATATCTGACCTATTGAAATTAAGATTATACTTTTTGAAATTTTACTTTAGGTTTCTTTCAAACATTGTTTTACCTTTCTTTTTTTCTTTCTTTCTTTTTTTTTTAACCTTTCTATCTCTTGTTTAGAATCTTCCCAATATATTATATAATATTTGAAACTGCTGGGCTGACTACATTAGGTAAGAAAAGGGAAATTTCAGTATGTAGGATTTTGGAAAAGAATCTAAGGTAAGCAGAAAATTATTAGCTATGTAAATTGAGTTTTAAAATTCTTCTTAAGAAACTCCACAACTGGGACACCTGGGTGGCTCAGTCAGATAAGGGTCTGCTTTCAGCTCATTTCATGAACCCAGGGTCCTGGGATAGAGTCCTGTATCGGGTTTCTTGTTCAGTGGGGAGCCTGCTTCTCCCTCTGTCTGCCGCCACCCCTGCTTCTGCTCTCTCTCTCTGACAAATAAATAAAATCTTTAAAAAACAAAAATAAAATCAAAAAACCTCCACAACTGCTTATTATATTAAAAAGGAGACACTGGGATCCCTTCAGGGGCATTCTTGTTCCAACCCTGGCTCCCATTTGAAGAAGGTCTGATTATAAATAAGAAAGCTTCAAGTGAAGTTATGAGGTATTAAAAGCAGATCAAAAGAATGGAAATCCTGTGAGTAAAGGTGATGAACAATTACATTTCTGGAAAACAGGCCTCAGAAATGTGGCCTAACAAATCCTACAGTGTCACAATCCATGTATTGGTTAAAGAGAGGTGCAGTAATCTGGAGTTCAAGGTATTTGGGTATGACTGTCCTACCAACGACCCACTTAGAGGAAAACTCTTTTTGCCTCTGATATTTGTTAGATCATAAATTTTCTAAACAGCCTAGAACATTACTCATGATAAAGGAAAGAAGGAACACTAGATCTGCTGATTCGCATAAGGGATCTTTGCCCCCCCCCCCAAAAAGGTCCTGGTTGTTTTTAGGAGATAAACTGTAGGAGGCAATGGAAGAAACAGGCATTTAATTAGGAAGGCTTTGCATTAATGCTAGTAAGAGACAAGAGTTTCTCAAATCAAGGTGGTAGTGTCACAGTTGTGATATATAGGATAGTTATGTCTATATTATATATATGCTTTATGTGTATGTATATCTTATGTATTATGTTTTAATCCAGTACTCCATTTCACTTAGTAAAGTCCAACTTTCACAATTACCAACAATTTCCAACATGATCTTGCCCCTTGTTACATGTCTGTCCTTGTCTCCTTCAACTCTCTCTCTTACTCCTTTTATTCAGTACACTAGCCCTTTCTGTATTCTCAAACATGCCGGAAGTATCACCTCAGCAGTTTTTGCACTGGACACAATCTCCCCTAAAGAGATATTTTTCCAGGGGCAGCACTGGGTGGCTCAGCTGGTTAACTATCCGCATTTGGCTCAGGTTATGATCTCAGGGTCCTGGGATTGAGTCCCAGGACAGGCTCCCTGCTCAGTGGGGAGTCTGCTTCTCCCTCTCCCTCTGCCCTTCCTCCTGCTTGTGCTTGCACATGCTCTCTCTCTCTTTCTCAAATGAATAAAATCTTTCAAAAAAAGATATTTTTCCGAATACTCATTTAAACATCACCTTCTCGATGAATTATTTACCTTTGTATTCTCAATATTTAACACATTTCTTGACAAAGGATTTTTCCTCTCTTTGGATTGCTTCTTCTTAGATGCCAGGTAGCTGGGATGTGGCTACTATGAGTCAGTCTCTTAAAATGCAAGTTTATTTTGATCAACTCTAAAATATTCTATTTGAAGAGTCTGCTTAGGAGCTAGTATTTAAATAAATAACATATTTTTATTTTAAAATGAGAGAAAATTTATGGCCATAAAACTGGTTGGGTTCATGGAGGAGGAACACATCAGCCTCTTTATTTCCTACTAAGGGAGGCTGACTCTTCAATAATTACTTTCTTTTAATTTCTTGTTCAATTTCCCATTCATTTTGATGAAGTATTTGTAACCTATTATACCTCAGGAAAATAATTTTTAAAAAAATTCTAATTGTAGACACAGATCTAGCCTTCAACTTCTCAATTAATATTTTGACAACAGGTTTAAGTGAAAATTAAAATTGTAGGGGCGCCTGGGTGGCACAGCAGTTAAGCGTCTGCCTTCGGCTCAGGGCGTGATCCTGGCGTTGTGGGATCGAGCCCCACATCAGACTCCTCTGCTATGAGCCTGCTTCTTCCTCTCCCACTCCCCCTGCTTGTGTTCCCTCTCTTGCTGGCTGTCTCTATCTCTGTCAAATAAATAAATAAAATCTTTAAAAAAAAATTAAAATTGTAAAGGAAAAGGTTGAAATGAAACAATGATCTAGACATAGAAACTCAGTTTATTAATAAAAATGTTTTCCTAAACAAAAAACAAAAATGTAATACTGAGCATGAGAGAAATTCATGTGCCATCCTGGAACAAAGCAGAACCAACCTTCAAACTAGAAAGGTTTCTCATCATCCTTGTGTATTGAAACAAAAATCATAAAGTAGAAGGAAAGCATATCACAAACAGCAATAGACTTGAAATCAGAAGACTAAGAGGATACTCTACACCTTGTCTTTGCGTAGCTGTGTGACTTTGGGTGAATCATTAACTATTCTGAGCTTCACATTCCCAGCCATATGGTAAATATGTTTTCTTGATCACTTATGTGCTACTTTGACTGTATAAAAACAAAGAAAACCAACCCTTTGCCAAAAGAAGCCTGCTGCAAAATGTTTACAGATGCAAAATAGACTAAAAATTATAGTCTTTAAGGAAATTTCAAATTCTGCCATTTAAAAAAGACATATTCTTGGAGTGCCTGGGTGGTGTAGTCAGTTAAGCATCCAACTCTTGGTGTCAGCTCAGGTTGTGATCTCAGGGTGGTGATCTCGAGGTCACAAGATTGGGCTACCTGCTCAGCACAGAGTCTGCTTGGGATTCTCTCTCCCTCTCTCTCTGCCCTGACCCATCTAAGGTAAATAAACAAATCTTTTTAAAAAAAGATATATTCTTGCCAATCTAAGCAAAGAAACATGAGTATACACACACTATCTGATTTGTGCTTCTAATAGCAAGTGGAAGATAAGAACAACCCCAGTGGTACAGTGTCAACTCTGTTGTTGCTCAATTCCATAATCTGGAGACCATTAATCTCTCTCCAGTGGGAAAAAAAAAGTTCAAAATGAAAAATTTTAAAAACTCAGATAACATATACCTATTGCTAAACAGGAAAAAAAAAGTGAAGAAATTGTACAAATGATGAAAAAAAAAGACCTAGATATAACGACAGGAAGTAAATTATAGAGAGAAGACTCAAATCTCTTATCCATGTTCAGAAAAAAATAGGTGAAGAAGGCTACCCCTAAAAATATTTACATTGAACAATAAAAGCTCCCTGTTGTATAACTAACTGCACGAAGGGACAATGTTTCCGATTAAAACGGTCTCCTACTCAGGAATTTCTTCAGGGCAAGTTTAACATCTTTGTTTCTCAAGCTGTAAATGAAAGGGTTCATCAAGGGAAGTGTGTTGGTGTAAAAGATAGAAGAGATTTTCCCATCATCCAAAGACCCAGCAGAAGATGGTTTAAGATACATAAATGCAACTGATCCAAAGAAAAGAGAAACAGTGATTATGTGGGAACTGCAGGTGCTGAAGGCTTTGGACCTGCCCTCAGTGGAGCTGATGCGCAGGATGCTGGAGAGGATGAAACAAT
Organism: Ursus maritimus; assembly: GCF_017311325.1. Taxonomy (NCBI): domain Eukaryota; kingdom Metazoa; phylum Chordata; class Mammalia; order Carnivora; family Ursidae; genus Ursus; species Ursus maritimus. The sequence goes on along the minus strand of NW_024424008.1, from coordinate 44,291,150 downwards.
AGGAGACAAAGATGGTGACACTGGGCACAATCACATTGATACTGACCACAATGAAAACCACCAGCTCGTTCACATAGGTGCTTGTGCAGGACAGCTGGAGCAGAGGGGGGATGTGACAAAAATAATGATTGATGGTGTTTGCATCACAGAAGGTCAGTCTCAGCATGCATCCTGTGTGAGCCATAGCACCTGAAAATGCCACCAAGTATGAACCAAGCATAAGGCTGGAACACACTTTAGGGGACATGAGAACATGATACAAAAGTGGGTTACAGATGGCCACATAGCGATCATAGGCCATTGATGTCAGCACATAACATTCAGAAATAACAAAAAAACAGAAAAAGTAAAGCTGGGTCATGCATCCCCTGTAGGAGATCATATTCTTCTTTGATGTGAAGTGAGTCAGCATTTTGGGTGTAAACACAGAAGAATAACAGAGGTCTATGAAGGACAAATTGAAGAGGAAAAAGTACATGGGGGTGTGGAGGTGTGAATTCAGCCCGATTAGAGTTATCAAGCCCAAATTTCCCAACACAGTGACCACATACATGACTAGAAACAGGCTGAACAGGGGGAGCTGTAGATCTGGTAGGTCTGTGAGCCCCACAAGAATGAATTCAGTCACAAAAGAAGCATTTCCAGGAGCCATTCTTCTCTAAGGAGATCTGTGAGCAGAGAAGAAAAAAGTTACACAGAGAAAAACCCAGCTTTTCCCACCATATCTCCTCTCCCGAGTGTGGTGTATGCACAGGGAAGGTAAAAGACTAGCTCAACCTAGACCCATAGACTCCTTTACCATTACATGATACTGAGTGACTCTGACTGCCCCTTAGTCTCTGTAAGCTAAGTAACAAAGAACTTCAAAAGTTAGCCTATAGAGGGAAGGAAAATGCTGCCAAATGTAAACAAAACTGTTGGAAAAAAACAAAAAATAAGGGAGAAGTTTGCACCAGGACAGAATTATCCTTCTCTCCTCAATCATTTTCATTCACTTGAGCGCTCTCTTCACCAGTGAAATTGGAAGCTGAGACCTGGAGCCGGCTTCTAATGCAGATTAGACTTGGTGTGGTGGAGACCGAGTAGATCGTTTCTAATCCAAACTAACAGACAAGTGTACAAGAAGTTATTGCTCCGTGTCACAGAGTAAAAGCCACAAACCTGGAATAGCAAGAGTTCTGTCCATGGAGAGGGGGGGGGGGGGAAGGGGGGGGGGGGGGGGGAGTGACGTATCTTAGATCCTCAGACTTCCATCACAAAATAGAAAGCATGAATAAAAACAAAATTCATAAGCTCACCCACGTTAGGCCAGAAAACACTGGTGCTTCCTTATCGTTGTTATTAACCCCATTGTCATGGAAGGGCAATTTCAGGCTCTAGGATTTGTTTCCTTAACTCGAAGAAAATGCAGCCCACACTTAATTTCTGATATGCCCTGGAAATCTTTTAAAACTATCGATCATAATTTCTGATTATGCCTTTTAGTTCCCTCAAACAGCAGACAAAAACAGTAGATTATCATTTTGGCCACTTGGTAAATCACAGAGGATTTAATGTGAGTGTGATTATATAAGGGACTCGATTGTAAACAAGGCAGAAGCTTGCTCAGTGTCTTCCCCAAGGAAAATCTCTAAGTGTAATCAGAAACTGTGGCAATTCTATAAACACCCTGGACCATAATCTGTCTTCAGTTCCCTAGGGACTCAATAATTTGATCAAGTTTTCCCTTCACTGTAGGGATTATAACTCCCCTCAAGAAAGAGCCAAGACCCATTTCCCATTCTGCAAAATGGTAGAAGAGGAAGCCTTAATTTCTACTTTTCTACATGACACACTGATTTAAAAACAATTTGCATACAGATTCCCTTTGTAAGAAATCTAGAAACTGGCTAAGAAGGCCCTGCACCCAGTGTATGCACGAAACCAGACATATTGAAGCTGTTAGGGAAATTCAAGACACCCTCTTGTCATAATACCTATCTTGCCATAGCACATGTGGTTGGGAAAAAATCCGAAAGCAAGGGAGGATTGAGGGTAGCCTGAGATCAAAGGCTAAATTATGCAGATTATTCCTTTGTTCCTTGTGGTTTGCACTTGCCTTGGTGCCTCCTGGGGCATGACGAGAGGCAAGCTTACACCATATGCACACAGATACACAAAAGCACACATGTGCAAACATGCACACAAACCGAGACGCACATAGCCACCTACCTACCACACACACACACACACACACACACACACACACACCCCCACTGACTTAGCACAGAGCTAGCTAGAAAACGCTTTCCCTCTAATCATGTATCCAATGATCCACCTTATTACAGAGCTGCCTGAGGAACTGACTTCAGTCTTGCTTGTTTTATTTTAGGGTACTGATGGGGCCTGACATACTCCAGAAGCAATGGAGCAAAAAGAACAAGCAAAATGGGATGGAATGACAAGAAAAGTTAGAGGCTCCCACCATCTGGCTAGACTCATTGTGGGGGTCTTCTCTAGTACAAGGCTAGTCCATGAAGATTAGGACAGTTAGACATTTTGTCTAATGTGCAGACACAAGACCAGAGAGTCTAAATAGTTCCCCAAAAGAACAACATAGATCTCCACAAACTGTCCCTAATGAAATGGAAATATATCATTTACATGACATAGAATTCAAAATAGCTGTCATAATAAGGTTCACTGTAGTCACAGAACAGTACATGAAAACAGTAAGAATATCAAACAAGAGACAGAAACCTCTGAAGAACTCCAAGCAGAAATCATGTAGTTGAAAACAGAATAACCGAACTTCCTGGAGGATAAAACAGCACACTAAATCACACAAAAGAAAGGATCTCAGAATTTTAAAAAAAATTCATTTGATATGGTTTCTCTCATCTATGGAACATAAGAACTAGGAAGATCGGTAGGCGAAGAAAGGGATAAAGAAAGGGGGGGGCTAACCAGAAGGGGGAACGGAGCATGAGAGACTATGGACTCTGGGAAACAAACTGAGGGCTTCAGAGGGGAGAGGGTGGGGGAATGGGATAGGCTGGTGATGGGTAGTAAGGAGGGCACGTATTGCATGGTGCACTGGGTGTTATACGCAACTAACGAATCATCGAACTTTACATCAAAAACCAGGGATGTACTGTATGGTGACTAACATAATATAATAAAAAAATATTATTATAAAAAAAATTCATTTGAAATTATTCATCAGAGTAGCAAAAAGTAGAATGAAAAATAGTAAAAAAATAAAAGAAAAAAATTATTGGACAGTATCAGATGGACCAATATATGCATTATAGGCATCCCAAAAGAAAGATGGGAAATGACCTGAAAGATTTCTCAAAGGAAAAATGGCTTAAAAACCCGCAAATCTGTGGAAGGAAATTAACATCCAGATCCAGGAAGCAAAAATGACCCCCACCCTTTGGGGGGGGGGGAGATAACTTCAAAGAAATCCACACCAAGACATACTGTAATCAAATTACTGAGAAGTCAAAGACAAATAGATTTTTCAAGCAGCAAGAAAAATGCAACTTATCCATTGCAATGAAACCTCCATAAGAATATCAGTAGATTTTTCAGCAGAATTCAATGGATTTCAGCAGAAATCTTGCAAGTCAAAAGGGAGTGGGATGAACTATTCAATGTACTGAAAGAAAAAAAAGGTCAACCAAGAATACTATAAATAACAAAAGTATCCTTCCAAAAGAGAAGAGAGAACATTTTTCTCACATAAAAGAAAACTGAAAAAGTTCATCACCACTAAACCTGCCTTATAAGAAATGTTGAAAAGAAAGGATACTAAATAACATCACATTAGCTTAAGGAAGTCTAAAACAAATTAATAAAGGTAAACACACAGAAGAGTACACAATATTATACTATAAAAGTGGTGGGTAAATTTCTTTCAATTTTGATTAAATAGTTAAAACACAAAAGTATTAAAAAGTAGCTATAACTAAAAATGTTAATAGACATGAAATGCACGTATGGATTCAATAAAGCCTTTTTAAGTGACAAAAGCAAGAAATGTCAGAAATATTTCTTTAAATTGAAACTACAGCCCCAATAATGTATGTGAGTATAACACCAAGTAGGAAAATATGTGATGGTGTGTGCTAGGCTTACACAGGTACACTAAGAAGTAAATCTATTATGATAAACACTTATATTAAAAAAGAGGAGAGACTCGAATCAACAACCTACCTTTATACATCATGGAACTCGCAAGAAAAGAACAAATTAAGCAGAAATACATGAAATAGAAAATAACAGTAAAAACACTGAAGATAAGGGCTGTTTTAAAAGATAAAATTGGCAAGCACTTAGAAAGTCTAAATAAGAAAAAAGAGAGAAGGCTAAAATAAGTAAAATCAGAAATGAAAGAGAAGACAATAGAACTGATGCCACTGAAATAAAAAGAATAGGATCATAAGATTATACGAACATTTATACACCAAAAAGTGGATAATCTAGATGAAATGAATTCCTAGAAACATACAACTTACAAAACATGAATCAGGAATATACAGAAATTCTGAACAGAATTGTAACAGGTATCATGATCAAAACAATACTCTAAAACCTCTCAACAAAGAAAATCCAAGCTTCAAGCATAAATTCTACCAAATATTTAAAGAAGAATTAACACCAGTCTTTCTCAAGTGTCCCGTAAATCTAAAGAATGGGGTAGACTTTGAAATCCATTCTATGAGGCCAGCATTGCCCTGATATCAAATGCAGACAAAATTACTACAAGGAAAGAAAATGAGAAGCCAGTATCCCTAATGAATTCTGAACTCTTATTCATCTGAAGAATACATAAGCATGTATTTACACATGCACTTATATTTAGTAGGGGAGAAGGGCAGAAAAGCATCATTCTTTAGTTATATAGAGGGGATTCTGTTCGTAGTAAAAAAGCATTCAGACTCTGAATTTCTCCCAATGTGTAAACTGCTCAAAATAAGACATGGCTCCAAACACAAAACAATGACTTGTTCCTACCACAATTATGGATTTTTATTTTAATTTTCTATTTAAATTCAATTTAGTTAGCATATACTGTATTATTAGTTTCAGGGGTAGAATTTAGTGATTCGTCCGTTGCATATAATACCCAATGCTCATTGCCTCAAGTGCCTTCCTTAATGCCAGCTCTAAAGGGAGAAAGATGGAAAAGACCACTTGGGCTGTGTTAGTCTCTTTGGGCTGCTATAACAAATCCATGGATTGGTGGTGTATAAACAAGAGAAATTTATTTCTCACAGCTCTGAAGTCTAAGAAATCCAAGATCAAGGCAACAGGAGATTTCATCTCTGGTGAGGTCTCTTCCTGGGTCATAGACTGCTTGTCTTCTTGCTCTGTCTTCACATGACCAAAGCAGAAAGGGAACTCTCTGATAGCTCTTTTATAAGTACACTGACTCTATTCATGAAGGCTACACCCTCATGACCTAGTCAACTCCCAGAGTTCTCACCTCCTAATACCATCACACTAAGGATCAAGTTTTAACATAGCAATTTGAGGAAGCACAAACATTCAGTCTATAGCCAACTTGACTTTAAAGGTCTTTCTTCATTCTCTCTATCTATGATCTAAGATCTATACCTAACATCTGTGTTTAGCATCTTTCCAACATACCACATATGATTTTGAAATTTCTATACTCACAAAATTAGGTTAAAGAGAGAGAGAGAGAGGGAGAGAGAGAGAGAGAGAAATTCAATATGCAACATTTTGGAAAAGGATCCAAGGTAAAGAGTAGGTTATTAATTATATGAAAGGAGGTTTGCAATCCTGCTAGAAAACTCCACTACTGTGTGTGGTCTTTAAAAAGAGACGCTAGGCTCTCTTCATGGGCATCCTTATAAAAACAAAAGCTCCCCATCTTGAAGAAAGTAGAACTATAAACTGCAAATGGAAGTTAAGATTAAGAGCTGGCTAGTTTGACTTTATTTTTCTCTTGGAACCTGAGGAAAAATGAAGAAGCAGAAAGAGGACCTGCTGATCCTTGACTTGTGTGATCAGTACATTACTTCCATCCCCTGCTCAAAAATAAGTGGCCATGATTAAGAGGTACTCTTTCCTGTACTCAAATCTTGTCATAATATGAAATTTCTGAGCAGATCAAAAGTATAAAAATCCTGGGTGTAAAGCAAATGAAGAATTGCATTTCTGGACAACGGAAATTAGAAATGTGTCCTAGCAAATCCCACAATGGTACAGTACATGTATTATTCAAGGAGAAGTGCACTAATCTGGGGTTTAATCTATTTTGGGTATCAACTGTCCTATCATTGGCAGTCCTAGGAAAAATGTGTTGCCTCTGAGATTTTCTCGTTATTAAATTTTCCATGCAATTTAGAATATAACTCATAGTAAAAGAGAGAAGGAACACTTGGGTCTTCAGCGGAAAGCCTTCTTACAATTACAACTGTCCTAAAAATAAGAATTTTCTTCTGTATCAAACCTGTAACAGTGAAATATTAATCTCTTTTACCTCTCTCTATGAATTAAGGTATACAGTGGTCCAAGGAGGTCCCTATCAATTGATAATTAATGTTTCAGTGGTAATCTAAGTAAACAGCTCCCTCTGATGGGGACTTTTGTCTTAGACAACATTTGAATCAATTTTTTTTAAAGATTTTATTTATTTATTTATTTGACAGAGATAGAGACAGCCAGCGAGAGAGGGAACACAAGCGGGGGGAGTGGGAGAGGAAGAAGCAGGCTCATAGCGGAAGAGCCTGATGTGGGGCTCGATCCCACAACGCCAGGATCACGCCCTGAGCCGAAGGCAGCCGCTTAACTGCTGTGCCACCCAGGCGCCCCTTGAATCAATTAAAGAAAAAAAAAATTGCTGTAAGGAATATCCCAAGAAGGCCTTAGGAATATTTATTTTCTTTTTTCTTTCCAAGTTTTTATTTAATTTCCAGTACGTTAAAATACAGTGTAATATTAGTTTCAAGTGTAGAATTTAATGATTTATCGCTTACACACAATACCAGGTGCTCATTACAGGAAGTGCCCTCCTTAATTCCCATCACCTATTTAACCCATCTCCCCACCCACCTCCCCTCTAGTAACCATCAGTTTGTTTTCTACTTAAGAGTCTGTTTCTTAAAAAAAAAAAAAAGTGTTCCTTGGTTTCCTCTCTTTCTTCCCCCTATGTTCATTTGTTCTGTGTCTTAAATTCAACATGTGATTGAATATTTTTAAAACTCAAATTAAGATCCTTTATATATATACATATACATATATATATATACACACACACATATATATACATACATACACACACACATTAGTTTCACTTTTACAAATGCAAAAAATGCTATACATTTTCAAATGCTGGAAGAAAAATTTGGTAATTTTTTTGCATTCTCCTTTCACTTACCCTTATGTCAATGTGAGAAGCATTTGAATTCTTTTTCTTCCAGATTTATTTTGATATAATTGACATATAACACTCTGTAGCTTTAAGTGTACAATATTTATTTGATAAACATATATGGCCATACGATTACCACAGCAGTATTAGCTAACACCTCCATCAAGTTACATAATTACCATTTCTTTTTTGTGGTGAGAACTTTTAAGACTACTCTCTTAGAGAATTTCAAGTCTGTGGTATACATACACAATGAAATGTTATTCAGCCACGAGAAAGAACAAAATTCTGCCATTTACAACACCATAGATGGTCCTAGAGGATTTGCTAAGGGAAACAAAGCAGGAAGAGAAAGACAAATACTGTATGATATCACTTGTACGTGGAATCTAAAAAAGCCAGACTCCAAGAAACAGAGAGTATAAAGATGGTTACCAGGGGCTGAGGACAGGGGGAATTGGGATGATGCTTGTCTGATAGTATAAACTTCCCATTAGAAGATGAATAAGTTCTGGACATCTAACGAACACAGCACTGCGATTATAGGTAGCATTTGAATTCTTTAGAGGAGTGATAAAGGCTTAAAGAAGCAATTGTTGAAAGGCTAGTTAGTTCAAGGAAAGAAAGAATTTTAAGGCTGTTCCTTATTTCTCTCCACCTACAATCTTATGGCTGTACATAATCAAAATTCACCAATATAGTAGCTTGAAAACATTTTAATACCACCACCACCCCTTTGTTTTTAACTGCTAGCCAAGTGGAATAAAAAGGCTTAAATGCAACTGTGGTAAAGAACTCATACAAGCGACATGTGAAAGAAAAAGAAGAGATAAATTGACTGCACTTATATTCATGACAGGTACATCTATATGACACATATATTTCAATGAAGAGAATGCAAAAATAACCCTCACATTGATGGGCACTTGATTTTCAACATAGATGCCAAAATGTTCTAGAGAGCCAATAATCTCTTCCACAAATGCTAGAACAAGTGGATGTTCACATTTAAAGAACTGAAACTGGACCCCTATCTCACACAAGAAACAGAATTTACTCCAAATAAACCATAGTTATAATTGTTAGAAGTAGTATCATAAAACTTATAGAAGAAAATAACTCAGCAAGACATTGTGACCTTAGGTTTGGCGATGACTTCTTAAATATGACACCTACAGCACAAATGGCAAAAGAAAAAATAGATAAATTGGAGTTCAACAAAATTTACACCACAAAATGTAGTGTATCCATCTAATGGAGTAGTACTTGGAAAAAAAGAAACCAAGTGCCTTTACAATTTATAACACGGAGGAACTTTGAAAAGATTAAGCCAAGTAAGAAAAGCCAGTCACAAAAGACTGCCTGTTATATTATTCCATTTGCATAAAATATCCAGGGCACTCAAACCTATACAGACCAACAAGATTAGTGGTTGATTAGGTTGAGACTTCTTTTGGGATTGATGAAAAGATCCCAAAATATACTGTGGCAATGGTTGCACAACTCCTTGACGAAAGTGTAAACCATTTAATTTAAATATGTGAATCAGATCAATAAAGCTATTATCAGAAAAATAACACTAAATTCTAAAAAACAAAACAGATAAAAAATAATCAGAAAACATTTTAAAGTGAATAAAAATGAAAACAAAACTTATTAAAACATATGTAATATAGTTAAATACAGTGTTTACATGCAATTTAGGTACCTAAGTAACTGTGCTGGACAAGAAGAGATATTTCAAGCCAAAGGTTTATACCTCTGTCTCATGAAACCCCCCAAAAATTAAAATAGAAATAAACCCCAGGGGGGGAATGAACCATGAGAGACTGTGGACTCTGGGAAACAAACTGAGGGTTTCAGAGGGGTGGGGGTTGGGGGATTGGGATAGGCTGGTGATAGGTAGTAAGGAGGGCACATATTGCATGGTGCACTGGGTGTTACACGCAAACAATGAACCATGGAACACTACATCAAAAACTAAGGATGTACTGTATGGTGACTAACATAACATAATAAAAAATTATTATTAAATAAAAAAAGAAAGAAAGAAACCCCAGGGCCATGTGGATAGCTCAGATGGTTTAACAACAAACTCTTGGTTTTGGCTCAGGTCATGATCTCCTGGTTGGTGATACTGAGCCCCACGATGTGCTCCACATTCACCGCCTGAAGGTTCTCTCCCTCTGCCCCTTCCCACAAGCTCGCTCTCTCGCTCTCTACCTCAAATTAATAAATAAATTAATAATAAATAAATTAAAGATTTTATTTATTTAGTTGACAGAGATAGAGACAGCCAGCGAGAGAGGGAACACAAGCAGGGAGAGTGGGAGAGGAAGAAGCAGACTCCCAGCAGAGGAGCCTGATGTGGGCTCGATCCCGTAACGCCAGGATCACGTCCTGAGCCGAAGGCAGACGCTTAAACGCTGTGCCACCCAGGCGCCCCAATAAATAAATCTTAAAAAAAAAAACCCAAATATGCAGAAAGATTAAATGATAAATGGAAGGGTAAAAATGTAAAGGTAAAAAGGACAATCTATAAAATCAATCTAAATCTATAAAAACAATCTAAAATCTCTGTTTCTGAGACCAATTACGATGATAATCTTCTAGTTAGACTGAATAAGCAAAAAAGAGAAAGGCACACATTACTGTTACCACAAAAATGTAAGAGTTTGTTACCACAGATTCTATGGACTTAAAAGGAAAATAAGGGAATATTATGAACAAATTTATACTAATAAATTTGACAACCAATTAAACGGATAAGTTTGTTGAAACACAAGCTTCCAAAGCTTACTTAAGAAATAGGTAACTACAATGGCTTTATATCTATTAAAGAACTTGAAATTTCAGTTAAAAGCTTTCCCATGAAAAAAGCACTAGGTCTATCTATCTAATTTCATTGTTAAATCCTTCCCAACATTTCTGAAGAAATAATATAATTCTACACAATCTCCCATAAAAATTAAAAAGGAGAAACATGACAATTCATTCTATACAACATGCAGTACCCTGATCCCAAAACCAAAATCATGACAAGAAAACAAAACCGTAGACCAATACCGTTCATAATCATAGATGTAATTTTTTAGCACATTGAATCCAAATATATAAAAGTAAAAATATATCATGAAAACTAATGTTTAACCATGGCAATACAAGCCTGGCTTAATATCTGAATATCAATCAGAGTAACTCACCATACTAAAAGAGTATTCAAGAAAACTATATGATCATCTTAATAAATACAGAAAAATATTTGATATATTACAATGTGAGTTTACTATTTTGTATAAAATACAAAAGTAAAAGGGAACTTTCTGAACCTGAAAACAGGCATCTACAAAAAAATCTACAAATAACTTCACACATAATGATACATAAATAAACATAATTTATAAATGTGAAACATAAAACCTTAAGACTTTTACAAGAGAAAAAAGAAAAAGAAAATGGTTTGTGATCTAGGGTCAGGGAAATATTCCTAAGGCATGATTAAAAAAAGAGAAACATGCATAAGACAAAACATAGTTAAACTGGACATTATCAAAACTAAAAATGTTTCCTCCAGGCAAGATATTATTAAAATAATAAAATAAAAGATAATATTAAAAGATTTCTTCATGTCATCTTCAACTTCTTTCATAAGTGTTTTAAAGTTTTCAGCATTTACCTCTTTGGTTAGGTTTATTTCTAGATATCTTACGGTTTTCGGTGCAGTTGTAAATGGGCTCAATACCTTGATTTCTCTTTGTGCTGCTTAATTATTAGTGTATAGAAATGCAACAGATTTCTGTACATTGACTTTGAGCTTGTGACTTTACTGAATTCGTATAACAGGTCTAGCAATTTTTTGGTGGAGTCTTTTGGGTTTTTTACCTAGAGTATCATTGCATCTGCAAATAGTGGAAGTTTGACTTCTTCCTTGCTGATATGGGTGCCTTTTATTTCTTATTGTTGTCTGATTGCTGAAAGGCTAGGACTTCCACTACAATATTAAATAACAGTGGTAAGAGTGGACATCCCTGTCTTGTTCCTGACCAAAGAGGAATAGCTCCCAGTTTTTCTTAACTGAGGATGATAATAGCTGCTGGTTCTTCATATTAAAAAATGGAAAAACTTTCCAGGCTCATGGATTGAAAGAACAAATATTGTTAAAATGTCTATACTACACAAAGCAATTTATATATTTAATGCAATCCCTATCAAAATTCCAAGAGCATTTTTCACAGAGCTAGAACAAACAATCCTAAGATTTGTACGGACCCATAAAAGACCCTGAATATAGAAAGCAACCTTGAAAAAGAAAACCAAAGCTGGAGGCGACACAATTCCATACTTCAAATTATATTATCAAGCTGTAGTGATCAAGACAGTATGGCTGTGGCACAAAAACAGACACATAGATCAATGGAACAGAAGAGAAAATCCAGAAATGGACCCTCAACTATATGGTCAACTAATCTTTAACAAAGCAGGAAAGAATATCAAAAGGAAAAAAGACAGTCTCTTCACAAAATGGCATTGGGAAAACTGAACAGCAACATGCAAAACAATGAAACAGGACCACCTCCTTACACCACACACAAAAATAAATTCAAAATGGATGAAAGATCTAAATCTGATATAGGAAACCATCAGAATCCTAGGGAAGAACATCATCCATAGCAACTTCTTGCTAGATATGTCTCCCGAGGCAAGAGGTACAGAAGCAAAAATAAACTATTGCAACTTCATCAAGATAAAAAACTTCTTCAAAGGAAAGTAAAAAATCAACAAAACTAAAAGGCATCTTCTGGATGGGAGAAGATATCTGCAAATGACATATCTAATAAAGGATTGTTATTAAAAATATATAAAGAGCTAATCAAATTCAACACTCAAAAAAACCAAATAACCCAGTTAAAAATGGGCAGAAGACAGTAATAGACATTTCTCCAAAAACACACAAATGTCCAACAGACAAAAGAAAAGATGCTCAATATCGTGATCATCAGAGAAATCAAAATGAAAACTGCAATGAGATATCACCTTACACCTATCAGCATGGCTAAAATCAACAACTTTGGAAATAACAGGTATTGGCAAGGTCGAGGAGAAAAGGGAAACACTCTTACACTATTGGTGGGAAAGCAAACTGGTGCAGCTACTCCGGAAAATAGTATGGAAGTTCCTCAGAAGATTAAAAATAGAGCCAACCTGTGATCCACCATCCTAGGTGGATCCACCAAGTTCACCATACCCAAAGGATGCAAAAATACTGATTCAAAGGGATCCATGCACTCTGATATTTACAGCAGCATTACCAACAATACCCAATGGAACGAGCTGAAATGTCCATCGACTGATGAATGGATAAAGAAGTGGTATAGGGCACCTGGGTGGCTCAGTCAGTTAAGTGTCTGCCTGCAGTTCAGGTCATGATCCCAGAGGCCTGGGATCGAATCCCACATTGAGCTCCCTGCTCAGCAAGGAGTCTGCTTCACCCTCTCCCTCTTACCCTCTGTCAGCTTGTGTTTTCTCTCTCTCTCTCTCTCAAATATATATATTTATATATATATATATATATACTTTAAAAAAAAGAAGTGGTGTATATCTGGAATGGAATACTACTCAGGCATGAAAAAGAATGAAATCTTGCCATTTGCAATGACCTGGATGGAGCTACAGACTATTAGGCTAAGTTAAATTAGTCAGTCAGAGAAACATAAATACCATATAATTTCATGCCTGTGTGGAATTTAAGAAACAAAACAAATGAATAGGGGGAGCAAAGAGGCAAACCATAAAACAGACTCAACTACAGAGAACAAACTGAAGATTGCTGGAGGGGAGGTGGGGGGTGGGTTAAATGGGTGATGGCTATTAAGGAGGGAATTGGCTGTGATGAGTAACAGGTGTTGTATGTAACTGGTAATCACAATATCGTATGCCTAAAACTAATATTACACTGTATATTGACTAAGTGGAATTTAAATAAAAACCTGAAAGGGAAAAAAAAGAAGAAAGTAGAGCAAAACAGACTACAAAGAGTATTAGACCTGAAATGGGAAGGCTAAGAATTTAGGGTAAATCTTACTTTATGGAGTGACTTTAGATAAATCTAACTACACCGAGCTTCACTTTCCCATCCATACAATAAATATATTTTGATGATCAGTTATGTGTTGGTTTGGCTGTATAAAGGTCAAAAATAAAAATCTACTGAAAGACACTTGATACATAATGTCTACATAGGCAAAATGGATGAACCTTGATCGTCTTTATGGAATCCTCCATCTCTGGCATTTCAAGGAGACATATACTTGCCAATCAGAGGATGGAAATATGGGAGTACAAGCAGAGTACCTGACACATGCTTCTAATATCAAGTGGCAATAAGAACACCCCCAATAATGCAATGTCATGCTACTGGTTCTTAATTCAATGTTTTGAAGACTACTCATCATGTTCCAAGGGGAAAAAAAAGTTCAAAATAACAATAGGAAAAAAAAGACAACATGTCTCTTACTTAATGTTATTACCAAACAGAACAAAGATGTGGAGAAGTAATTGTGGTATTGGTGAGGAAAAAAAAAGAAGACCACCTTATAAAGACTAAAAATATAGTATAGGACCCAAACTTCCTTTACCATGTTAAGAAAATTAGGCTAAGAAGGTTGCAACTAAATGTATTTTATTTAAACACACAGAATCTCCATCTGTGTAACTAACTACAGAGACAAACACTGTTTCTGATCAAAACACTCGCCTACTCAGAGTTCTTCCCACAGCAAGTTTAATGTCTCTGTTTCTCAAGCTGTAAATGAAAGCGTTCATCATGGGAACCACATTGGTATAAAAGACAGAGGAGATTTTCCCATCATCCATAGACCCAGCAGAAGATGGTTTAAGATACATAAATGCAACTGATCCAAAGAAGAGAGAAACAGCAACTATGTGGGAGCTGCAGGTGCTGAAGACTTTGGACCTGCCCTCAGTGGAGCTGATGCGCAGGATGCTGGAGACGATGAAACCATAGGAGACAAAGATGGTGACACTGGGCACAATCACATTGATGCCCACCACAATGAAAACCACCAGTTCATTGACATAAGTGCTGGTGCAGGAGAGCTGGAGCAGAGGGAATACATCACACAAATAATGGTTGATGGTGTTTGCATCACAGAAGGTCAGTCTCAGCATGCATCCAGTGTGAGCCATGGCATCCAAAAATGCCTTCAAGTATGAACCAAGCATAAGGCTGGAACACACTTTGGGGGACATGACAACATGATACAAAAGTGGGTTACAGATGGCCACATAGCGATCATAGGCCATTGATGTCAGCACATAAGCTTCAGAAATAGCAAAAAAACAGAAAAAGTAAAGCTGGGTCATGCATCCCCTGTAGGAGATAATATTCTTCTTTGATGTGAAGTTAATCAGCATTTTGGGTGTAAACACAGAAGAATAACAGAGGTCTATGAAGGACAAATTGAAGAGGAAAAAGTACATGGGGGTGTGGAGGTGTGAGTTTAGCCTGATCAGAGTTATCAAGCACAAATTTCCCAACACGGTGACCATATACATGAATAGAAACAGGCAGAACAAGGGAAGCTGGAGTTCTGGTAGGTCTGTGAGCCCCGCTAGAATGAATTCAGTCACAGAAGAAGCATTTTCAGAAGCCATTCTCCTCTAAGGGGATCTGTGAACACAGGGGAAAAAGTTAGAGAGAACATTCAATTTTTCCCACCATATCTCCTCTCACAAGAGTTGGGTTTGTACTGGCAATATTTGAGACTAGCCCAACCAGGACCCACAGAACCTACTTTACCACTATCAGGAATCTAGTCACGTAGCCAATCCCTCATTAGAGTCTTTATAAGCTGTAAAGCAAAGAGTATCAAAACCTGGCCTACAGAATGAAGGTCAGGGGTTCCATATGCCAACAGGACTGCTGTGAAAACGAAAGGTTAAGGGAGAATATTGGACCAGGAGAGAATTGCCTTCTCTCATTTTATTTCTTTGACCACATGACCCCTCCCCTAACCAGTAATTGGAGGCAGCAACCCCAAAAACCTGATGCTGGCTTCTAATGGGGATTAGACTTAGTGTGGTACAAATGAAGAACATTTTTTCTAATCCAAAACTAAAGAATCAGAGTCTAGGAGAGTTTAAGCTCCTGGTCCATGTCACAGAGTAAAAACAATGAATGTAGAAGAGTGAGAGTTCCATCCATGGACTGACCCATAAATTGCATCCTTGAAACCTAATAATCTCTGAACCTTCCCTGCATGACTACCCTCCCCTCAAACAGGTCTTTCCACCAATTTCATGTGACTCTGAGGACTGCAAAAACTGGAAAGAAAGTGGAATATCTTAGATCCCTAGACTTCCGCCATAAAAGAAAGACATGAATATAAATGGAATTCAGAAACTCCCCTTCCTTAGGCAAGAACACCTTAGTGCTTCCTTACCAGTATTACCCCTGTGGTCCTGAAAGGGCAGATTTAGTCTCTGTGGCTTTGCTCCCTTGGAGTCTATGAGGACACTGCCCAAATGTAATTTTTCATATGCCCTGGAAATCTTTTTGAACCTCAGATAGCAATTTCTCATTATGTGTCCTCTCAAGCAGCAGATGAAAATAAACAGCCTTTATTATTATCATTTTTGCCACTTGGTAAATCACAGAAGACTTATGGTGAGTGTGATGACATAATGTACTCAGTTATAAACAGGGCAGGAGCTTACAGGGTCTCTTCCACAGGGAATGGTTTCTGGTGTAATAGGGTCTTGAGGGGATTGCATTTACACAAAGGACCACAATTTGTCTTTAATTCCTTAGGGACTCAAAATTTTACTCAAAGTTTCCCTCCACTGTAGGGATTAGACATCCCCCAGGAGGAGCCAAAAATAAATTCCTATTTCCAGGTCAGCAACATGGCAGATGAGGAAGCCCTAGACCCTCCCACCCTCCAAGAACACCCTGATTCAGAAACGCTTACTGTACAGATTCCCTTTGTAAGAAATCCAGATACTAGTTAGGGTAGTCCTGCTCCGAGTTCAAGCATGAATCGAGTCATATTGGAGCTGCCAGGGAAATCCTAGATATCCTCTTATTGTAACACTTTTCCTTGTACAACACCTTCCAGTTGGGACAAAATCCCCCAGTTTCTGGCTTCTCCTGGGGAGGAAAAGAAGTACACCATGTGTCCAATGCCCCAACCTTTATTAGGTGTGCCCAGAAGACTGGATTCTAGATACTATTTGTCAGAAAGCAGAAGGGATACAGGACAGGGCATTCTTTAGCTGCCCATGGAAAGAGACAGAAAAGATGGTGGTTTGGGCAAGAAGTCACCAGAGTTCTTCACCAGGGTCAGTATAGAGCGAGCAATTGAAAATCCCTTTTCTACAGCTTCTCTAAGGCGAGGGAAAAATGCGCACCAAACGTCTAATAATACAAATTATCTGTTAGCTGCCTGAGGAATTGGCTTCAGTCTTACTTGTTTTAGAACACAGATGCAACTCCACACACAATGGATGCCTGGGGTTGAGGGGAAGGCAACTAAGAACAAAGAAAGAGGATTCAATTGTACAAACTTGAGAGGCCTCCAGACTCTCTGATCAGGCGTATTGTTGGTACCTTCTTGAGTCCAAGGCATGAATGTTAGGACAAACGGGTGTTTTGTCTAAAGGGCAGACACCAATGCAGAGTCAATGAAAATGAACACGAGTTGAAATACTTTCCAAAAAGGAATAAATCTCCACAAACTGACACTAGTGAAATGAAAATATGTGATTTACCTGACAGAGAATTCAAAACAACTGTCATAAAGATGCTCCCTGGAGTCAGAGAACAATACATAAACCAAGAGAAACTTTCAACACAGAGACGGAACACTAAAAAGTATTAAACAGAAACCATAGAGCTGAAAAATACAATAAATGAATTGAAAATTTCAGCAGGGGCTCAAGAGCAAACGTGATCAAACAAAAGAAAGGAACACTCAATTTGATAAAAGGTCGCTGAAAATTATTCAGTCAGAAAGGCAAAATGAAAAAAGAGTGACAAATAGTGAAGAAAGCTTGAGGGACTTATTGGAAGCCACCAAGTAGATCAATATATACATTTCAGAAACCCCAGTAGAAGACTGAAAAAGAACCAGAAACCATATTCAAAGAAAATACAGCTGAAAAATTCACAAATTATGGCAACTTTCCAATACTGTGACTTACTTATAGAAAGATAAAACCCACAAAAATTGCATAATTAATACACACACACACACACACACACACACACACACACACAAGGACCAAGGTTCAATTACATATCCACTCTCCACTTTACTTAACTGAGCTAACCTGATTTCCACCTTCAGACTCAGGTCTATACGAATTTCCAGGAAGGATGCTTATCTAGGCAGGTGACATATAAAATGCCCTAGCCCAATATTCTGGGACTCAACACAAATTTACTGACTGCTGAAGCACCCTTAAAATTGAATTATGATTGTGATATTTGGTTCCTATCTAATCATTATGCTTTATAATAGCTCTGGTTATTGAAGCAGTCTTTCCTCTATGCCTGAATATATTCACTTTTCAATATTAACCAATTATTATCATCACACAGTTGTCAAAATAATGCCTAAAGAAGTTCTTTAAAAATAGATTTTTATCAAACAAAAAAATGTAAAAGCAGCAAGACAAAAGAAATCTTTAACTTATAAGGGAAGACAAGATTAGCAGCAGATCTGTCAAGAGAATCTTGATAAGCTGGAAGAAAGTGGCATGATATATTCAATGTGCAGAAAGGGAAAAATTGTAGGCAAGAGATGCTGTCCAGCAAGGCTATCATTCAGAATAGAAGGAGAGATAAAGAGTGTCCCAAACAAAAACTAAAGGAATTTGTGACCACTAAATATAAGCCCTGCAAGAAATATTAAGTGACAAATACTAGAAAGGAAAAGAGAAAATCTCCAGAAACAACACAAAACAAGTAATAAAATAGCACTAAATTCATATCTATCAATAATTACTCAGAATGTAAATGGAATGAAGGCTCCAATTAAAAGACATAGGGTATCAGAATGGATTAAAAAAAAAACAACAAGAAGACCCATCTATATGCTGCCTACAAGAGACTCATTTTAGACCTAAAGACACCTGTAGATTGAAAGGGAGGGAATGGAGAAATATTTACCATGCAAGGATGTCAAAAGAAAGCCAGAGTACCAATACTTGTATCAGACACACTAGACTTTAAACTACAGACTGTAACAAGAGATGAAGAAGGGCACTATATCATAATAAAGGGAAATATCCAACAAGATCTAACAATTGTAAATGATTATGCCTCCAACATGGGAGCACCCAAATATATCAATTAATAACAAACATAAGGGTACTTATTGATAATCATACAAGAATAGTAGGTGACTTTAATACCCCACTTACATTAACAGACAGATCATCTGAGAAGAAAATCAACAAGGAAACAATGGCTTTGAATGACACACTGGACCAGATGCACTGAACAAATATATTGGGTACATTTCATCTAAAGGAACAGAATACACATTCTTTTCAAGTGCACATGGGACATTCTCCAGAATAGATCACATACTAGGTCACAAAAAGTCCTCAACAAGTACACAAATATTGAGATTATACCATGCATATTTTCCATTCACAACACTATGAAACTTGAACTGAACTGCAAGAGAAATATTGGAGAGACTACAAATACATGGAGGTTAAGGAACATGTTATTAAAGAATGAATGGATCAACCAGGAATTTAAAGGTGAAATTTAAAAAAAAACAAAAACCATTAAACAAATGAAAATGAAAACACACTGGCTCAAAACATTTGAGATGCTGCAAAAGCAGTCATAAGAGGAAAGTTTATAGCAATACAGGCCTACCTTAAGAATCATGAAAAATCTCAAATAAATAACCTAACCTTACCCTTAAAGGATCTAGGAAAAGAACAATAAGTGAAGCCTAAAGCCAGTGGAAGAAGGGAAATAATAAAGATTAGATAGAAATAAATGACATAGAAACTAAAAAAAAAAAAAAATAATAGAACAGATCAATGAAACCAGGATGTGGTTCATAGAAAACATTAATAAAATTGACAACCCCCTACCCAGACTCAGCAAAAAGAAAGAGGAAAGGATGCAAATAAATAGAATCACAAATGAGAGAGGAGAAATAACAACCAACACCACAGAAATACAAATGATTATAAGAGAACATTATGAAAAATTATATGCCCAAAACTGGACAACCTAGAAGAAAGGGATAAATTCTTAGACACATATGAACTAACAAATCTAGAACAGGAAGAGATAGAAAACATGAACAGACTGATAACCAGCAAAGAAACTGAATCAGTAACAAATATCTTCCAACAAACAAAAGTCCAGGAGCAGATACCCTCACAGGCAAATTCTACCAAACATTAAAAAAAGAGATAATGCCTATTCTTTTCAACCTATTTCAAAAAAAAAATGGAAGGAAAATTTCCAAATTCATTTTATGAGGCCTGCATTACCTTGATACCAAAAGCAGACAGGGATCCCACAAAAAAGAGAACTACAGGCCAATATCCCTGATGAACATGAATGCAAAAATTCTCAATAAAATACTAGGAACTGGAATCCAACACTGCATTAAAAGAATCATTCACCATCATCAAGTGGGATTTATTCCCGGGCTGCAAGGTGGTTCAATATTAACAAATCAATCAACCTGACATACTACAATAATAAGATAAGAACCATATGATCCTCTCAAGAGAGACACAAAAAGCACTTGACAGAGTACAACATTCATGATAAAAACCCTGAACCAATTAGGGGCAGAAGGAACAAACTTCAACATAGTAAAAGCCATATATGAAAAACCCACAGGTAATATCATCCTCAGTGGAGGAAAGACAGAATTTTTCCTTTACAGTCAGGAACAGGACAGGGATGGCCACTCACACCACAGTTATTTAACATAGGACTAGAAGCCCTAGCCTTAGTAATCATACAACAAAAGATATAAAAGACATTCAAATCTGCAAGGAAGAAGTCAAACATTCACTATTTGTACATGATGTGATATTCTATGCAGAAAAATGAAAAGACTCCACCAGAAAATTGCTAGAACCTGTAGACAAATTCAGTTAAAGATGAAGGATACAAAATCAACGTAGAGAAAGCCTTCTCATTTCCATACAACAATAATTAAATAGTAAAAAGAGAAATCAAGGAATTTATCCCACTTACAATTGCACCAAACACCATAAGATACCTAGGAATAAAAATAACCAAAGAGGTAAAGGATGTGTACCCTGAAAATTATAGAACACGTATGAAAGAAATTCAAAACAACACAAAGAAATGGAAAGACATGCCATGCTAATGGATTGGAGGAACAAATATCATTAAAATGTCTATAATACCCAAAGCAATCTACACATTTAATGCAATCCCTATCAAAATTCCACCAGCATTTTTCACAGAATTAGTAAAAACAATCCTAAAATCTGTATGGAACCACAAAATAACCCAAATAGCCAAAGCAATCTTGTAAAAGAAAACCAAAGCTGGAAGCATCACAATTCCATACTTCAAGTTATATTATAAAGCTGCAATGATTAGGACAGTAAGGTATTGGCTCAAAACAGGCACATAGATCAATGGAACAGAATAGAAAATCCAGAAATGTACCCACAACTATATGGTCAACTAATCTTTGACAGAGCAGGAAAGAATATCCAATGGGGAAAAAAGACAGTTTCTGCAACAAATGGTGTTGGAAAAACTGGGTAGTGACCTGCAACATGCAGTAGAATGAAACTGGAACCCTTGCTTACACCATACACAAAAATAAATTCCAATTGGATGAAAGACCTGAATGTGAGACAGGAAACCCACAAAATGCTAGAGGAGAACATAGGCAGTAACCTCCTTGACATCGGCTGTACCAGTCTCTTACTGGATATGCCTCCTAAGGGAAGGGAAACAAAGGCAAAAATAAACTATTGCAACTTCATCAAAATGAAACGCTTCTGCACAGCGAAGGAAGCAACTAAACAAACTAAAGAAACTAAAAGGCAACCTTCAGAATGGGAGAAGATATTTGCAAATGATATATTCGATAAAAGCTTAGTATCCAGAATAGATTAAGAGTTTATAAATCTCAACACCCAAAAAAACAAATAACCCACTTAAAAGATCATCAGAAGACATGAATAGACATTTCTCCAAAAACATACAGATGGCCAAGAGAAACATGAATAAATGCTCAACATCACTCATCATTAGGAAAATGCAAATCAAAACTATAAGGAATATCACCTCACACAAGCCACAGTGGCTAAATTTAACAACACAGGAAACAACAGATGTTGGCAAGAATGAAGATAGAGGGAGACATCTTACACTGTTGGTGGGCATGCAAACTGGTGTAGCCACTCTGGGAAACAGTATGGAAGTATTTCAGAAAGTTAAAAACAGAACAACCCTAGGATTCAGCAATTGCACTACTAAGTATTTGCCCAAAGGATACAAAAATATTGATTCAAAGGGATACATGCACCCTATGCTTATAGCAGCATTATCAACAATATCCAAATTATGGAAAGACCCCAAATATCCACTGAATGATGAAATGATGAAGTATGGTATAGATATACAATGGACTATTCCTCACCTATAAAAAATAATGAAATCTTGGCATTTGCAATGTCTTGGATGGACCTAGAGACTGTGATGCTAAGCAAAATAAGTCGGTCAGAGAAAAATCAATACCACATGATTTCACTCATGTGTTGAATTTAAGAAACAAGACAAATGAATACGAGGGGACAAAGGAGAGGAAATGAAGAGACAGATTCTTAACTACAGAGAACAAACTGATGGTTACTAGAGGGGAGCTGAGTGGGGGATGGATTAAATAGGTGATGGGGATAAAGGAGGGCACTTGTAATGAGCACCGGATGGTCTATGGAAGTGATAAACCATTAAATTCTACACCTGAAATTAATATTACACGGTATATTAACTAACTGAATTTAAACAAAAATGTGGAGGAGAAAAAAAAAGAAAAGACTTTATCAAGAATATAGAAGGGTTAAGGAAATGATATTATGTAATGTTACGAGAACTATCTCCTCTTTACATTACTCTAAGCATAGACATATAACTCTCTACATATACAATGGGGTTCTCTATGGACTTTGCTCCTCCCACAGAACCTGGTGGAAATTCCTCATTGAGTGTAGTAAAAACATTGTCTCTGCCCCAGACTGGTTCACATTATTCCACACATTACTCTACTTCTGCTGGCCTCTTCTGTGTGAGCCATTCTACTCTGTACTTGGAAAGCTCTTCCCTTCACCTGAGCCTTCATGCTGAGTTTGGTTTTTTGATTACTTTAGTATTTAATTTAAATACAGGTAGAATCCAAGTTTTTCAGCCTTAATTTACTATGAAAGTTGCATACATACATACATATATCAAGTCTACAAAATATATACTTCTACCATTATTATGAACGGAACAGCTTATAATGACCATGCAGACCTATAAATAGACTATTTCAGGTCCCAGAGCCCTCTGTGTGCCCCTAGGTCCACCCATTCTCCACCTTGATACTGTTGCAATCATGCTCCAGCTTTTGTTCACAGCTTCATCACTTAAGTGGGCCCTCATGGTGTTCCACATCCAGCCGGAAGAAGGACGAAGAGAACATGGGAGTGATTATTATAATATACCCTTATGTGTTTCCACATACTGTGTAGGCCAGGATAAAATAATACATTCACACATTCTGTATTAGGCAATAGAGATTCCAAATATAAAATAGGAAAGATACCTTCTTGACATTTTGCTTAGTTTAGCATGTTGCTTTTATTTGTGTTCTGAGACTTATTATTCACTGAAATCATTTTCATGTTTCATGGATATTTAAAAGTACAGTATATTAGTAATAATAACAATAATAATAATAATACCCTGATATACTTAAAATAAAAACACCAAGTCGTACTCTCAGCTCTACCACTTACAAGTTGTAATTTGAGACAAACCATGAACATATCTGAGCATCAGTTTCATCATCTATGAAATGAAAACTAAGCTTCCCTCTCCTCTTTATCTCACATTATTTCCCCTTGGAATACATAAACTGACAGATGTGACAGCAGAAAAACTAAAACACATTAAGAAAAATTGTAACAACCTGTACGTCTCTATATTAGTACTCAAAGTGGGTTAATTTAACTTCATGTCAGAGAAAGACTTTCAACAGCCCCTTCCTTTGATTCCACTTAGTACTCAAAGTGGGTTAATTTAACTTCATGTCAGAGAAAGACTTTCAACAGCCCCTTCCTTTGTCTCCCTCAGAAAGTAAAACTTCACACCGAGTATGATTTTCATGTTTAAAGGTACAACTTTGTACAACCAAGCCCTGCAGATAAACCAAACCTGGTCATCAGCTGGTAAGACAGTGAAATGTCCCAATAGAAGAGAGAAAAGCCAACTATGACAGATTCAGAAAAATACCATGTCTGTCCCCCAGCATGGACATCGATTCAACAAAATCAATTTTAAGAAGAAATTTTGACCGCATAAGACTGATTTTAGAATCTATCTATTCTGTGGTATTAAGAAAATCTACATTTATATCTTTTCCTTCTTATGCCTTATTTATATTTGTGACATACATGCCAGTGCCACACATTGCTAGGTACTTAGACGTACAAAACGCTGGGTGTGTGCATGCAAGTGAATGTGCATGTGTGTGTGTTAGTACATGTGTGTGTGTGTGTCTGTGTTTCCATGAACAAGCAACTGATTAAAGCAATAACCATTTCCTTTTCCTAGATTCAGCAAATACTTCCAGCTCAGCCCTTCCTCTCAGGAGCTGGAACCAGGAGCCATCTACCTGAAAGTTGGGATGCATACCATACAATGGCAGTGATCTCATAAACTATGACTTAAACACTATGTGTAGGGTGTGTGTGTGTGTTTAAGGAGGCAGTGTAAAGAGGAGTGGAGAATGAGGTTCAATAAATTTAGGGGTTCAGCAATTTAAAAACATGGAACTCAGAACCCGTTGTACTCTGCTCTTCATGACACCTGAACCTCAGTGTACCCTGATCATGCTCATTCCAAACCTGGTCCCAAGCAACCACAGCAGTTCCCTTACAGAAAGTTTATATTATACAAATCCAGAATGTAATCAGCTTTGCTTCTGGTTCTGAAGTAGGAGGATCATATTCTGTTATTGCCCAGAGAGTCCAAGCTTTTATACTGATTCAGAGACGGTTCTGTCCTAGGACACAGACACAGACAAATACCATGACTTCCCGGCTTGACTTCTAGCTGTGACAATTTCAACAGACTCATACTTTCTTTCATAACTTCTTAAACGGCCATTCACATAGCACACAAAAAGCAAAAGCCATAAGGGATAAGTCTATGTTGTGCATGTAACACACCTGACTTGGTGCTCCTCCTTTTGAAAAAAGTCCCAAACATATATAGTGCTTAAATTACTAACCAGAAATCTGTCAGCTAAGTTGCTTTTACAAAAACTTTGCAAATCTAGACTTTAATAAACTGTCTTTATAACTTTTATAACAATTTTTAATGACCTTTTCCCCAAGTAACCTGAAAATATGGAATTTATTTGCATACGTAGTTTATTCTTTCAACAATAAAAATTATCTTTTCTGAAAGTCTTCTTCTGAAATTGAGGAAGATTGCATTTGTATTTTGAGGTTTCTCAAATGAAAGATTAGTGACCAGGTTTAACACATACATTTAGCTACTTCAAATAGTGATATAAAATATAAAAAAGTGGAGACACCTTTGCAATGTCTATAATGATTTCTGAATAGCAGACATCGTTTATGTATTGAAACACTTTTTTCGATAAGGAAAACAATTTCATCAAAACAGACAGTAAGTAAAAGAAATCAGAAAGAATGATTACCCACATTTACATCCACATGGATGGGACTGGAGGAGATTATGCTAAGTGAAGTCAAGCAGAGAAAGACGATTATCATATGGTTTCACTCATTTGTGGAACATAAGGAATAGCAGGGAGATGGGTAGAAGGAAGGGAATAATGAAGGGGGGTAAACAGAAGGGGGATTGAACCACGAGAGACTATGGACTCTGGGAAACAAACTGAGAGTTTTAGAGGGGGGGGGATGGGCTAGCCCAGTGATGGGTATTAAGGAGGGCACATATTGCATGGAACACTGGGCGTTATATGCAAACAATGAATCATGGAGCACTACATCAAAAACTAATGATGTGCTGTATGATGACTAACATATCATAATAAAAAAATTATGCATATCAAAAAAAAGAAAACAAACAAAAATATAACCAAAACCAACTATTTTATGTAAATGGAACTTGTTAAATGAAAATCAAGCATGCTTATATGGAGATCAGGGAATATGGTGTGAGAGGTCATTTAAAACCATAAGTCAGTAACTCTGTGATGACAGATCGTAACTACACTTATCACAGTGAGCATTTCGTAGTGTATATAAATATCAGATCACTACGATGTACGTGTGATACTGATAAGAGTATTGTATGTCAAGTATACTTCAATTAAAATTAAATTAATTTTTAAAAATAAATAAATAAGCCATAGTCAAGGGTTTACTGATGCCAAACATCTAAAACCCAAACAAGCCAACAAACCAGTTACGCTAAATTTCACAATACCTAAATCTTGAGTGGAAATCAGAAAAGCGGTAAAATAGTAAATAGTATTAAAGTTATCTTAGAAATATTTAATATTATCAGTTGATTAAGGAATAGGGGTTTTTTGTTTCAAGTTTTTATTTAAATTCTAGTTAGTTAACATACAGTGTAATATTGGCTTCAGGTCTAGAATTTAGGATTAAGGGTTTTTAAAGTAGTCATTATTTTGTGTTTCCTCAAAAGAAAAGTAATCAAACATCTTATTTCAGAAAAGAAATTGTCACAATTTGGTTTATTCACCAAATGTTTCTTTCAAGTTGTCGTTGCTCTCCCAGATGCAATTTCAGGGTTTTTGTAAATTAACATCCATTTGGGAGTAGCACGAGGAAGCCAACAAAAACAGGAGTGATTTAGCTGTTTTCCAGGTCCTCCAGCCCTGTAGGTTTATCCATTTAAATATCAATAACTCGCACTTTTATCCTACCCAGGGAAATCCTGTGATCTCCATGATATACCAAGAGCCTTCCAGAAAGGATCATAGAAAAAGCTAGCTGTCTTTTCCTCATCATTTGCTTTCTAAATTCCTTCATCTTAACTTGAGTTTTAAATACCAAACACTATTTAATCACCTGAAATTACTGTACTCTGTGCTCCTGGTTTCTCATAAATGTGGCCACAGTTTTGGTCTTCATTCCCCAAAACACTGTTAATGTAGGATCATTGTGCGTTATAAGTTTTATCACGGCTATATGGACAGTGGGGGGAATATTACAGTACTCTAAAGACCAGGATACAAAATCAGATGGAAATGTGGCTTTAAATCTCATAGTCCTTTTCTACAGAGAGAATTTCTTGCTTATTGTCCATGTGGTTTTTGGGTCCTGGCCTAATGTTTGTTTTTGGGTTCTTTTCTCTCCCGTGCCCTAGTCTCTGAACTACTAGTCTTTGTAAACATCCTAAAATCTTTAAATTAATTTCCAGAAAGATCTCCCTGTTGTGCCAATCCTAACTCAACCATCCTAACCTATTAGGACTTCTCCTTCAAAAGAAAATGAACTTTCAAACTATTTTCCTAAATCAACCATTACCCTGAGGGATATTCATGTGTAAGCCAACAAAGCACAGTCAGTGTTCAAAATAAAAAAGTTTTCTCATATTTCAGGATGACTGAAATAAAAACAATAAAATGAAGGAGATAAAAAGTATATTCGAAAGAGCAGTAGACTGAAATCAGGAGGCTAAGAGTATATCAAGGTTTTTTCTTCAAAGCTGTATGATTTAATTCATTGATTTTTATCAGCTTCTGTATCATGTCTATGCAATAAATATATATTGATATCTATTATATGTCTTACAGGAAATATGAAATCTCTGCCAAAAGGAGCTTAATGCATAGCTTTTACAGCTAGAAAGTGGATTGTATGTTATAGACATTGTGGAACCTGCAATATCTGTGAAACACTGGCATTTCAAGGAGGCACCGTACAGGCAAGTGGAGGGTGTAGACAGAAGTACGGATAATATGAATCATGATTCCAATGCCACAGTATAGTCACCAGGTGAGAAACTCCCCAGTGGTACAATATCACCCTCCTGTTACTTTATGTGATCATTTGCAGAAGCATTTATATATTTCCAAGAAAAATAAAATGAACTGCATAATGGCAACGTAAGAAACAGATAAATTTATTGGTTAATGTTATTCTTAAAAAGTTAAAGTGGTAAAGAGGAGAAGACATTGTGAAAATGATGAAGAAGGAAAAATATATTATTAAAAAATTGGGGGGAAAAGGGCTCTCTGTTCCTCCCTGTCTGACACACAGCCTCATCTGGTTCAGTCCCACTTGCATCCCCAAGACATGATGGTGAAAGTTGGAGTAAGTGGATTTGGCCATTTGGGCGCCTAGTCACTAGGGCTGCTTTTACTTCTGGCGAAGTGGATGCTGTTGCAATCATTGACCCCTTCATGGATCTGACGTTCTTGTGGGAAAAGCTGCCTAATACGAAGACATCAAGACGTTGATGAAGCAGGCATCAGAGGGCCCCCTCTGGACTCCACTGAGGAGCAGGTTGTCTCCTACAACTTTAACAGTGATGCTCACTCTTAGACCTTCCATGCTGAGGCTTACAGCATCCACAATGACTACTGTGTGCAGCTCATTTCCTGCTATGACGATGAGTTGGCTACAGAACCTGGCTGGTGGACCATATAGTCCCCTGGCCTCCAGGAGTAAGAGCCCTCTAGACCACCAGCACCAGTGAGAACAAGAGGAAGAGAGAGGCCCTCATTCACTGGGGAGTCCTTGCTCCAATTCATCACCTAACCCAATGAGGATCTCCCAACCTCTATACATAGTTTCCTCCTCAGAACCCCTGAAGGAGGAGAGGGACTTGGGGAGCCCTTCCTTGTCATGTACCATCAACAAAGTATACCGTACCCAGCCAAAGAAAAAAAGAAATAAATTAACAAATGATTCAAATTTCTGTCACCATGGTTACTAAGGTAGGATATGATCACTCCCACCTAAACTATTCTGATGAAAGAAACAGAATATATCAGCCCTATAACTATACCCACAGACAGTGACTCTGATCAAAACACTCTCCTACTCAGAGTTTTTCTCACAGCAAGTTTAATGTCTTTGTTTCTCAAGCTGTAAATGAAAGGGTTCATCATGGGAACCACACTGGTATAAAAGACAGAGGAGACTTTTCCTTCATCCATAGACCCATTAGAAGATGGTTTAAGATACATAAATGCACCTGATCCAAAGAACAAAAAAACAGCAATTATGTGGGAACTGCAGGTGCTGAAGGCTTTGGACCTGCCCTCAGTGGAGCTGATGCGCAGGATGCTGGAGAGGATGAAACCGTAGGTGACCAAGATGGTGACACTGGGCACAATCACATTGATGCCCACCACAATCAAAACCAACAGCTCGTTCACATAGGTGCTTGTGCAGGAGACCTGGAGCAGAGGGAGGATGTCACACAAATAATGGTTGATGATATTTGCATCACAGAAGGTCAGTCTCAGCATGCATCCTGTGTGAGCTGTGGCATCCAAAAATGCCTTCAAGTATGAACCAAGCATAAGGCTGAAACACACTTTAGGGGACATGACAACATTATACAAAAGTGGGTTACAGATGGCTACATAGCGATCATAGGCCATTGATGTCAGTACATAACATTCAGAAACAACAAAAAAACAGAAAAAGTACAGCTGGGTCATGCATCCCCTGTAGGAGATAATATTCTTCTTTGATGTGAAGTTAATCAGCATTTTGGGTATAAACACAGAAGAATAACAGAGGTCTATGAAGGACAAATTGAAGAGGCAATAGTACATGGGGGTATGGAGGTGTGAATTCAGCCCAATTAGAGTTATGAAGCACAAATTTCCCAACACAGTGACCATATACATGACTAGAAAGAGGCAGAACAGGGGGAGCTGTAGATCTGGTAGGTCTGTTAGCCCCACAAGAATGAATTCAGTCACAAAAGAGGAGTTTGTAGGAGCCATTCTTCA
The DNA here is from genome assembly GCF_017311325.1 of Ursus maritimus. Lineage (NCBI taxonomy): Eukaryota > Metazoa > Chordata > Mammalia > Carnivora > Ursidae > Ursus > Ursus maritimus. Next base: position 44,261,513 of record NW_024424008.1, on the reverse strand, counting down.
CCAAGGGGATCTGTGAGCACAAGAAAACAGGATTACATTAGAGAAAAAGCCAGCTCTTCCCACAATATTTCATCCTATAGGAAGGGATATACACTGGAAATATCTGAGTCTAAGACTACCAAATCTGGACCCAGAAAAATCTGCCTTTTTTCCAACTTCCCCTTTTGTTAGAGGTTTATAAGCTAAATGGAACAAAGAGTCCCACAATTTAGCTTAGAGAGTGAAGTCCAGTGCTGTCACATGCAAACAGAACTGCTGGAAAAACCAAGGGAGAAGGGAGAAGCAGGATGGACCAGAGCACAACTGTCCTTCTCTGGACTCACAATTTCTTCCTTCACTTCAACCTTCCCTCCCATCAAGTAAAATTGGAGGCACAGACACTCTAACTTGTTACTGGTCTCTAATGCACATTAGACTTGGTGTGGTGGGGACAAGGACACTCTAATTCAAAACTAAGGGACCACAGTCTAGGAAAAGAATATGTCACAGAATAAAAGCCATAAATCCAGAAGAGTGAGAGTTGCATCCATGGAGAGGGAACTTACTGACAGAGATATTGTACCCTGCAACCCTTAAGTCTCTGAACATCCCCTCATCTCCCCTTGAACAGATTCTTCCTCACTTGAATCTCAGAACTGCACAAAATGAAAAAGAAAGTTGCATATCTTTGATCTCTGGATTTCCACCTCACAACAAGAGGGACATTCATATAAATGTAATTCAAGAACCCACCCTCCTCAGGCCAGAATATTTCAGTGCTTCCTGATCATTGTTCTTTACCTTTGCAGTCCTGGAAGGGCAATTTCAGGTTCTGAGGCTTTGGTCCCTTTGAATCCAAAAGGATGTTGCATACACTTAATTTCAGGTATGCCCTAGAAACCTTTCCAAACTACAGGTCATAATTTCTGTTTATGACTTTGAGTTCTCTCAAGCAACAGAGGAAAATAGTCTTTATTTTTATCTCATTTGCCACTTGATAAGATATAAATGATTGAATGTGGGTTTAATGATACAATGCACCTGCTTATAAACAGAGTAGAAGTTTGCTCAGTCTCTTGGGATTAGATTCTATGTGTAAAAGGGAAATAAGAGGATTGTATTTATACCCTAGACCATGCATCTGTCTTTAGTTCCTTGGAGACTACAAATTTCCTCAGGGTTTCTGATCACTCTAGGGATTGTCCATCTCCCAAGACGGAACCAAAAATGAACCCCATCTCCCTGTCATCTTCATCTCTGAAGGGAAATCTATTATTTATTTCCCTCTTCCTTCCCATACTCCTAAATGGAAAATTTTCTGCAAGGGTTCTGCCTCCAGGATTCTTTCTTTTTTTATCTGAAATTTTTCAAGAGAGAGGATCTCACATCAATTGTCTCTTTCCTGAGATATCTCCAAAATAATTTGCAATGTCATGTATCCCTTCTAAAGTTTTTACTTCTCTTTTTAAAGATTTTATTTACTATTTGAAAGAGAGAAAGAGCATGAGCAGGAGGAGTGGTAGAGGGAGAGGGAGAAGCAGACTGCTGCTGAGCAGGGAGCTCAACACAGGACTTAATCCCAGGACCATGAGATCATGACCTGAGCCAAAGTCAGACACCTAATGGACTGAGCCACCAAGGCATCCCTAAAGTTTTTACTTCTAAACATCTACTGGAAATTTGTACCTTACTATTCTGCTGGGACTTTTGTAATATTTCAGTAACTAAGGTCATCTCTTTCTCCTCATCACACACACAAATAAATCCAGCTATGCAGTTAGAGAATGTGTGTACAAATCTTACCTCCAGTCTTACTAATAACACCATGGACAAATTACTTCATGTCCTTCCTCTGGTGTCTTTGTAAAATAGAATGGTAAAAAAACAAAAAACAAAAAACAAAAAAACCCCCAGCACCTTTTCATTAAGTTGTTATGATGATTAAATGATAAAATGTGAGGAAAATGGCTAGAACAGTGCCTGTCCCATGGTAAATAATCAATTAACGTCCACTGTCATTATATATGTTCTCACAAATTCCAAGAGATCCTCCATCATCATACTCATCAGACATTTTTCTCTTTAATTCCTGTGTCCACCAATAAATTATAACTTCTATAAGAATAAACATCATTTTTGTCTTATTTGCTAACTACAGTATAACGTACATAGTAAGAACTCAGATATTTCTGAAAATGATGTTCTCTGGTTGCAAACCTTCGGAATATTTTCCACATATCTCACATGCTAAGCAAGAGAGTCTATAACCACAATGACCTCCATTCCTTTCCCTCAGCCACCACACAAAGTCAGGCAGTTTTTAGGCTCTAACTTAACTCTACTACTGAACTGTTGTGGCTCCTAACTATTTTCTAGCATTTTCACATACTTTCTTATTTAACTACTCACACTGCTGCTAGAATGAGCTTTGAGAGCTCGGATTTGTCATTCACTACTTCAAGAACTTTCAATCATTCTTCATTAACTTGGACAACTGAAATTTTGTCACAAAACTATGTCTTAAAACTATGATTCAGGGGCCCCTCGGTGGCTCAGTCATTGGGTGTCTGCCTTCGGCTCAGGGCGTGATCCCGGCGTTCTGGGATCGAGCCCCATGTCAGGCTCCTCTGCTGGGAGCCTGCTTCTTCCTCTCCCACACCCCCTGCTTGTCTCTTTCTCACTGGCTGTCTCTGTGTCAAATAAATAAATAAAATCTTTTAAAAAATAAATAAATAAATAAAACTATGATTCAGCCTCAGTAAAACTAAAGAAAAATTAGGTCAAAGTTATTTTTTCTTTCTTCCCCATCTTTATAGGATATAATTGAAAAATAATAATTTCACATATTTAAGATACATGACTTGATTTTATAAGTGTAATGTGAAATAATTGCCACAAACAAATTAATCAAAATATCTATCATCTTATGTAGTCAACTTTCTTTTTTTTTCTGTAGTGAGAACATTTAAGATCAATCCTCTTAGCAAATTTAAAAATATTCGATAAGGTGTTAACTATAGTACATTGGTATATATTAGATCTCCAGAACTTATTCATCATGCATAAAGGAAACCTTGTACACCTTGACCAACACAGTACAAGAATTCGTCCCTTTTCTCCATAAACTCACCAATGCTTATCTGTTGTCTTTTTTTATAATAGCCATTTTAACAGACATGAGGGGATAGCTCATTGTGGTTTGCGTTTGCATTTGCATTTCTCTAATGATCAGTGATATTGAGCATCTTTTCATATACTTGTCGAACACCATGTTTTTTTGGAGAAATGTGTATTCAGGTCCTTTGCCCATTTTTAATAGTTTTTTGTTTTGTGTTGTTGTTACTATTGAGTTTCAAGTGTTGCTTACATATTTTGGAAATAAACTTTTACCAGATATATGGCTTACCAACATTTCTGCCTATTCCTTAGGTTGCTTTTTCATTTTGTTGATTACTTCTATTCCTCTAAAGAAGCTTAATATATATATATTTCTTTATTTGAGACAGAGAGAGATAGAAAGCATGGAGGTAGAGGGATAGGGAGAAGCAGACTACCTGTGCAGAGAGCCTCATGTAGGGCTCCATCCCAGGATCCTGACATTATGACCTGAGCTTAAGGCAGATGCTTAACTGAGCCACCCAAGCACCCCTAAAGAAGTTTTTGTCTGATGTTATACCACTTACCTATCTTAGTTTCTTGTTGCCTTTGTCTTTGGTGTCATATCCAAGAAAATCCTCCATTTTATGCAAAGAGCTATATCTGGGTTTTCTCATCTATTCCACTGGCCTCTCTGTTTATCTTTATGCCAATACACACTCTCTTGGTTACTATAGCTTTCTCGTAAATTTTGTTCGGAAGTATGAATGAGTCTTCCTGCTTTACTCTTTTTCAAGATTGTTTTGGCTGTTCAGGGTCCCTTGAATTCCCATATCAATTTTAGGATGAATGTGTTTTGTCCTGCCAAAAAAAAAAAAAGTCATTGGAATTCTTATTTAGGAATGTGTTGAATCCGTAGATCACTTTGGGTAGTATTAATGTCTTAACAATAGTTAAGTCTTCCAATTCATGAAAATTAAATATCTTTCCATTTATTTATGCCTTTTGTATTTTCTTTCAGCAAAGTTTTCCCATTTTGATTTTAAAGTCTTTTATCTTCTTGGTTAAGTATTTCATTCTATTCCATTTCATGCTATAAATGGAACTGTTTTCTTAGTTTCCTTTATGGATTGTTCATTGTTAGTGCATATAAAGGCTACTAATTTTTGTATCTTGACTTTGTAGCTTGCTACTTACCTAAGTTCCTTTGTGGTTTCAATTTGTGTGTGTATGTGTGGAAGCTTTAAAATGTTCTACATACATGATCCTAACATTTGTGAAGAGAGATAATATTCCTCCTTCTTCTCCAACTGGGATGTTTTTATTTTTATTCCTTGACTGACATCCTGGCTAGAAATTCCAGTGCTGTATTGAATAGAAACTGTGAGAGTGAGTGTCCTTCTTTTGACCCTGAATCTTGAGAAAAGTTCAGATTTCACCATTAAGGATAATGTTCTCTGGGTTTTTCAAATACAGCTTTTATTCTGCTGAGGTGTTTCCTTCCAGTCTTAGTCTGTTGAAAAAATTTACCACGAAAGGATGTTGAATTTGGTTCAAAGCTTTTTGTGAATCAATTGACATGATTGTGTGTGTTTGTGTGTGTGTGTTTCCTTCATTTTAGTAATGTGGTGTGTTACCTTGATCCGTTTTCGTATGTTGAACCATTCTTGCATTGCAGGAATAATCCCACATTGTCATGGTGTATATTTCTTTTAATGTGCTGATGAATTTGATTTGCTAGTATATTGAGGATGCTTGCATTATTGTTCATTAAGGATATTGGTCTATAGACCTTTTCTTGCAGAGTCTCTATCTGGCTCGGGTATCAGGGTAATGGTGGCCTCAAAGTCTGAGTTAGGAAGTGTGCCATACTCTTCAATTTTTTGAAAAAGTTTGAGGACTGGTATCAATTCTTCTGATATTCCACAGAATTGATCAGTGAAGCAATGAGGTCCATGATTTTCCATTACTGGGAGATTTTTAATTACTAATTCAATATCCTTACTAATCATAGGTCCACTCGGATTTTCTATTTCTTCCAGATTTAATTATGGTAGGCTTTGAATTTCTAAGAATTTATCAATTTCGTCTACGTTATCCCATTTGTTGGCATATAGTTGTTCTTGGTACTCTCTCATAATCCCTTTTATTTCAGTAGAAGTGGTAGTAATATCCATACTTTCATTTCTGATTTTTTTCTTTGACATTTTTAAAAGTTTTAACAGTCTATGGAAACGGTCATACATATACAAGAGTAGGGAGCATATTACAATTTACTATGCAGAACCCATCACCAAGTTTCAAAAATTATCAACTCGTAGCCAATCCTCTTTATTCCTACCACCATTACTCAATCCCTTCTCCAGTCAGGTTATTTTGGAGAAAATCTGAGATATCATATTTTAGTATGTATTTCCAAAAGACAAATATTTATTTAAATTATAATAACAACACTACTTTATACTTAAAGTAAAACAATAATGCCTTAATACTATCAACTGTCCAATCAGTATCTCAATTTCCTTAATTGTAGGGTAGGATTTTAGATCCACAGTAAAAGTCTGAGGTACAGCTGTGTGATAAAGTTAGTGGATATACTTGGTCCATTCTGAAAAACTTACCTTGCAATTATTTAAATTGAAATCTGCTCAAATATAAGCCATAGCTCCCTTGGATACTCTACAAGCAAGAAACTGAGAGTTTCATTCTGCATTTAACATGGTTAGAGATAGAAAAAGTAAAGGAAATGAAGAAAAAGTATACTTCAACTCCTGACCTTAGTCCCTCCAACAAATTGTAGGTATCTATTATGCAACTGGGAGGAAAACTGTATAGAGATGACAGCTGAGAAGGGGTGGAAAATCTTTTCCCAGCAAAAATAGGGTAGACATTTTATTCTTTTTATTTATTTTTATTCATTTTATTGTTGAGTCAGGAAATATTCATGATCACTTTGTTCTTGTCAACAATATCTTGCTCTGATGTGATTAATTTGAGTCTTCTAACTTTTTTTCTTAGTCCATCTAGCTGAAGTTTTGTCAGTTTTGTTGATTTTTCCAAAGAACCAACTTTTGGCCTATTATCTATCTAGTTTTTCTATTCTCTATTTTATTTATCTCAGCTCTAGTGTTTATTTCCTTTCTCCTGCTAGATTTTCCTCCTTAAGTTGTACAATAAGCAAGGTCATTGACTTGAGATTTTTTTGCTTTTTAATGTAAGCATGTAGCTATAAATTTCCTCCTTGCCACTGTTTTGCAACATCCCATGAGTTTTGCTATACCGTGGCTTTGTTTTCACTCATATTTAAATATCCCCCAAATTCAGTTGTTTTTCTTCTTTGTTCCATTGTTTTCTTTAAAAGAGTGTTGTTTAATTTCCACATATTTGTGCATTTTCCCATATTCCTTCTGTTATTGATTTCCAACCTTATTCTGTTGTGGTCACAGGCAATACCTTCTATGATATTTCTCTTTTCAAATCTACTGACATTCAATTTGTAGCATAACAGATGGTCTATTCTGGAATTTAGCCCATGTGCATTTGAGGAAATGTGTATTCTGCTTTTGTTAGGTACGTGTTTTTATATGTCTGATAAATCTATTTAGTTAATTATGTTATTCAAGTCCTATGTTTCTTTCCTTATCTTATGTCTGGTTGTTCTATTATTGAGAATGGGAGATATGGTAGGGAGAGCTAAGAGGCAGCATAGTAGGAGGACCCTGTGCTGGTCTCATCCCTGAGCACAACTAGATAATACCAAATCATTCTGAATACTCGCAAAATTGACCTGAGAACTGACAGGACAAACTTCACAACTAGAGGGAGAGAAGAGGCCACACTGAGGAAGGTAGGAAGTGTGGAGACTGGTTTAGAGGAGAAACTGATCATGGGTGCTGTGGAGGGGAGGGAACACTGGGGGCAGAGAAAGGTGACTAAGTGGAGCACACAGGTGAAACACACAAAAAGAACATTTCCCCAAAGCCACTGGCTGGGAAAACAAAAGTGGCTGATTTTCATGAGTTCTTGCAAGCAGCAGGGCTCAAAAATGGGGTTTTAAAGGCCCAGAGCCTTGCCCAGGATAGAGTCCTGGGGGCATGGCCATACTCCTAGAGAGAAAGCAGGCAAGCAACCCAGGAGCAGATGGCATGATCTGAGGATCACCTAAGGCACACTGGGAGAGATGGTTCACTCTACTTGGAACACATCTGTGAGAGCTGGTGTTCACAGAGATGCCTTTCTGGTGACAAAAAAGCCAGTAGGCACCATCTCTTCCCCAATCCCTTGGCATAGGCACAGAACTACATGCTGAGTGCAGCTAACCTGGACACTGGCTACCTAGCATTTTTGCTCCACATCCCATGGCCCTGAACCCTGGCATGACTGCCCTTTTTGGTCAGATCTGCACTAGTTCAGCAGAAGACTGTCACAGAACTCTCTGCCTACACCATGTCCCTAAACCCTGTAGTTTTAGAAGTCAGCAAGTTTACTGGAATAGAGCTCAAATTATACTGTTCTGCTCCTGACAGGCAACCAGCCCAGAGACAGACAGGGTGAAAATGGTGATGTGAAGATCACCTGGGATGCACCAAGAGACATTATTTGCTTTTCTGAAAGTGCTGCCTTGAGTTTAGCAAGCCCAAGACCCCTCCCTGTGGACAAAGGAGCTGGCTGGTGCCATTTCCTTCCCCTGTCCCTAGCATAATCCAGCTTCAGCAAATAGCACAACACCAACACTGGTTGCCCACCCTGCTTACACCATGTCCCAACCCTGTCTGCTTGTTGGTCCTGCTCTTCTCTGGCAAGTGTGCCTGAGAAATAGAGCAGAGGGCCCCTCCCCAAGAAACCCCTCCCACAAACCCCCTACACACACCAACTCTACTGACCACTGAGTTCTACAAACCTTCAGCTCTCTTTTAACAAGCAAACCAGAGAACACCTAATTAAAACTCACCACACTGTGGCCAAGGTCCAAATACTCCCCAATATAGGCAAGGAGAAACTCCACAGAGGACTGACCTGAGGGGAAGGGCAGCCGAAACATAGCAGCAGAGTGCACACAGCACACACCAGAGTCACTTCCTGAAGTGCCAGGCCCTGCACAGTATAGGACTTCTTCATAAAGCCATTATTCTCCTAAGCAGGAAATGTAACAGGATTTCCTAACACACAGAAGACAGAGACCTAGACAAAACGCCAAGATGGAGAAATTCACCCCAAAAGAAAGAATAAGAAAAGGTTATGGCCAGAGACCTAATCAAAAGAGATATAAGTAATATGCCTGATCCAGAACTTAAAACAACAATCATGAGGATATGAGCTGGGCTTGAGAAAAGCATAGAAGACACCAGGAAGTCCCTTATTCCAGAGATAAAAGATCTAAAATATAGTCAGACCGAAATGAAAAATACAATAACAGAGATGGAAAATTTATTGAATGCAATGACCACAAGGATGGAAGAATCAGGGGAACCAATAAGTCATACAGAAGATAAAATTATGGAAAATAATGAAGCTGAAAAGAAGAGGGAAAGAAAAATATTGGATCACGGATGTAGACTTAGGGAACTCAGTGAATCCATAGTGTCATAACATTCATTTCACAGGAGTGCCAGAAGAAGAAGAGATGGTAAAGGGGGCAGAATGTTTATTTGAAACATCCCAAAACTGGGGAAGGAAACAGGCATCTAAATCCAGGAGGCACAGACAAGTCTCATCAAAATCAACAAAAGCATGGCAACATCAAGAGATATCATAATAAAATCTACAAAGTACAGAGATAAAGAAAAATCTAAAAGCAGCAAGATAAAAGAAGTCTCTAAGTTACATGGGGTTAATGTCATCCTCAAAGGGAGCCTCAGCAATCAGACAACAAAAAGAAATAAAAGGCATCCAAATCTGCAAGGAAGAAGTCCAACTTTTACTATTTGCAGATGACATAGTACTCTACATAGATATCCCGAAGACTCCACAAAAAATTGCTAGAACTGATATAGGAACTCAGTTAAAGTAACAGGAAACAAAATCAATGTAGGAAAATCTGTTGCATTTTTATACACTAATAATGAAGAAGCACAAAGAGAAAACAAGGAATCAATCCCATTTACAATTGCACCATAAACCATAAGATTAGGAAAAACCTAACCAAAGAGGTAAGATATCTGCACTCTGAAAACCATAAAACACTGATGAAAGAAATTAAAGATGACCTAAGGAAATGGAAGGACATCCCATGCTCATGGATTGGAAGAACAAATATGTTAAAATGTCTGTAATACCCAAAGAAATCTACACATTAGATGCAATCCCTCTCAAATTACCACCAGCAATTTACACAGAGCTAGAAAAAATAATCCTAAGATCTGTATGGGGCCAAAAAAATACCCCGAATAGCCAAAACAATCTTGAAAAAGAAAAACAAAGCTGGAATCATCACAATTCCATACCTCAAGTTATATTACAAAGTTGTAGTGTTCAAGACAGTATGGCATAAAAACAGACACATAGGTTAATGGAATAAAATAGAAAACCCAAAAATGGACCCATAATCATATGGTCAACTAAACATTAACAAGCAGAAAAGAATATCTATGGGGAAAAAAGACACTCTCTTCAAAAAATGGTGTTGGGAAAACTGGACAGCTACATGCAAAAGAATGATACAGGACCACTTGCTTTCATGATACACAAAAATAAATTCAAAATTGATGGAAGCTCTAAATGAGACAGGAAACCATAAAATCCTAGAGGAGAACACACAGGTAGTAACCTTTTTGACATCAGCTGTAACAACTTCGTAATAGAAACGTCTCCTGAGGCAATAGAAACAAAAGCAAAAATAAACTATTGGGACTTCATCAAGATAAAAAGCTTCTGCATAATGAAGGAAACAATCAACAAAACTAAAAGGCAACCTTCACAATGGGGGGAAGATATTTTCAAATAACATATCTGATAGGATTACTATCCAAAATGTATAAAGAACTTACCAAACTCAAACCCATAAGACATAACCCAGTAAAAACAAAACAAAACAAAAAAATGGGCAGAAGACATAAAAAGACATTTTTCCAAAGAAGACATACAGATGGCCAACCAACACATAAAAGGATGCTAATATCACTCATCATCAGGGAAATAGAAATCAAAACTACAATAAGCTATCACCTCAAATCTGTCAGAATGGATAAAATCAATCACACAGGAAACAGCAGATGTTGGTGAGGATGAGAAGAAAAAGGAATGCTCTTACACTGTTGGTAGGAATGCAACCTTGTGAAGCCACTCTGGAAAACAGTATGGCCAGTCCTCAAAAGGTTAAAAAAAAAGACATATAGTCCAACAATTGCACTAGTAGGTATTTATCCAAAGGATACAAAAACACTGATTCAAAGGGATATATACACACTAATGTTTACAGCAGCCTTATCAATATAGACAAATTGTGGAAATATCAGCTGATAAATGGATAAATATGTGATATATATGTGGAATGGAATATTACTCAGCCATAAAAAAGAATGAAATCTTGCCATTTGCAATGACCTGGATGGAGGTAGAGATTATTATGCAAAGCAAAATAAGTCAGTCAGTCAAATAAGGATAAACACCATATGATTTCATTCATATGTGGAATTTAAAAAACAAAACAAGTGAATATGTCGGGGGGGGAGAGAGAGAGGCAAACCACAAAACAGATCCTTGACTACAGAGAACAAACTGAAGGTTGCTGGAGTACAGGTGGACAGGTGATGCGTTAATGAGTGATGGGAATTAAGGAGGGAACTGGTTGTGATGAGCACTGGGTGTTGTATGTAAGTGATAAATCATGAAATTCTATACCTGAAACCAATATTACACTGTATGTTAACTAACTGGAATTTAAATAAAAACTTGAAACTAAAAAAAAGTAAATAAAATACAGCAAAACAGACTACAAAGAAGAGTAGACCTAAATCAGAAGGCTAACCATTTATTCTCAACTTTTTCTTTCCAAAGCTGTGTGTCATTAGGTAAATCTATCTACACTGAGCTTCACTTTCCCAGCCATACAATAAAAATAATTTTATGATCAGTTATGTGTTGGTTTGACGGTACAAAGGTAAAAAAGAAAAGCCTACCAAAAGACTCTTGGTACATAAAATCTACAAAGAAAAATGGATTAACCTTGATTGTCATCATGGAATCTTCAACCTCTGGAATTTAAGGAGACATTCTTCCCAATTGGAGGATGGAAAAATGGGAGTACAAACAGAGTATCAGATATATATTCTAATACCAATTGGCAGATAAGAACACCTCCAATAATACAAGGTCACCCTTCTGTTACCTAATTCAATACTGTAAAGAGCATTCATCATGTTCCAGAGAAAAAAAACATGTTGAAAATGAAAATCGGGAAAAAAGACACAACATGTTTATTACTTAATGCTATTACTAAACAGAACAAAAAGGTGGAGAAGATATTATGTTATTGGTGAGGAAAAGAAGAAGACCTATATCATAAAGACTAAAAATAAATTGCGAGACTCAAACATCATTTACCTTATTAGAAAAAAATGCTAAGAAGATTGCCACTAAAAGTATTTTATTTAAACACACAGAATCCCCATGTGTAACAAACTACACGGGTAGACACTGATTCTGATCAATTCATTCTCCTACTCAAAGTTTTTCTCACGGCAAGTTTAATGTCCTTGTTTCTCAAGCTGTAAATGAAAGGGTTCATCATGGGAACTGCGATGGTATAAAAGACAGAAGAGATTTTCCCCTCATCCATAGACCCAGCAGAAGATGGTTTAAGATACATAAATGCACCTGATCCAAAGAAGAAAGAAACAGCAACTATGTGAGAACTGCAGGTGCTGAAGGCTTTGGACCTGCCCTCCGTGGAGCTGACGTGCAGGATGCTGGAGAGGATGAAACCATAGGAGACAAAGATGGTGACACTGGGCACCATCACATTGATGCTCAACACAATGAAAACCACCAGTTCATTGACATAAGTGCTGGTGCAGGAGAGCTGGAGCAGAGGGAGGATGTCACACAAATAATGGTTGATGGTGTTTGCATCACAGAAGGTCAGTCTCAGCATGCATCCTGTGTGAGCCATGGCATCCAAAAATGCCTTCAAGTATGTACCAAGCATAAGGATGGAACACACTTTAGGGGACATGACAACATTATACAAAAGTGGGTTACAGATGGCTACATAGCGATCATAGGCCATTGATGTCAGTACATAAGCTTCACAGACACCAAAAAAACAGAAAAAGTACAGCTGGGTCATGCATCCCCTGTAGGAGATAATATTCTTCTTTGATGTGAAGTTAATCAGCATTTTGGGTGTAAACACAGAAGAATAACAGAGGTCTATGAAGGACAAATTGAAGAGGAAATAGTACATGGGGGTATGGAGGTGTGAATTCAGCCCAATTAGAGTTATGAAGCACAAATTTCCCAACACAGTGACCATATACATGACTAGAAAGAGGCAGAACAGGGGGAGCTGTAGATCTGGTAGGTCTGTTAGCCCCACAAGAATGAATTCAGTAACAAAGGAAGCATTTAGAGGAGTCATTCTTCTCCAAGGGAATCTGTGAACACAGGAGGAAAAGTTACACAGAGAACAATTCAACATTTTCCACCAGAACTCCTCTCACATGAGTTGGGTTTGTACTGGGAATGCCTGAGACTAGCCCACCCTGGACCCACAGAAAATGCTCAACTATTATCATAAATCTAGTTACTTGGACATCCCCTCATTAGAGACTTAATAAGCTGTATAAGCAAAGAGATTCAACACTTGGCCTACAGTCTGAAGGCCAGTGCTTCATACACCAATAGGACTGCTGTGAAAACCAAAGATGAAGGAAGAAGATTGCACCAGGAGAGAATCACCTTCTCTCATTTCATTTCTTTGACCACATGACCCCTCCCCTAACCAGTAAAATGGAGGCAGCAACCCCACCAACCTGGTGCTGGCTTCTAATGGGGATTGGACTTGGTGATGTAGGAATGAACAACATTATTGTAAATAAAACGTAAAGGATCAGAGTCTTGGGGAGTTCAAGTTCTTGCCCCATGTCACAGAGTAAAAACTGTAAATGTACAAGACTGAGAGTTCCATCCATGGAACTGACCAATAAATTGCATCCTTAAAACCTAATAATCTCTGAACCTTCCCTGCACTACCACCCTTCTCTAGAACAGGTCCTTCTATCAATTTCACCTGAGTCTGAGGAATGCAAATACTGGAAAGAAAGAGGCATATGTTAGTTCCCTGGACTTGCAACACAAAAGGAAGACATGAATTTATTTATTTTTTTGACAATATCGCAAGGCATTTTATCTCACAATATGGGTCAGTGAGGAAGACATGAATTTAAATGGAATTCAGAAACTCACCTTCCTTAGGCAAGAACACCTGAGTGCTTCCTTATCAGTATTATCCCTGTGGTCCTGAAAGGGCAGATTTAGTCTCTGTGGCTTTGCTCCCTTGGATTCTATGAGAACACAACCCAAATGTAATTTCTGATGAGCCCTGGAAATCCTTCTGAACCACAGATAACAATTTCCTCTTAAGCAGCAGACCAAAATTAACAGCCTTTATTATTATCATTTTGCCACTTGGTAAATCACAGAAGACGTAAGGTGAGTGTGATGATATAAAGTACTCAGTTATAAACAGGGCAGAAGCTTACTCAGTCTCTTCCACAGGGAATGGTTTCTGGTGTAATAGGGTCTTGAGGGGATGTAGTTACACAAAGGACCACAATGTGTCTGTAATTCCTTAGGGACTCAAACTTTACTCAAGGTTTCCCTCCATTGTAGGGATTAAACATCCACCAAAGAGGAGCCAAAAATAAATTCCCATTTCCAGGTCAGCAACAAGGCAGAAGAGGAACCTCTAGACCCTCCGACCTTCAATGAACACCCTGATTCAGAAACGTTTCCTCTACAGATTCCCTTTGTAAGAAATCCAGATACTAGTTAGGGTAGTCCTGCTTCCAGTTCAAGCACGAATCAAGTCGTATTGGAGCTGCCAGGGAAATCCTAGATATGCTCTTGTTGTAACACTTTTCTTTTCATATGCCTTCAAATTAGGAGAGAACCCCTCAGTTTCTGGCTTCTCCTGGGGAGGAAAAGAAGTACATCATGTGTCCAATGCCCCAACCTTTATTAGGTGTGCCCAGAAGACTGGATTCTAGCTACTAGTCAGAAAACAGACAGGATACAAGCACAGCATACTCACTGCCCATGGAAAGACACAAAAAAAGATCGTGGTTTGGGCTGGAAGTCTCCAGAGCTCCTTCCCCTGCCTCAGTATAGAGCAAGCAATTGAAAACCTCTTTCTTACAGCTTGTCTCTATTGAGGATAAAATGTGCACTCTGTGTGTACTAACTCAACTTATCTGTGAGCTCCTGAGAATCGACTTCAGTGTTACTTGATTAGGACACAGACCCAACGCAGCACACTACGGATGCGGGGGGCACAGGGATACAGGAGGTCCTGCAACTAAGAACAAAGACAGAGGTTTAAACTGCACTAAACTGAGAGTCCTGCAAAGTCTCTGACCAGGCTTATTGCTGGTAGCTTCTCTAGTCCAAGGCGAGTCCATGAATGTTAGGACAGATGCGTGTTTTGTCTAAAGTGCAGACACCAGTGCACAGAGTCAATGAAAATGAAAACAAGTTGAAATACTTCCAAAAAGGAATAAGAGAAATCTCCACAAACGGACACTAATGAAATGAAAATATGTGACTTACCTGACAGAGAATTACAATAACTATCATAAAGATGCTCACTTGAGTCAGAGAACAACACACAAACCAAAGGAAATTGCAACATGGAGACAGAAAACCCAGAAGTATTAAACGGGGTGCATGGGTGGGTCAGTTGGTTAAGAGCTGGCCTTAGGCTCAGATCCTGATCTCAAGGTCCTGGGATCAGGCTCCCTGCTCAGCAGACTCTGATTCTCCCTCTACCCCTCCCCACCATTTGTGTTCTATCTCTAGTTCTCTCTCTCTCTCTCTCAAATAAATAAATAAATAAATAAATAAATAAATAAATAAATTCTTTTTAAAAAAGTATTAAGCAGAAATCATGGAGATGAAGAATACAATATCTGAACTAAAAAATTCACAAGGGATATATATAAGAGCAAACAGATCAAACAAAAGAAAGCATCGCTGAATTTGATTAAAGTTCACTGTAAACTATTCAGTCAGACGGGCAAAATGAAAAAAAACCAAAAAATAGTGAAGAAAGCCTGAGGGACTTATTGGATGCTACCAAGTGGATCAATATATGCATTTCAGAAACCCCAGTAGGAGACTAAGAAAGAACCAGAAAGCATATTCAAAGAAAATAAAGGCAGAACGGGGCACCTGGGTGGCTCAGTGGGTTAAGCATCTGCTTTCCACTCAGATCATCATCTCAGGGTCCTGGGATGGAGCCCCACAACAGGCTCCCTGCTCAGCGTGGAGGCTGCTTCTCCCTCTCCCTCTGCTCCCCCCCCCCACAAACTGCTCTCTCTGTCTCTCTGTCAAATAAATAAATAAAATCTTTAAAGAAGTTAATAAAGGCAGAAAAATTACCAAATCACAGCAACTTCCCAATACTATTTATACAAAGATAAAAGACCTATTTATAAAATGACAAAACCCACAAAAATTTCATAATGAGTATATATACAAAGACCAATGGTGAACTGAATATCCACTCTCCATTTTTCATTTTTTTCTTTTTATTTAAATTCAATTAGGCAACATATAGTACATCATTAGTTTCAGACATAGTGTTCCATGATTCATTAGTTGTGTATAACACCCACTGCTCATCACATCAGGTGCCCTCCTTATTTATTTATTTATTTATTATTTATTTATTTCAGTTAGCTGCTGTGTAGTACATTATTAGCTTTGATGTAGTGTTCGAAGATTCATTAGTTAAGTATAACACCCAGTGCTTATCACAGAACGTGCCCTTTTAAATACTCATCACCCTGTTCCCCTCCCCCCAACCTCCTCCCCTCTGAAACCCTCAGACTGTTTCCCAGGGTCCATAGTCTCTCATGGTTCATCTCCCTCTATGATTTCTCCCCCTTTGGATTTCCCTCCCTTCCCCTATGGTCCCCCGTGCTATTGCTTATGTTCCTCATGAGTGAAACTATATGATAATTGTCTTTCTCTGATTGACTTACTTCCCTTAACATAATCCCCTCCAGTTCCAACCACTAAAACCCATTACCCAGTTACCCCATCCTGGAAACCACATCCCTTTCTGCAACCCTCAGTTTCTTTCCTGCAGTCAAGAGTCTCTCATGGTTTGTCTCTCTCTCTCTCTGATTTCTTCTCATTCAGTTTTCCCTCCCTTCCCCTATGATCCTCTGTGCTATTCCATATATTCCACATATGAGCGAAACCATGTGATAATTGTCTTTCTCTGCTTGACTTATTTCACTTAGCATAATCCCCTCCAGTTCCATCCATGTCAGTGAAAATGGTAGGTATTGATCTTTTCTGATGGCTGAGTAATACTGCATTGCATATACAAACAACATCTTCTTTATCCATTCATCTGTTGAAGGACATCAAAGCTCCTTCTACAGTTTGGCTATTGTGGGCATTGCTGCTATGAACATTGGAGTGCAGGTGCCCCTTCTTTTCACTACATCTGTATCTTTGAGGTAAATACTCAGTAGAACATTTGCTGGGTATTTTTAACAGGTAAAACAGGGTAGCTGTATTTTTAACATCTTCAGGAATCTGTTCCCATACTGTTTTCCAGAGTGGTTATACCAGCTTCCATTCCCACCAACAGTGTAAGGGTGTTCCCCTTTCTCCACATTCTCACCACCATTTTTGGTTTCCTGTTGTGTTAATTTTAGCCATTCTAACTGGTGGAAGGTGGTATCTCATTGTAGTTTTGACTTGTATTTCCCTGATGCCGAGTGATGTGGAGCATTTTTTCATGGCTTTGTTGGCCATTGGTATGACTTCTTTGGAGAAGTGTCTGTTTATGTCTTCTGCTCAATCTTGTCTGGCTTATTTGTTTTTTGGGTAAATGAACATAAGGGGAAAAAAGAGAGAGAGGCAAACCAAGAGACAGATTCTAACTACGGAGGACAAACTGATCACCAGAGGGGATGTGAGGGGGCAGTGGATTAAATAGGTGAGGGGGATTAAGGACGGCACTTACTGTGATGAGCACTTGGTGTTGTATGTAGGGATAAAGCACTAAATTCTACACCTGAAACTAAAGTTACACTGAATTTTCACTAAGTGGAATTTACAGAGAAGTGTGGAGATGAAAAGATTATCACAAGTGTAGAAGGGTAAAGAAAATGAAATTATATAATATGTTATGAGAACCATCTCCTCCTTACATTAAACTATACATAATGACATATAACCTACTACAGACCTATACAATGGGGTTCTCTATGGACTTTGCTCCTCCCGCAGAACCTCCTAGAAATTCCCCATACTGGTTTACATTACTTAATACATTAGTTCTGTTGGTTTCTTTGGTGTGAGCCATTCTGTACTTGGAAGGCTATTCCCTTCCCTGAGCCTTTATTCTGAGTCTTGGCTTGTTGATGACATTAATATTTAATTTAAATACAAGTAGAATCCAAGTAAATAAATCCTTAATTTATTGTGCAAGTTAGCATAAATACATATATCAAAGTCTACAAAACACACACATCAGCCGTTATTATAACTAAACAGCTTATAATGAGCATGCAGACCGATAAACAGACTATTCTGTGTCCCAGAGCCCTCTGTGTGACCCTAGGTCCTCCCATTCTCCACCTTGATATTGTTGCAATCATGCTCCACCTTTTGTTCAAAGCTTCATCACTTAAGTGGGTCCCCGCGGTGTTTCACGTCCAGCCAGAAGAAGGATGAAGAGAATGTGGAAATGATTATTATAGTTTATCCTTATGTGTTTCCACATATTGCAAAGGCCAGTATAAGAATATATTCACACATTCTAAATTAGGCAATAGAGCTTCCAAACATAATGTGGGAAAGATACTTTCCTGACATTTTGCTTAGTTTAGCATTTTGTTTTTATTTGTATTCTCAGACTTTTTATTCACTGAAACCATTTCCGTGATTCATGGATATTTAAAAGTATAGTATGTTAATAATAATAATAATCATACGCTGATATATTTAGAATCAAACCTAAGTCATACTCTCAGCTCTATCAGTTACAAGTTGTAATTTGAAACCAAACCATGAACACATCTGAGCATCAGTTTCATCATCTATTAAATGAAAACTAAACTTCCCTCTCCTCTTTATCTCACATTATTTCCCCTTGGGATACATAAACTGACAGATGTGACAGAGCAGAAAAACTAAAACACATTTAGAACAATTGTAACAACCTGTATGTCTCTATATTAATATTTGACGTGGGTTGATTTAACTTCATGTCAGAGAGACTTTCAACAGCCCCTTCCTTTGATGCCACCAGCCATCCTACTCACTGAGGACGATGAGTCTCCCTCAGAAAGTAAAACTTCACACTGAGTATGATTTTCATGTTTAAAGGTACATCTTTTTCACAACGAAGCCCTGCAGATAAACCAACTACTTCATCTGGTGTTCAGCTGATAAGACAGTGAAATGTCCCAATGGAGGAGAGAAAAGCCGACTACGACAGACTCAGGGAAAAATACTATGTCTGTCCTCCAGCATGGATATTGATTCAACAAACTCAATTTTAAGAAGAGATTTTGACTACATAAGGTGCATTTTAGAATCTAACTACTCTGTTGCGTTAAGAAAATCTACATTTATATCTTTCACTTACTATGCCTTATTTATATTTTTACGTATACTCCAAAGCCATACATCATTAGATACTTAGACGTACAAAATGCTGTGTGTGTGTGCATGAAAGTGAATGTGTGTGTGTGTTAGTACATATACGTGTGCATGTGTGTTTCCATGAACATGTAACTGATTAAAGCAATAACTACCTCCTTTTCCTAGATTCAGCAAATACTTGTTGCTCAGCCCTTCCTCTCAGGAATCATCTACCTGAAAGTGGGTTGCATACCATGCAATCAATGTAAGGCAGTGATCTCATAAAATACCTCATACAATATAACTTTTTTTAAAAGATTTTATTTATTTATTTAACAGAGAGAGAGGCAGCCAGCAAGAGAGGGATCACAGGCAGGGGTAGTGGGAGAGGAAGAAGCAGGCTCCCAGCAGAGGAGCCTGATGTGGGACTTGATCCCAGGACTCTGGGATCATGCCCTCAGTGAAGGCAGACGCTTAATGACCGAGCCACCCACGTGCCCCTCATACAATATAACTTGAACATGTGTGTAGGTGTTTCTGTATGAGTGTGTGTGTGTGTGTGTGTGTGTGTGTGTGTGTGTGTGTGTGTGTTTAAGGAGGCAGTGTCAGGAGCAGTGGAGAAAGAGGTTCAATAAATTTAGGGGTTCAGCAATTAAAAGGACATGGAACTCAGAACCCCTCCTACTTCTGCTTTTCATGACACCTGAACCTTAGTGTACCCTGATCATGCTCACTACAAGCCTGGTCCCAAGCGACCACAGCAGCTCGCTTACAGAAAGTTTACATGAAAAAATTCAGAATGTAATCAGCTCTGCTTCTGGTCCTGAAGTAGGAGGATCATTTTCTGTTATTGCCAAGAAAGTCCAAGCTTTCATACTGATTCAGACATAGCTCTGTCCTAGGACACAGGTACAGACAAACCCCATGACTTACCTGCTTGACTCAGTTGTGACAACTTCAATAGACTCATACTTCCTCTCATAACTTCCTTTACAGCTGCTCACATAACACAAAAAAGCAAAGGCCAAAAGGGACAACTATGTTGTGCATGTAACACACCTGACCTGGTTTTTCTCCTTTTGAAAGAAGTCCCAATACATGCATAGTGCTTAAACTACTATTCAGAAAGCTGTCAGCTAAGTTGCTTTTATGAAAACTTTGCAAATCTTAGCTTTAATAAACTGTCTTTATAACTTTTATAACAATTTTAATGAACTTTTCCCCAAATAATCTGAAAAGTGCTATTTAGTTCAAAAGGTAGTTTATCCTTTTAGCAATAAAAAATTATCACTTCTGAAAGTCTTCTCCTGAAATTGAAGAAGATTACATTTGTATTTTGAGGCTTCTCAAATGAAAGATTAGTGACCAGGGTTAATATATACATTTAACTACCTCAAATAGGGATAAAATATATAACAAAACGGACGCACCTTTGCAATGTTTATAACGGTTCCTAAATATCAGTATGTATTATTTATGTATTGACACACTTTTTGTCAATAAGCAAAACAATTTCATCAAAACAGACAGCAACAAACAAAAACTACAACCAAAACCAACTATTTTGTATAAATGGAACTTGTTAAATGAAAATCAAGCATGTTGATATGGAGATCAGGGAAGTGGTATGAGAGGTCATTTAAAACCATAAGTCACTGACTGTATGGTGACAGATGGCCACTACACTTATCATGGCAAGGATTTGATAGTGTATATATATGCCAGGTCACTACGGTCTATGCATGACACTAACATCATATTGTATGTCAAGTATACTTCCATTAAAAAGAAATAAAAAAAATAAATCAATAAACCATAATCAAGGTTTTAGTGATATCAAACATCTTTTTTTATAATAATTTTTTATTATGTTATGTTAGTCACCATACAGTATATCCTTCGTTTCTGATGTAGTGTTCCATATCAAACATCTAAACCAAAAACAAGCCAACAAACCAGTTATGCTAAATTTCACAATACCTAAACCTTGAGAAGAAATTAGAAAACAGGTAGAATAGTAAATATTATTAAAGTTAGAAATATTTAAATTATCACATGATTAAGGGATTAAAGATTTTTGAAGTAGTCATCTTTTTGTGTTTCCTCAAGGAAAATAAGATAAAATAATCCAACATCTTATACCAGTAAAGAAATTGTCACAATTGGGTTTATTTAGCCAATAAAATTCCTTGACTAATATTCTGTAGAGTTCAGTTAAACAGTATCCATTTTTCCAAAGAAGACATACAGATGACTCACAGACACATGAAAAGATGCAAAAATCACTCATGATTAGGGAAATACAAATCAAAAGTACAATGAGCTATCCCTCACACACGTCAGTAGGATAAAATCAACAACACAAAAACAGAACGGTGGTTCCTTAAAAGGATAAAAATAGAACTAACTTATGATCCAGCAATTGCACTAGTAGGTATTTACAGAAAGGATACAAAAATACTGAATCAAGGTATACATGCGCCCCGATTTACAGCAGCATTATCAACAATAGCCAAATTATGGAAAGAGCCCAGATATTCACTGAATGATAAAATGATAAAGAAGATGTGACATACACACACACACACACACACACACACACACACACACTGGAATATTAGCCATAAAAAAGAATGAAATCTTGACATTTGCAAAGATGTGCATGAAGCTAGAGAGTATTAGGCTAAGTGACATAAGTCAGTCAGAGAAAGACAAATGCCATATGATTTCACTCACATGTGAAACTTAAGAAAAAAAAACAAATGAATGTGGGAAGAAAAAAGACAGGCAAACCATAAAACAGATTCTTGACTAAAGACAACAAACATGGTGCTGAAGGGGAGCTGGGCAGGGGATAGGTTAAATGTGAGATGGGGATTAAGGAGGGAACTGGTTGTAGGAGCACTGGGTGTTGGATGCATGTGATAAATCACAAAATTCTACACCTGAAACTAACATGACATTGTATATTAACTAACTGGAATTTAAATAAAAACTTGAAACAAAA
Organism: Ursus maritimus; assembly: GCF_017311325.1. NCBI lineage: Eukaryota > Metazoa > Chordata > Mammalia > Carnivora > Ursidae > Ursus > Ursus maritimus. Next base: position 44,239,606 of record NW_024424008.1, on the reverse strand, counting down.
ATAAATAAATAAAGTAGAGCAAAACAAACTACAAACAGTAGTAGACATGAAATCAGAGGCTAATAATTTACTCTATAAAACTATGTGACTTTAGGTAAATCTAATTACTCTGAGCTTCACTTAGCCCTACAATAAAAATATTTTTTGCTGATCAGTTGTGTGTTGGTTTGACTGTACAAAGGTAAAAAAAAAAAAAAAGTCTGCCAAAAAATCTCTTCGCAGATGATGTCTACATGTGCAAAATGGATTAACATGATTTTCATTATGCAATTGTCAACCTCTGCCATTTAAAGGGGACATGTTCTTCCCAACTGGAGGATGGAAAATGGGATTACAGAGTATCTGATACATATCTTAATATCACGTGTTAGATAAGAACATTCCCATAATATAAGGGGACATGTTCTTCCCAACTGGAGGATGGAAAATGGGATTACAAACAGAGTATCTGATACATATTTTAATATCACGTGTTAGATAAGAACATTCCCAATAATATAATGTCTCCCTTCATTAGGTATATTCAATAGTTGAAAGACCATTACCATGTTCTAGAGGAAAAAACAATTTCAAAATGAAAATGGGAAAAAAGAGACAACATGTTTATGACTTAATGCTATTACTAAACAGAACACAAAGGTGAAGAAAATATTGTGGTATGGGTAAGGAAAAGAGAAGACCTATTTTACAAAAGCTAAAAAAAATTGTGAGACTCAAATATCCTTGACCATATTAGGAAAACATGCTAAGAAGATTGCCACTAAAATTATTAGATTTAAACACATACAATTCCCTGTGTGAAACAACCTACTAAGTCGGACACTGTTTCTGATCAAAAATGTCTCTTACTCAAAGTTTTTCTCACAGCAAGTTTAATGTCTTTGTTTCTCAAGCTATAAATGAAAGGGTTCATCATGGGAACCACATTGGTATAAAAGACAGAAGAGATTTTCCCCTCATCCATAGACCCAGCAGAAGATGGTTTAAGATACATAAATGCACCTGATCCGAAGTAGAGAGAAACAGCAATTATGTGGGAACTGCAGGTGCTGAAGGCTTTGGACCTGCCCTCAGTGGAGCTGATGCGCAGGATGCTGGAGAGGATGAAACCATAAGAGACAAAGATGGTCACAGTGGGCACAATCACATTGATGCCCTCCACAATGAAAACCACCAGTTCATTGACATAAGTGCTGGTGCAGGAGAGCTGGAGCAGAGGGAGGATGTCACACAAATAATGGTTGATGGTGTTTGCGTCACAGAAGGTTAGTCTCAGCATGCATCCAGTGTGAGCTGCAGTGTCCAGAAATGACACCAAGTACGACCCAAGCATAAGGATGGAACACACTTTAGGGGACATGACAACATTATACAAAAGTGGGTTACAGATGGCCACATAGCGATCATAGGCCATTGATGTCAGCACATAAGCCTCAGAAATAGCAAAAAAACAGAAAAAGTAAAGCTGCGTCATGCATCCCCTGTAGGAGATAATATTCTTCTTTGATGTGAAGTTAATCAGCATTTTGGGTGTAAACACAGAAGAATAACAGAGATCTATGAAGGACAAATTGAAAAGGAAAAAGTACATGGGGGTGTGGAGATGTGAATTCAGCACAATTAGAGTTACCAAGCATAAATTTCCCAACACAGTGACCACATACATGACTAGAAACAGGCAGAACAGAGGGAGATGGAGATATGGTAAGTCTGTGAGCCCCATCAGAATGAATTCAGTCACAAAAGAACCATTTCCAGGAGCCATTCTTCTCTAAAGGGATCTGTGGACACGGGAGAAAAAAAGCTACACTGAAAATAAGTCAACATTTCCCACCATATCTCCTCTCACAGGAGTTGAGTTTGTACTGTTACTATTTAAGACTAGCCCAAACCGGACCCACAGAATCTGCTTTAGTATTATCATGAATCTAGTGACATGGGTGTTCCCTTACTAGAGTCCTTATAAACAGCATAAGCAAAGACATTCAGAACTTGGCCTACAGTATGAAGGCCAGTGCTTTTAAGTGCCAACAGGACGGTTGTGAAAAAAAAAGGTTAAGGGAGAAGATTGGACCAGGAGAGAATTGCCTTCTCTCATTTCATTTCTTTGACCACATGACCCCTCCCCTAACCAGTAAAATGGAGGCAGCAACCCCACCAACCTGGTGCTGGCCTCTAATAGGGATTGGACTTGGTGTGGTGGAAATGAAGAATGTTATTTCTTATCCAAACTAAAGACCAGAGTCTAGGGGAGTTTAAGTTCCTGCCCCATGTCACAGAGTAAAAACTATAAATGTAAAGAGTGAGAGTTCTGTCCATGAACTGACCCATAAATTGCAAACTTGAAAACACATAATGTCTCAACCTTCACTACACCAACACCGTCCCCTTAAACAGGTCCTTCTACCAATTTCATGTGAGTCTGAGGGCAGAAAAACTGGAAAGAAAGTGACATATCTTGCATCACAAAAGGAAGACGTGAATACAAGTGGAATTCAGAAACTCACCTCCTTAGGAAAGAACACCTTGGTGCTTCCTTACCAGTATTACACCTGTGGTCCTGAAAGGGCAGAATTAATCTCTGTGGCTTTGCTCCCTTGGATTCTATGAGGACACAGCCCACACTTAATTTAAGAAAATGTTCTGAACCACAGATAACAATTTCTGATCCTGAGTCTCTCAAGAGGCAGACAAAAATAACAACATTTATTATTATCATTTTGCCACTCGGTAAATCACAGAAGACGTAAGGTGAGTGTGATGATATAATGAACTCAGTTATAAACAGGGCAGAGGCTTGCTCAGTCTCTTCCACAGGGAATGGTTTCTGGTGTAATAGGGTATTGAGGGGATGTAGTTACACAAAGGACCACAATATGTCTCTGATTCCTTAGGGACTCAAAATTTCACTCAAGGTTTCCCTCCACTGTAGGAATTGGACATCCCCAAGAGGAGCCAAAAATAAAGGCCCATTTCCAGGTCAGCAACATGGCAGAAGAGGAAGCCCTAGACCCTCCTACCCTCCATGAACACCCTGATTCAAAAATGTTTCATATATATATTCCCTTTATGAGAAATCCAGACAGTAGTTAAGGTAGTCCTGTTCCGAGTTAAACAATGAATCTACACATTCCCTAACATTTTAGGGAAATTCTAGATATCCTTTTTATATAACAGTTATCCTTGCACAATACCTTCAAATTGGGACAAAATCCCAGTTCCTGACTTCTCCCTGGGGAAGGAAAGAATTGCACCATCTCTCCAACACCCCAACTTCCATCAGGTGTGCCCAAAAGATTGGCTTCTAGATACTATGTGTCAGAAAGCAGAGCAGATATAGGTCACAGCATACTTACCTGTCCATGGAGAGAGATAAAATGTTGGTGGTGTGGGCTGGAAGTCACCAGAGTTCCTTCCCCTGGCTCAGCATAGAGCAAGTGATTGAAAATCCTTTTCTTACAGCTTCTGTCTGGTGAGGAAATAATCTGCATGATGTGTCCAAAAATACAACTTCTCTGTGAGCTGTCTGCAGAATTGGCTTCCATCTTGCTTGTTTTAGAACACAGACACAACCTGCCATACAATGGATGCCTGGGGGCATGGGGGGATGCAGGGGATGCAGCTAAGAAGAAACAAAGTGGTTTAGACTGCACTAAATTGAAAGGCCTCCAAAGTCTCTGGCCAGGCTTATTGGTGGTACCTTCTCTACTCCACGGCCAGTCCATGAATATTAGCACAGATGGGTGTTTTGTGTAAAGTGCAGACACAAAGTAGAGAGTCAATGAAGGCAAGTGGAAATACTGTCCAAAAAGAAATAAGAGAAATCTTCACAAACTGGCTCTAATATGGGATTTACCTGACAGAGAATTCAAGGTAACTGGTCATAAAGATGCTCACTGGAGTCAGAGAACAATACACAAACCAGAGAAAATTTCAACACAGAGACAGAAAGCTTAAATGTATTAAACAGAAATCATGGATCTCTAGTATACAATATCTGAACTAAAAAAATGCAGCAGAGGGATTCAAGAGAAAACGATATCAACAAAAGAAAGGATCATGAATTTGATTAAAGCTCACTGAAAATTATTCAGCCAGAAGGGCAAAATGAAAAAGAATGAAAAATAGCGAAGAAAGCCTGAGGAACTTATTGGATGTTACCAAGTGTATCAATATATGCATTTCAGGAATGCCAGTAGGACAGTGAGAAAGAACCAGAAACTATAGTCGATGGGAAAAAAAAAGGAAAAAATTCCCAAGTCATAGAAACTTCCCGATACTGTGACCTATTTATAGAAAGGTAAAACCCAGAAGAATATATATACCAAGGGTCAACTACTTATCCACTCTCCACTTAACTGAGTTAACCTGACTCCCACAGTCAAACGTAAGTCTATCCCAATTCCCATGCTTATCTAGGCAGATGAGATATAAAATGCTCTAAATCTGTATCCGGGGACTCAACACAAATTTACAGACTGCTGAATCACCTTTAAACTTGAATTATGATTGTGATACCTGGTTCTGATTCAATCATTATACTTTATAATACCTCTGGTGATTGAAACAGTCTTTTCTCTATGCCTAAATATACCCATTTTTCTATAGTCCTAAATTATTATCATCAAACAGCTTTCAAAAAATAATGCCTCAAAAAGTTCTTTAAGACAAGACTTGATCAAAATAAGTTCTGAAAGCAGCAATACAAAAGAAACCCCTTACTTACAAAGGAACACACATAAGGATAGCTGGAGATCTCTCAAGAGAAACTTGGGGGGCCAGAAGGGAGTGGCATGATATATTCTCCATGCTGAATGGGAAAAATTGCAGGCTAGAGGAGTCTATACAGGAAAGCTATCACTCAGAATAGAAGGACAGTAAATAGTTTCCCAGACAAACAAAACCTAAAGGAGTCTGTGACTACTAAACCAGCCCTGCAAGAAATATTAAAGGGGGCTCTGATTGGGAAAGAAAGACCAAAAGTGACAAAGACTAAAAGGAACAGAGACAATATCCAGAAACGATGACAAACAAGTAATAACTTAGCACTAAATTCATATCCATCAATAGTTACTCTGAATGTAAATGGACTAAATGCTCCAATCAAAAGATGTAAGGTATTAGAATGGATTTTTAAAAAAAACATCTATATGCCACCTCATTTTAGAGACTCATTATAGACCTAAAGACACCTGCAGACATAATGTAAGGGAATAAAGACACACTGACCATGCAAATGGACATCGAAAGAAAGCCAAGTAGCAATACTTAATCAGACAAACTAGATTTCAAACCAAAGACCATACCAAGAGATGAAGAAGGGCATTAAATAGCGAGAAAGGGGACTATCCAACAATGATCTTATAATTGTAAAGATTTATACCTCAACATCAGAGCACCCAAATATATCAAACAATTAATAACAAACACAAAGGAACTCATTGATAGTAATATAATAATACCAGGGGACTTTAACACCCCACTTACATCAAAGGAGAGATCATATAAAGAGAAAACCAATAAGGAAATATGGCTTTGAAGGATGCATTAGACCAGATGGACTTAACTGATATATTCAGAACATTTCACCCTGAAGCAGCAGAAAACACATTCCTTTCAAGTGTGCATGGGACATTCTCTAGAATAGGCCACATACTAGGTCACAAATCAGCCCTCAGCAAGTACAAAAAGAATGAGATTAAACCATGCATATTCTCCAATCACAACACTATGAAACTTGAAGTCAACCACAAGAAAAATATCGGAGAGACAAAAAATACATGGAGGTTGAACAGCATATGACTAAAGAATGAATGAATGAATCAACCAAAACTTGAAGAAGAAATTTTTAAAATATATGGAAAAAATGAAAATGCAATGGTCCAAAACCTTTGGGATACAGCAAAAGTAGTCATAAGAGGGAAGTATATAGCAATACAGGTCTACCTCAAGATGCAAGAAAAGTCTCAAATATGCAATGTGACCTTATAGTTAAATAAGCTAGCCATAGAACAATAAAAGAAGCCTAATACCAGTAGAAGAAGGGAAATAATAAAAGTTAGAGCAGAATAAATCATATAGAAACAAACAAACAACAACAAAAGTAGAACAGATCAATGAAACCAGGAGTTGGTACTCTGAAAAAATAAATAAAATTGATAAACCTCTAGCCAGATTTATCAAGAGGAAAAGAGAAAGAGCCAAAATAAATACAATCATGAATAATATAGGAGCAATCACAAACAACACTACAGAAACAAAAACTTACAAGAGACTATTATGAAAAATTACATGCCAACAAATTAGGCACTCTGGAAGAAGTGGATAAATTCCAAGAAACATATAAGCTATGAAAAATGAAACAGGATGAAATAGAAAACTTGAACAGATGAATAACAAGCAGAGAAATTGAATTAGTAATCAAAAATCTCCCAACAAACAAAAGTCCAGGGACAAGGGGCTACACAGGGAAAGTCTAGCAAACATTTAAAGAAGAGTTAATACCTATTTTTCACAAACTATTCCAAAAAATACAAATGCAAGGAAAACTTACAAACTCATCTATGAGGCTAGCATTACCCTGAATCCAAAACTAGACAAAGACCTCACTAAAAAAGAGAACTAAAATAGGCCAATACCCCTGATGAACATGGAATGCAAGAATTCTCAACAAAATACTAGCAAATACAATCTAGCAGTACATTGAAAGAATTCATCATGATTAAGTGAGATGTATTCATGGGCTGCAGGGGTGGTTCAATATTTGCAAAACAACCAACATGATACACCACATTTATAAAAGAAAGGATAAGAACCATATGATCCTATCAATGGAGGCAGAAATAACATCTGACAGAGTACAACATCCACTCATGATAAAAACGCTCAACCAATTAGGGTAGAGAGAACATACTTCAACATAGTAAAAGCCATAGATGAAACTCCACAGATAATATCATCCTCGTTGGGGGGGGGCAGAATTTCCTTTACAGTCAGGAACAGGACAGGATGCCCACTCTCACCATTAATATTTAAGATAGTACTAGAAGTCCTAGCCTCAGCAATCAGACAACAAAAAGAAATAAAAGGCATCCAAATCTGGAAGGAAGAAATCAAACTTTCACTATTTGCAGACGACATAGTACTCTACATAGAAAACCCAAAGAATCCACCAAAAAATTGCTAGAACTCACATATGAATTCAGTTAAAGATGAAGGATACAAAATCAATATAGAGAAATCTGTTGCATTTTTATATGCCAATAAGGAAGCAGCAGAAAGAGAAATCAAGGAACCAATCCCATTCACATTGTACCATAAACGATAAGATACCTAGGAACAAACTACACCAAAGACATAAAAGATCTGCACTCTAAAAACCATGAAACACTGATGAAAGAAATACAAGATGACACAAAGAAATGGAAAGCATTCCATGCTCATGGATTGGAAGAACAAATATGTTAATATATCTGTACTACCCAAAGCAATCTACACATTTAATGCAATCTCTCTCAAAACACCACCACCATTTTACACAGAGCTAGAACAAACAACCCTAAAATTTGTATGGAACCACAAAGACCCTGAATAGCCAAAGCAATCTTGAAAAAGAAAAGTAAAGCACAAGGCATCACAATTCTGTACCTCAAGTTACACTACAAAGCTGTAGTGATCAAGACAGAATGGTTGTGGCACAAAAACAGACACATAGATCAATGGAACAGAAGAGAAAACCCAGACATGGACCCACAACTATGTGCTCAACTAATCTTCGACAAAGCAGGAAAGAACAGCCAATGGAAAAAAGACAGTGTCTTCAACAAATGTTGTTTGGAAAACAAGACAGCAACATACAAAAGAATGAAACTGGATCGCATTCTTATACCATACAAAAAAATAAGTTCAAAATGGATGAAAGATCCAAATGTTAAACAGGAAACCATCAAAATCCTAGAGAACACAGGTAGTAACCATTTGACATCTTACATATGTCTCCAGAGGCAAGGGATACAAGAGCACAAATGAACTTTTGGGACTTCATGAAGATAAAAAGCTTCTGCATAATAAAGGAAACAATCAATAAACCTAAAAGGCAACCTTCAGAATTGGAGAGGATATTTGCAAATGACATGTCTGATAAAGGGTTAGTATCCAAAATATATAAAGAACGTATACAACTCAATACCCAAAAAACAAATAACACAGTTATAAAACAGGCAGAAGACATGAATACGCATTTTACCAAACAAGACATACAGATGGCCAACAGACACATAAGAAGATGCTGAACATCACACATCATCATGGAAATACACATCAAAACTACAATGAGATATCATCTCACATATGTCAGAATGGATAAAATCAACAACACAGAAAACAACAATGTTGTTGAGGATGAGGATAGAAGGAAACTCTCTTACACTGTTGGTAGGAATGCAAACTGGTGCAGCCACTCTTGAAAACAGTATAGAGGTTCCTCAAAAGGCTAAAAATAGAACTAACTTATGATCCAGCAATTGCACTAGTAGGTATTTACTCAAAGGATACAAAAATACTGATTCAAGGTACACATGCACCCCAATGTTCACAGCAGCATTATCAACAATAGCCAAATTATGGAAAGAGCCCAGATATCCACTGAATGATGAAATGATAAAGATGAGGTGTGTGTTTGTGTGTATGTGTGTGTGCATGTGTGTATAAATGTTAGCCCTAAAAAGAATGAAATATTGTCATTTGCAAAGATGTCCATATAGCTAGAGAGTATTATGCTAAGTGACATAAGTCATTCAGAGAATGACAAATACCATATGATTTAACTCATGTGGAATTTAAGAAACAAAATAAATGAACGTGGGGGGAGAAAAAGAAGGCAAACCATAAAACAGATTCATGACTAAAGACAACAAACATGCTGTTGGAGGGGAGCTGGGCAAGGGGATAGGTTAAACGTGAGATGGGGATTAAGGAGGGAACTGGTTGTGATGAGCACTGGGTATTGGATATAAGTGATAAATAATGAAATTCTACACCTGAAACTAATATGACACTGTATGTTAACTAACTGGAATTTAAATAAAAACTGGAAGCTATAAAAAAAAGCAGAGCAGAATAGACTACAAAGAGTAGTAGATGTGAAATCAGAAGGCTGACAATTTGGTCTAAACGCTTACTTTATAAAGCTGTGTGACTTCAGGTAAATCTGACTACTCTGAGCTTCACTTTCCCAGCCGTACAATAAATATATTTTGATGATCAGTTATGTGTTGGTTTGACTGTAAAAGGTAAAAGAAGAGAAAAGTCTTTTCATGTGTCTGTTAGCCATTTGTATGTCTTCATTGGAAAAGTGTCTGTTTATATCTTCTGCCCATTTTTTGATTTGATTATTTTTTTCTCATGTATTGAGTTTGAGAGGTTCTTTATAGATCTTGGATACCAGCCTTTTATCTGTAGTTTCATTTGCAAATATCTTCTCCCATTCTGTGGGTTGCCTCTTTGTTTTGATGACTGTTTCCTTTGCTGTGCAGAAATTTTTATCTTGATGAAGTCCCAAAAGTTCATTTTTTCTTCTGTTTCCCTTGCCTTGGAGACGTGTCATGAAAGAAGTTGCTGCAGCCGATGTCGAAGAGGTTACAGCCTATGTTCTCCTCTATGCTTTTGCTGGATTTCTGTCTCACATTGAGGTCTTCCATCCATTTGGAGTTTATCTTTGTGTATGGTGTGAGAGAGTAGTCAAGTTTCATTCTTTTGCATATAGCTGTCCATTTTCACAGCACCATTTATTGACGAGACTGTCTTTATCCACTAGATGTTTTTTCCTGCTTTGTCAAAGATTAGTTGCCCAAAGAGCTGAGGGTCCATTTCTGGGTTCTCTATTCTGTTCCATTGGTCTATATGTCTGTTTTTGTGCCAGTACCATGCTGTCTTGGTGATCACAGCTTTGTAATATAGCTTGAAATCAGGCAATGTGATGCCCCGAGCTTTGTTTTTCTTTTTCAACACTTCCTTGGTGATTCAGGGTCTTTTCTGATCAAAACTGCATTGAGATACTACCTTACACCAGTCAGAATGGCAAAAATGGACAAGGCAAGAAACAACAAATGTTGGAGAGGATGTGGAGAAAGGGGATCCCTCTTACACTGTTGGTGGGAATGCAAGTTGGTACAGCCACTTTGGAAAACAGTGGGAAGTCCCTCAAAAAGTCAAAAATAGAGCTAACCTATGACCCAGCAATTGCACTGCTGGATATTTACCCCAAAGATACAAATGTAGTGAAGAGAAGGGCCGTAAGCACCCCAATGTTCATACCAGCATTGTCCACAATAGCTAAAGTCTGGAAGGAGCCGAGATGCCCTTCAACAGAAGAATGGATAAAGGAGATGTAGTCCATATATACAATGGAATATTACTCAGCTATCAGAATGAATGATTACCCAGCATTTGCAGCAACATGGATAGGACTGGAGGAGATTATGCTAAGTGAAATAAGTCAAGCAGAGAAAGACAATGATCATATGGTTTCACTCATTTATGGAACATAAGGAATAGCGGGGAAATGGGTAGGAGAAGGAAGGGAAGAATGAAGGGGGAATAAACAGAAGGGGGAATGAACCACGAGAGACTATGGACTCTGGGAATCAAACTGAGGGTTACAGAGAGGAGGAGAGTGGGGCATTGGGCTAGGCTGGTGATGGGTAGTAAGGAGGGCACGTACTGCATGCAACACTGGTGTTATACGCAAACAAGGAATCATGGAACACTACATCAAAAACTAATGATGTACTGTATAGTGACTAACATAACATAATAAAAAAATTTTTTTAAAAAGAAGAGAAAAGTCTGGCAAAAATAAACCTCTTGGTCATGATGTCTACATAAGCAAAATGGAAAATCCTCATCATTACAGAAACCACAACCTCTAGCATTGAAAGGAGACGTTCTTTTCAACTGGAGATGAAAAAATGAGATTACAAACAGATTATCTGATACATATTCTTTTATTATTTTTTATTTGTTTATTTGAGAGAGAGAGAGAGAGAGGACAAGAGAGCAAAAGCAGGGGTTGGGGCAAGGGAGAGGGAGAAGCAGGCTTCCTGGTAAGCTGGGAGCCGAATGCAGTACTCAATCCCAGACCCCAAGATCATGACCTGAGTCAAATGCAGACACTTATCAAGCCACCCAAGTGCCCTTGATACATATTCTAATACCAAGTGGCTGATAAGAACACCCACAATTATACAATGTCACCCTTCTAATTCAATACTTTAAAGACCATTTCATGTTCCAGAGGAAAAAACAAGTTGATAATGAAAATGGGAGGAAAAAGACAACATGTTTTTACTTAATGCTATTACTAAACAGAACAAAAAGGTGGAGAAGATAGTATGGTATTGGTGAGGAAAAGAGGAAGACCTACTTTATAAAGACTAAAAATTGTGAGACTCAAACTTCCTTTACCATATTAAGGAAAAATGCTAAGAAGATTGCCACTAAAGGTATTTTATTTAAACACACAGAATCCCTACACAGATAGACCCTGTTTCTGATCAATTCATGCTCCTAATCAGAGTTTTTCTCACAGCAAGTTTAATGTCACTGTTTCTCAAGCTGTAAATGAAAGGGTTCATCAAGGGAATCACATTGGTATAAAAGACAGAGGAGATTTTCCCATTATCCATAGACACAGCAGAAGATGACTGAAGATACATAAATGCACCTGATCCAAAGAAGAGAGAAACAGCAACTATGTGGGAACTGCAGGTGCTGAAGGCTTTGGACCTGCCCTCAGTGGAGCTGATGCACAGGATGCTGGAGAGGATGAAACCATAAGAGACAAAGATGGTGACACTGGGCACAATCACATTGATGCACACCAGAAAGAAAACCACCAGTTCATTGACATAAGTGCTCGTGCAGGAGAGCTGGAGCAGAGGGAGGATGTCACACAAATAATGGTTGATGGTGTTTGCGTCACAGAAGGTCAGTCTCAGCATGCATCCAGTGTGAGCCATGGCATCCAAAAATGCCATCAAGTATGAACCAAGCATAAGACTGGAACACACTTTAGGGGACACGACAACATGATACAAAAGTGGGTTACAGATAGCTGCATAGCGATCATAGGCCATTGATGACAGCACATAAGCTTCAGAAATACCAAAACAACAGAAAAAGTAAAGCTGAGTCATGCATCCCCTGTAGGAGATAATATTCTTCTTTGATGTGAAGTGAACCAGCATTTTGGGTGTAAACACAGAAGAATAACAAATGTCTATGAAGGACAAATTGAAGAGGAAAAAGTACATGGGGGTGTGAAGGGGGGATGTGGGGATGGGGCAGTGGATTAAATAGGTGAGGGGGATTAAGACGGCACTTACTGTGATGAGCACTGGTGTTGTATGTAGGATAAAGCATAAATTCTACACCTGAAACTAAAGTACAATGAATTTTCACTAAGTGGAATTTACAGAGAAGTGTGGAGATGAAAAGATTATCACAAGTGTAGAAGGGTAAAGAAAATGAAATTATATAATATGTTATGAGAACCATCTCCTCCTTAAATTAAACTATACATAGACATATAACCTACTACAGACCTATACAATGGGGTCTCTATGGACTTTGCTCCTCCCGCAGAACCTCCTAGAAATTCCCCATACTGGTTACATTACTTAATACATTAGTTCTGTTGGTTTCTTTGGTGTGAGCCATTCTGTACTTGGAATATTCCCTTCCCTGAGCCTTTATTCTGAGTCTTGGCTTGTTGATGACATTAATATTTATTTAAATACAAGTAGAATCCAAGTAAATAAATCCTTAATTTATTGTGAAGTTAGCATAAATACATATATCAAAGTCTACAAAACACACACATCAGCCTTATTATAACTAAACAGCTTTATAATGAGCATGCAGACCGATAAACAGACCATTCTGTGTCCCAGAGCCCCTGTGTGACCCTAGGTCCTCCCATTCTCCACCTTGATATTGTTGCAATCATGCTCCACCTTTGTTCAAAGCTTCATCATTTAAGTGGGTCCCCAGCGGTGTTTCAGCCAGAAGAAGGATGAAGAGAATGTGGAAATGATTATTATAGTTTATCCTTATGTGTTTCCACATATGTGAAGGCCAGTATAAGAATATATTCACACATTCTAAATTAGGTAAATAGAGCTCTAAACATATGGAAAGATACTTTCCTGACATTTTGCTTAGTTTAGCATTTTGTTTTTATTTTTGTATTCTCAATTTTATTCACTGAAACCATTTCCATGATTCATGGTATTTAAAAGTATAGTATGTTAATAATAATAATAATCATACGCTGATATATTTAGAATCAAACCAAGTCATACTCTCAGCTCTATCAGTTACAAGTTGTAATTTGAACAAAACCATGAACACATTCTGAGCATCAGTTTCATCATCTATTAAAGAAAACTAAACTTCCCTCTCTCTTATCTCACATTATTTCCCCTTGGGATACATAAACTGACAGATGTGACAGAGCAGAAAAACTAAAACACATTTAGAACAATTGTAACAACCTGTATGTCTCTATATTAATATTTGAGTGGGTTGATTTAATCCATGTCAGAGAGACTTTCAACAGCCCCTTCCTTTGATGCCACCTAGCCATCCTACTCACTGAGGGACGATGAGTCTCCCTCAGAAAGTAAAACTTCACACTGAGTATGATTTTCATGTTTAAAGGTACATCTTTTTCATAAAGAAGCCCTGCAGATAAACCAACTACTTTATCTGGTGTTCAGCTGATAAGACAGTGAAAATGTCCCAATGGAGGAGAGAAAAGCGTCAGATACAGACTCAGGGAAAAATACTATGTCTGTCCTCCAGCATGGATATTGATTCAACAAATCAATTTTAAGAAGAGATTTTGACTACATAAGGTGCATTTTAGAATCTAACTACTCTTGTGCTAAGAAAATCTACATTTATATCTTTCACTCTTTATGCCTTATTTATATTTTTAATCATACCTAAAGCATACATCATTAGATACTTAGACGTACAAAATGCTGTGTGTGTGTGCATGAAAGTGAATGTGTGTGTGTGTTAGTACATATACGTGTGCATGTGTGTTTCCAAGAACATGTAACTGATTAAAGCAATAACTACCTCCTTTTCCTAGATTCAGCAAATACTTGTTGCTCAGCCCTTCCTCTCGGAATCATCTACCTGAAAGTGGGTGTAGCCACCATGCAATCAATGTAAGGCAGTGATCTCATAAAATACCCTTATACAATATAACTTTTTTTTAAAAGATTTTATTTATTTATTTAAAGAGAGAGAGGCAGCCAGCAAGAGAGGGATCACAGGCAGGGGTAGTGGGAGAGGAAGAAGCAGGCCCCCAGCAGAGGAGCTCGATGTGGGACTGATCCCAGACTGGGATCATGCCCTCAGTGAAGGAGACGCTAATGACCGAGCCACTCCACGTGCCCCCATACAATATAACTTGAACATGTGTGTAGGTGTTTCTGTATGAGTGTGTGTGTGTGTGTGTGTGTGTGTGTGTGTGTGTGTGTGTGTTTAAGGAGGCAGTGTCAGGAGCAGTGGAGAAAGAGGGGTTCAATAAAGGGTTCAGCAATTAAAAGGACATGGAACTCAGAACCCTCCTACTTGCTTTTCATGACACCTGAACCTTAGTGTCCCTGATCATGCTCACCTACAAGCCTGGTCCAAGCGACCACACAGCAGCTCGCTTACAGAAAGTTTAATGAAAAAATTCAGAATGTAATCAGCTCTGCTTCCGGTCCTGAAGTAGGAGATCATTTTCTGTTATTGCCAAGAAAGTCCAGCTTTCAGAACTCGATTCAGACGACAGCTCTGTCCTAGGACACTAGTACAGACAAACCCCATGACTTACCTGCTTGACTCAGTGTGACAACTTCACATAGACTCATACCTCTCATAACTTCCTTTACAGCTGCTCACATAACACAAAAGCAAAAGGCCAAAAGGGACAACTATGTTTGGTATGTAACACACCTGACCTGGTTTTCTCCTTTGAAAGAAGTCCCAATACATGCATAGTGCTTAAACTACTATTCAGAAAGCTGTCAGCTAAGTTGCTTTTATGAAAACTTTGCAAATCTTAGCTTTAATAAACTGTCTTTATAACTTTTATAACAATTTTAATGAACTTTTCCCCAAATAATCTGAAAAGTGCTATTTAACGAAAGTCAGTGTTTATCCTTTAGCAATAAAAAATATCACTTCTGAAAGTCTTCTCCTGAAATTGAAGAAGATTACATTTGTATTTTGAGGCTTCTCAAATGAAAGATTAGTGACCAGGGTTAATATATACATTTAACTACCTCAAATAGGGATAAAATATAAAAAAACAGACGCACCTTGCAATGTTTATAACGGTTCCTAAATATCAGTATGTATTATTTATGTACTGACACTTTTGTAATAAGCAAAACAATTTCATCAAAACAGACAGCAACAAACAAAACTACAACCAAAACCAACTATTTTGTATAAATGGAACTTGTTAAATGAAAATCAAGCATGTTGATATGGAGATCAGGGAAGTGGTATGAGAGGTCATTTAAAACCATAAGTCACTGACTGTATGGTGACAGATGGCACACTACACTTATCATGGCAAGGATTTGATAGTGTTATATATGCTCAGGTCACTACGGTCATGCATGACACTAACATCATATTGGTAGTCAAGTATACTTCCATTAAAAGAAATAAAAAAATAAATCAATAAACCATAATCAAGGTTTTAGTGATATCAAACATCTTTTTATAATAATTTTTTATTATGTTATGTTAGTCACCATTCAGTATATCCTTCGTTTCTGATGTAGTGTTCCATATCAAACATCTAAACCAAAAACAAGCCAACAAACCAGTTATGCTAAATTTCACAATACCTAAACCTTGAGAAGAAATTAGAAAACAGGTAGAATAGAAATAATTAAAGTTAGAAAAATATTTAAATTATCACATGATTAAGGGATTAAAGATTTTTGAAGAGTCATCTTTTTGTGTTTCCTCAAGGAAAATAAGATAAAAAATCCAACATCTTATACCAGTAAAGAAATTGTCACAATTGGGTTTATTTAGCCAATAAAATTCCTTGACTAATATTCTGTAGAGTCTCAGTTAAACAGTATCCATTTTCCAAAGAAGACATACAGATGACTCACAGACACATGAAAAGACAAAAATCACTATGATTAGGGAAATACAAATCAAAATACAATGAGCTATCCCTCACACACGTCAGTAGGATAAAATCAACAACACAAAAACAGAACGGTGTCCTTAAAAGGATAAAAATAGAACTAACTTATGATCCAGCAATTGCACTAGTAGGTATT
Organism: Ursus maritimus; assembly: GCF_017311325.1. Taxonomy (NCBI): domain Eukaryota; kingdom Metazoa; phylum Chordata; class Mammalia; order Carnivora; family Ursidae; genus Ursus; species Ursus maritimus. The sequence continues at coordinate 44,223,236 of NW_024424008.1, read as the reverse complement.
TACAGAAAGGATACAAAAATACTGAATCAAGGTATACATGCGCCGATTTACAGCAGGATTATCAACAATAGCCAAATTATGGAAAGAGCCCAGATATTCACCGAATGATAAAATGATAAAGAAGATGTGGCATACACACACACACACACACACACACACACACAAACTGGAATATTACATAAAAAGAAGATGAAATCTTGACATTTGCAAAGATGTGCATGAAGCTAGAGAGTTAGGCTAAGGGACATAAGTCAGTCAGAGAAAGACAAATGCCATATGATTTCACTCACATGTGAAACTTAAGAAAAAAAAAACAAATGAATGTGGGAAAGAAAAAGACAGGCAAACCATAAAACAGATTCTTGACCAAAGACAACAAACATGAGGGGAGCTGGGCAGGGGATAGGTTAAATGTGAGATGGGATTAAGGAGGGAACTGGTTGTAGGAGCACTGGGTGTTGGATGCATGTGATAAATCACAAAATTCTACACCCTGAAACTAACATGACATTGTATATTAACTAACTGAATTAAATAAAAACTTGAAACAAAAATAAATAAATAAAGAGAGCAAAAAAACAAATCTACAAACAGTAGTGAATGTAAAATGAGGCTGAATAATTTACTCAAAAACTATGTGACTATAGGTAAATCTAATTTACTCTGATCTCACTAACCACAACAAAAATTATTTGGTTGCTGATGAAGGTTTGATCAAAAAAAAAAGTCTGCAAAAACTCTTCGCAGACTGATGTCTACATTGCAAAATGGTATTAACATGATTATCAATGCAAATTGTCAACCTCTGCTCATTTATAAGGCATGTTCTTCAATCGGAGATGGAAAATGGGATTAGCCGATTTATTATACATTGTTATACAGATGCTGTTCATTCCCAAAATAATGTCTCCCTTCACAAAGTAGTATTCAATAGTGAGATCCATTACACATGTTCTAGGGAAACAATTTCAAAAATGAAAATGTGGAAAGACACATGTTTAGTGACTTAATGCTATTTACTAAACAGAACACAAAAAGAAGTGAAGAAAATATTGTGTGCTGCTATAAAGAAAAGAGGAACTTATTTTTACAAAGCAAAAAAATTGTGAGACTCAAACATACTTGACCATATTAGAAAACATGCTAAGAGATTGCCAGCTACTATTAGATTACACACAAATTCCGTGAGCACAACCTACAAGTTTTCACCTGTCTGACACTGTCTCACCCAAAGTTTTCTCACAGAAGTTTAATGTCTTTGTTCTCAAGCTTATAAATGAAAGGGTTCATCATGGGAACCACATTGGTATAAAAGACAGAAGAGATTTTCCTCATCCATAGACCCAGCAGAAGATGGTTTAAGATACATAAATGCACCTGATCCGAAGTAGGAGAAACAGCAATTATGTGGAACTGCAGGTGCTGAAGGCTTTGGACCTGCCCTCTGGAGCTGATGCGCAGGATGCTGGAGAGGGATGAAACCATAAGAGACAAAGATGGTCAGCAGGGCACAATCACATTGATGCCCTCCACAATGAAAACCACCAGTTCATTGACATAAGTGCTGGTGCAGGAGAGCTGGAGAGAGGGAGGATGTCACACAAATAATGGTTGATGGTGTTTGCTCACAGAAGGTCAGTCTCAGCATGCATCCAGTGTGAGCTGCAGTGTCCAGAAATGACACCAATGACCCAAGCATAGGATGGAACACACTTGGGGGACATGACAACATTATACAAAAGTGGGTTACAGATGGCCACATAGCATCATAGGCCATTGATGTCAGCACATAAGCTCAGAAATAGCAAAAACAGAAAAAGTAAAGCTGCTGCATGCATCCCCTGTAGGAGATAATATTCTTCTTTGATGTGAAGTTAATCAGCATTTTGGGTGTAAACACAGAAGAATAACAGAGATCTATGAAGGACAAATTGAAAGGAAAAAGTACATGGGGGTGGAGATGTGAATCTTGCAGCACCAAGAGTTACCAAGCATAAATTTCCAACACAGTGACCAATACATGACTAGAAACAGGGAGAAAGAGGGGAGCTGGAGATATGGTAAGTCTGTGAGCCCCATCAGAATGACATCAGTCACAAAAGAAATCCTTCCAGGAGCTCATTCTCTAAAGGGATCTGTGGACACGGAGAAAAAAAGCTACACTGAAAATAAGTCAACATTTCCCACCATATTCCCTCTCACAGGAGTTTAGTTGTACTGTTACTATTTAAGACTAGCCCAAACCGGACCCACAGAATCTGCTTTAGTATCATGAATCTAGTGACATGGGTGTTCCCTTACTAGAGTCCTTATAAACAGCATAAGCAAAGACATCAGAATCTGGCCTACAGTATGAAGGCCAGTGCTTTTGGCCAACAGGACTGCGAAAAAAAGGTTAAGGGAGAAGATTGGACCGCAGGAGAATTGCCTTCTCTTATTTCATTTCTTTGACCACATGACCCTCCCCTAACCAGTAAAATGGAGGCAGCACCAACCTGGTGCTGGCCTCTAATAGGGATGGACTTGGTGTGGTGGAAATGGAGAATGTTTTCTTAACCAAACTAAAGACCAGAGTCTAGGGAGTGTCCTGCCCCATGTCACAGAGTAAAAACTATAATGTAAAGAGTGAGAGTTCTGTCCAAGAACTGACCCATAAATTGCAAACTTGAAAACACATAATGTCTCAACCTTCACTACACCAACACCGCCCCTTAAACAGGTCCTTCTACCAATTTCATGTGAGTCTGAGGGCAGAAAAACTGGAAAGAAAGTGACATATCTTGCATCACAAAAGGAAGATGAATACAAGTGGAATTCAGAAACTCACCTCTCCTTAGGAAAGCTGGTGCTTCCTTACCAGTATTACACCTGTGGTCCTGAAAGGGCAGAATTAATCTCTGTGGCTTTGCTCCTTGGATTCTATGAGACAGCCCACACTTTAAGAAAATGTTCTGAACCACAGATAACAATTTCTGATCCTGAGTTCCTCAAGAGGCAGACAAAAATAACAACATTTTTATTATCATTTTGCCACCTCAAATCACAGAAGACGTAAGGTGAGTGTGATGATATAATGAACTCAGTTATAAACAGGGCAGAGGCTTGCTCTGCTCTTCCACAGGGAATGGTTTCTGGTGTAATAGGCATTGAGGGGATGTAGTTACACAAAGGACCACAATATGCTCCTGATTCCTTAGGGACTCTACACCTCATGCTTCCCTCCACTGTAGGAATTGGACATCCCCAAGAGGAGCCAAAAATAAAGGCCCATTTCCAGGTCAGCAACATGGCAGAAGAGGAAGCCCTAGACCCTACCCTCCATGAACACCCATTCAAAAATGTTTCATATATATATTCCCTTTATGAGAAATCCAGACAGTAGTTAAGGTAGTCCTGTTCCGAATTAAACAATGAATCTACACATTCCCTAACATTTTAGGAAATTCTAGATATCCTTTTATATAACAGTTATCCTTGCACAATACCTTCAAATTGAAAAATCCCAGTTCCTGACTTCTCCCTGGGGAAGGAAAGAATTGCACCATCTCTCCAACACCCCAACTTCCATAGGTGTGCCCAAAAGATTGTTCTAGATACTATGTGTCAGAAAGCAGAGCAGATATAGGTCACAGCATACTTACCTGTCCATGGAGAGAGATAAAATGTTGGTGGTGTGGCTGGAAGTCACCAGAGTTCCTTCCCCTGGCTCAGCATAGAGCAAGTGATTGAAAATCCTTCTCTTACAGCTTCTGTCTGGTGAGGAAAATGCTGCATGATGTGTCCAGAAATACTAACTTCTGTGAGCTGTCTGCAGAATTGGCTTCCATCTTGCTTGTTTTAGAACACAGACAAACCTGGCCATACAATGGATGCCTGGGGGATGGGGGGATGCAGGGATGCAGCCAAGAAGAAACAAAGGTGGTTTAGACTGCACTAAATTGAAAGGCCTCCAAAGTCTCTGGCCAGGCTTATTGGTGGTACCTTCTACTCCACGGCCAGTCCATGAATATTAGCACAGATGGGTGTTTTGTAAAGTGCAGACACAAAGTAAGAGTCATGAAGGCAAGTGGAATACTCTGTCCAAAGAAATAAGAGAAATCTTCACAAACTGGCTCTATATATGGGATTTACCTGACAGAGAATTCAAGGTAACTGGTCATAAAGATGCTCACTGGAGTCAGAGAACAATACACAAACCAGAGAAAATTTCAACACAGAGACAGAAAGCTTAAATGTATTAAACAGAAATCATGGACTTCTAGTATACAATATCTGAACTAAAAAAATGCAGCAGAGGGATTCAAGAGAAAACATATCAACAAAAGAAAGGATCATGAATTTGATTAAAGCTCACTGAAAATTATTCAGCCAGAAGGGCAAAATGAAAAAGAATGAAAAATAGGAAGAAAGCCTGAGGAATCATTGGATGTTACCAAGTGTATCAATATTGCATTTCAGGAATGCCAGTAGGACAGTGGAGGAACCAGAAACTATAGTCATGGGGAAAAAAAGGGAAAATTCCCCAGTCATAGAAACTTCCCGATACTGTGACCTATTTATAGAAAGGTAAAACCAGAGAATATATATACAAGGGTCAACTACTTATCCACTCTCCACTTAACTGAGTTAACCTGATCTCACAGTCAAACGTAAGTCTATCCCAATTCATGCCATCTCAGGCAGATGAGATATAAAATGCTCTAAATCTGTATCCGGGGACTCAACACAAATTTACAGACTGCTGAATCACCTTTAAACTTGAATTATGATTGTGATACCTGGTTCTGATTCAATCATTATAATCTTTATAATACCTCTGGTGATGAAACAGTCTTTTCTATGCCTAAATATACCCATTTTTCTATAGTCCAAATTATTATCATCAAAACAGCTTTCAAAAATAATGCCTCAAAAAGTCTTTAAGACAAGACTTGATCAAATAAGTTCTGAAAGCAGCAATACAAAAGAAACCCCTTACTTACAAAGGAACACACATAGATAGCTGGAGATCTCTCAAGAGAACCTGCAGCAGAAGGGAGTGGATGATATATTCTCCATGCTGAATGGGAAAAATTGCAGCTAGAGGAGTCTATACAGGAAAGCTATCACTCAGAATAGAAGGACAGTAAATAGTTTCCAGACAAACAAAACCCAAAGGAGTCTGTGACACTAAACCAGCCCTGCAAGAAATATTAAAGGGGCTCTGATTGGGAAAGAAAGACCAAAAGTGACAAAGACTAAAAGGAACAGAGACAATATCCAGAAACGACAAAACAAGTAATAACTTAGCACTAAATTCATATCCATCAATAGTTACTCTGAATGTAAATGGACTAAATTCTAATCAAAAGATGGAGTATTAGAATGGATTTTTAAAAACATCTATATGCCACCTCATTTTAGAGACTCATTATAGACCTAAAGACTGCAGACATAATGTAAGGGAATAAAGACACACTGACCATGCAAATGGACATCGAAAGAAAGCCAAGTAGCAATACTTAATCAGACAAACTAGATTTCAAACCAAAGACCATAACAAAGAGATGAAGAAGGGCATTAAATAGCGAGAAAGGGGACTATCCAACAATGATCTTATAATTGTAAAGATTTATATCCAACATCAGAGCACCCAAATATATCAAAACAATTAATAACAAACACAAAGGAACTCATTGATAGTAAATAATAATCTCAGGGGATTTAACACCCCATCTTACATCAAAGGAGAGATCATATAAAGAGAAACCAATAAAATATGGCTTTGAAGGATGCATTAGACCAGATGGACTTAACTGATATATTCAGAACATTTCACCCTGAAGCAGCAGAAAACACATTCCTTTCAAGTGTGCATGGGACATTCTCTAGAATAGGCCACATACTAGTCACAAATCAGCCCTCAGCAAGTACAAAAGAATGAGATTAAACCATGCATATTCTCCAATCACAAAACCTATGAAACTTGAAGTCAACCACAAGAAAAATATCGAGAGACAAAAAATACATGGAGGTTGAACAGCATATGACTAAAGAATGAATGAATGAATCAACCAAAACTTGAAGAAGAAATTTTTAAAATATATGGAAAAAATGAAAATGCAATGGTCCAAAACCTTTGGGATACAGCAAAGTAGTGTCATAAGAGGGAAGTATATAGCATACAGGCTCCTACTAAGATGCAAGAAAAGTCTCAAATATGCAATGTGACCTTATAGTTAAATAAGCTAGCCATAGAACAATAAAAGAAGCCTAATACCAGTAGTAGAAGAAGGAAATAATAAAAGTTAGAGCAGAATAAATCATATAGAAACAAACAAACAACAACAAAAGTAGAACAGATCAATGAAACCAGGAGTTGGTACTCTGAAAAAATAAATAAAATTGATAAACCTCTAGCCAGATTTATCAAGAGGAAAGAGAAAGAGCCAAAATAAATACAATCATGAATAATATAGAGCAATCACAAACAACACTAAAGAAACAAAAACTTACAAGAGACTATTATGAAAAATTACATGCCAACAAATTAGGCACTCTGGAAGAAGTGGATAAATTCCAAGGAAACATATAAGCTATGAAAAATGAAACAGGATGAAATAGAAAACTTGAACAGATGAATAACAAGCAGAGAAATTGAATTAGTAATCCATCCCCAACAAACGAAAAGTCCAGGGACAGAGGCTACACAGGGAAAGTTCAGCAAACATTTAAAGAAGAGTTAATACCTATTTTTCACAAACTATTCCAAAAATACAAAATGCAAGGAAAACTTACAAACTCATCTATGAGGCTAGCATTACCCTGAATCCAAAACTAGACAAAGACCTTACTAAAAAGAGAACTAAAATAGGCCAATACCCTGATGAACATAATGCAAGACTCAAACAAAATACTAGCAAACAATCTAGCAGTACATTGAAAGAATTCATCATGATTAAGTGAGATGTTCATGGGCTGCAGGTGGCGTTCAATATTTGCAAAAACAACCAAAATGATACACCACATTTATAAAAGAAAGGATAAGAACCATATGATCCTATCAATGGAGGCAGACATCATCTGACAGAGTACAACATCCACTCATGATAAAAACGCCAACCAAAGGGTAGAGAGAACATACTTCAACATAGTAAAAGCCATAGATGAAACCCACAGATAATATCATCCCTCTGGGGGCAGAATTTCCTTACAGTCAGGAACAGGACAGGATGCCCACTCTCACCATATTATTTAAGATAGTACTAGAAGTCCTAGCCTCACAATCAGACAACAAAAGAAATAAAAGGCATCCAAATTCAAGGAAGAAATCAAACTTTCACTATTTGCAGAGACATAGTACTTCTTACATAGAAAACCCAAAGAATCCACCAAAAAATTGCTTAGAACTCACATATGAATTCAGTTAAAGATGAAGGATACAAAATCAATATAGAGAAATCTGTTGCATTTTTATATGCCAATAAGGAAGCAGCAGAAAGAGAAATCAAGGAACCAATCCCATTCACATTGTACCATAAACGATAAGATACCTAGGAACAAACTACACCAAAGACATAAAAGATCTGCACTCTAAAAACCATGAATGATGAAAGAAATACAAGATGACACAAAGAAATGGAAAGCATTCCATGCTCATGGATTGGAAGAACAAATATGTTAATATATTCAGCCTACCGCAATCTACACATTTAATGCAATCTCTCAAAACACCACCACCATTTTACACAGAGCTAGAACAAAACAACCTAAAATTTGTATGGAACCACAAAGACCCTGAATAGCCAAAGCAATCTTGAAAAAGAAAAGTAAAGCACAAGGCATCACAATTGTAGCTCCTCAAGTTACACTACAAAGCTGTAGTGATCAAGAGAATGGTGGCAAAAAAACAGACACATAGATCAATGGAACAGAAGAGAAAACCCAGACATGGACCCACAACTATGTGCTCAACTAATCTTCGACAAAGCAGGAAAGAACAGCCAATGGAAAAAGACAGTGTCTTCAACAAATGTGTTTGGAAAAGACAGCAACATATACAAAAGAATGAAACTGGATCGCATTCTTATACCATACAAAAATAAGTTCAAAATGGATGAAAGATCCAAATGTTAAACAGGAAACCATCAAAATCCTAGAGAACACAGGTAGTAACCATTTGACATCTTACATATGTCTCCAGAGGCAAGGGATACAAGAGCACAAATGAACTTTTGGGACTTCATGAAGATAAAAAGCTTCTCGCATAATAAAGGAAAACAATCAATAAAACTCAAAAGGCAACCTTCAGAATTGGAGGATATTTGCAAAATGACATGTCTGATAAAGGGTTAGTATCCAAAATATATAAAGAACGTATACAACTCAATACCCAAAAACAAATAACACAGTTATAAAACAGGCAGAAGACATGAATACGCGATTTTACCAAACAAGACATACAGATGGCCAACAGACACATAAGAAGATGCTGAACATCAACATCATCATGGAAATACACATCAAAACTACAATGAGATATCATCTCACATATGTCAGAATGGATAAAATCAACAACACAGAAAACAACAATGTTGTTGAGGATGAGGATAGAAGGAAACTCTTACACTGTTGGTAGGAATGCAAACTGGTGCAAGTTTCACCTTTGAAAACAGTATAGAGGTTCCTCAAAAGGCCAAAAATAGAACTAACTATGATCCAGCAATTGCACTAGTAGGTATTTACTCAAAGGATACAAAAATACCGATTCAAGGTACAATGCACCCCAATGTTCACAGGGCATTATCAACAATAGCCAAATTAAGTGAAGAGCCCAGATATCCACTGAATGATGAAATGATAAAGATGAGGTGTGTGTTTGTGTGTATGTGTGTGTGCATGTGTGTATTAGTTAGCCCTAAAAGAATGAAATATTGTCATTTGCAAAGATGTCCATATAGCTAGAGAGTATTATGCTAAGTGACATAAGTCATTCAGAGAATGACAAATACCATATGATTTAACTCATGTGGAATTTAAGAAACAAAATAAATGAACGTGGGGGGAGAAAAAGAAGGCAAACCATAAAACAGATTCATGACTAAAGACAACAAACATGCTGTTGAGGGGAGCTGGGCAAGGGGATAGGTTAAAGTGAGATGGGGATTAAGGAGGAACTGGTTGTGATGAGCACTGGTATTGGATATAAGTGATAAATAATGAAATTCTACACCTGAAACTAATATGACACTGTATGTTAACTAACTGAATTTAAATAAAAACTGGAAGCTATAAAAAAAGCAGAGCAGAATAGACTACAAAGAGTAGTAGATGTGAAATCAGAAGGCTTGACAATTTGGTCTAAACGCTTACTTTATAAAGCTGTGTGACTTCAGGTAAATCTGATACTCTGAGCCACTTTCCCCAGCCGTACACAAATATATATTTTGATGATCAGTTATGTGTTGGTTTGACTGTAAAAGGTAAAAGAAGAGAAAAGTCTTTTCATGTGTCTGTTAGCCATTTGTATGTCTTCATTGGAAAAGTGTCTGTTTATATCTTCTGCCCATTTTTGATTTGATTATTTTTTTCTCATGTATTGAGTTTGAGAGGTTCTTTTTATAGATCTTGGATACCAGCCTTTTATCTGTAGTTTCATTTGTAAATATCTTCTCCCATTCTGGGTTGCCCTTTGTTTTGATGACTGTTTCCTTTGCTGTGCAGAAATTTTTATCTTGATGAAGTCCCAAAAGTTTTTTTTTCTTCTGTTTCCCTTGCCTTGAGAGCAGTCATGAAAGAAGTTGCTGCAGCCGATCCGAAGAGGTTACAGCCTATGTTCCCTCCCCTATAGCTTTTGCTGGATTTCTGTCTCACATTGAGGTCTTCCATCCATTTGGAGTTTATCTTTGTGTATGGTGAGAGAGTAGTCAAGTTTCATTCTTTGCATATAGCTGTCCATTTTCACAGCACCATTTATTGACGAGACTGTCTTTATCCACTAGATGTTTTTCCTGCTTTGTCAAAGATTAGCGGCCCAAAGAGCTGGGTCCTGGGATCAGCCCCCTGTTGGGCTCCCTGATTAGCAGAGAGTCTGATTCTCCCTCTAACCTCCCCACCATTTGTGTTTTATCTCTAGTTCTCTCTCTCTCTCGCTCTCTGTCTCCCTCTTCCAAATAAATAAATAAATTCTTTTAAAAAAAAGTTTTAAGCAGAAATCATGGAGATGAAGAATACAATATCTGAACTCAAAAATTCACAAGGGATATATATAAGAGCAAACGAGATCAAAAAAAAGAAAGCATCGCTGAATTTGATTAAAATTCACTGTAAATTATTCAGTCAGAAGAGTAAAATGAAGAAAGGGATAAAGAAAGGGGGGTAATCAGAAGGGGGAATGAAGCATGAGAGACTGTGGACTCTGGGAAATAAACTGAGGGCTTCAGAGGGGAGGGGGTGGGGGAATGGGATAGGCTGGTGATGGGTATTAAGGAGGGCACGTACTGCATGGTGCACTGGGTATTATACAAATTAAAATAAAAAAATTAAAAAAAGAATGATATATAGAGTTACAAAAAAAAAAAGAATAAAATGAAAAAAGAACAAAAAATAGTGAAGAAAGCCTGAGGGACTTACTTGATGCTACCAAGTAGATCAATATATACATTTCAGAAACCCCAGTAGGAGACTAAGAAAGAACCAGAAAGCATATTCAAAGAAAATAAAGGCAGAACGGGGCACCTGGGTGGCTCAGTGGGTTAAGCATCTGCTTTCCCCTCAGGTCATCATCTCAGGGTCCCGGGATGGAGCCCCACAACGGGCTCCCTGCTCAGCGTGGAGGCTGCTTCTCCCTCTCCCTCTGCTCCCCCGCCCACATACTGCTCTCTCTCTGTCTCTCTGTCAAATAAATAAATAAAATCTTTCAAAAAGTTAATAAAGGCAGAAAAATTACCAAATCATGGCAACTTCCCAATACTATTTATACAAAGATAAAAGACCTATTTATAGAACGATAAAACCCACAAAAATTGCATAATGAGTATACATACAAAGACCAATGGTCAACTGCTTATCCACTCTCCATTTTTCGTTTTTTCTCTTTTTATTTAAATTCAGTTAGGCAACATATAGTACATCATTAGTTTCAGACACAGTGTTCCATGATTCATTAGTTGTGTATAACACCCACTGCTCATCACATCAGGTGCCCTCCTTAATTATTTATTTATTTATTCATTTATTTATTTATTTTATTTATTTATTTCAGTTAGCAGCTGTGTAGTACATTATTAGCTTTTGATGTAGTGTTCAATGATTCATTAGTTAAGTATAACACCCACTGCTCATCACAGAACGTGCCCACCTAAATACTCAACACCCTGTTAGCCCCTACCCCCAACCTCCTCCCCTCTGAAACCCCCAGTTTCTCTCCCAGGTTCCATAGTCTCTCATGGTTCATCTCCCTCTCTGATTTCTCCCCTTTCAGATTTCCCTCCCTTCCCCTATGATCCTCCGTTCTATTGCTTATGTTCCACATATGAGTGAAACTATATGATAATTGTCTTTCTCTGATTGACTTACTTCCCTTAACATAATCCCCTCCAGTTCCATCCATTAACACCCATTACCCAGTTACCCCATCCTGGAAACCACTTCCCTTTCTGCAACCCTCAGTTTCTTTCCTGCAGTCAAGAGTCTCTCATGGTTTGTCTCTCTCTCTCTCTCTCTCTCTCTCTCTGATTTCTCTCATTCAGTTTTCCCTCCCTTCCCCTATGATCCTCTGTGCTATTCCATATATTCCATATATGAGCGAAACCATGTGATAATTGTCTTTCTCTGCTTGACTTATTTCACTTAGCATATTCCCTCCAGTGCCATCCACGTCAGTGAAAATGGTAGGTATTCTTCCTTTCTGATAGATGAGTAATACTGCATTGCATATACAAACAACATCTTCTTTATCCATTCATCTGTTGAAGGACATCAGAGCTCCTTCTACGGTTTGGCTATTGTGGGCATTGCTGCTATGAACATTGGAGTGCAGGTGCCCCTTCTTTTCACTACATCTGTATCTTTGAGGTAAATACTCAGTAGTACATTTGCTGGGTATTTTTAACAGGTAAAACAGGGTAGCTGTATTTTTAACATCTTCAGGAACCTGTTCCCATACTGTTTTCCAGAGTGGTTATACCAGCTTCCATTCCCACCAACAGTGTAAGGGTGTTCCCCTTTCTCCACATCCTCACCACCATTTTTGGTTTCCTGTCGTGTTAATTTTAGCCATTCTAACTGGTGGAAGGTGGTATCTCATTGTAGTTTTGACTTGTATTCCCCTGATGCCGAGTGATGTGGAGCATTTTTTCATGGGTTTGTTGGCCATTGGTATGACTTCTTTGGAGAAGTGTCTGTTTATGTCTTCTGCTCAATCTTGTCTGGCTTATTTGTTTTTTGGGTAAATGAACATAAGGGAAAAAAAGAGAGAGAGACAAACCAAGATACAGATTCTAACTATGGAGGACAAACTGATCACCAGAAGGGACATGAGGGGGCAGTGGATTAAATAGGTGAAGGGGATTAAGGACGCCACTTACTGTGATGAGCACTGGGTATTGTATGTAGGGATAAAGCATTAAATTCTACACCTGAAACTAAAGGTACACTGTATTTTGAACTAAGAGGAATTTACAGAAAAATGTGGAGACAAAAAGAAGATCATCACAAGTGTAGAAGGGTTAAGAAAATGAAATTATATAATATGTTATGAGAACCATCTCCTCCTTACATTAAACTATACATAATGACGTATAACTGACTACAGACCTATACAACGGGGTTCTCTATGGACTTTGCTCCTCCCCCAGAATCTCGTAGAAATTCCCCATACTGGTTTACGTTACTCAATACATTTGTTCTGCTGGTTTCTTCTGTGTGAGCCATTCTGTACTTGGAAGGCTGTTCCCTTCCCTGAGCCTTTATTCTGAGTCTTGACTTGTTGATGACATTAATATTTACTTTAAATACAAGTAGAATCCAAGTAAATAAATCCTTAATTTATTGTGAAAGTTAGCATAAATACATATATCAAAGTCTACAAAACACACACATCAGCCATTATTATAACTAAACAGCTTATAATGAGCATGCAGACCGATAAACACAATATTCTGTGTCCCAGAGCCCTCTGTGTGACCCTAGGTCCTCCATTCTCCACCTTGATATTGTTGCAATCATGCTCCAGCTTTAGTTCAAAGTTTCATCACTTAAGTGGGTCCCCGCGGTGTTCCATGTCCAGCCAGAAGAAGGATGAAGAGAATGTGGAAATGATTATTATAGTTTATCCTTATGTGTTTCCACATATTGTGAAGGCCAGTATAAGAATATATTCACACATTCTAAATTAGGCAATAGAGCTTCCAAACATAATGTGGGAAAGATACTTTCCTGACATTTTGCTTAGTTTAGCATTTTGTTTTTATTTGTATTCTCAGACTTTTTATTCACTGAAACCATTTCCATGATTCATGGGTATTTAAAAGTATAGTATGTTAATAATAATAATGATCATACGCTGATATATTTAGAATCAAACCCAAGTCATACTCTCAGCTCTATCAGTTACAAGTTGTAATTTGAGACAAACCATGAACACATCTGAGCATCAGTTTCATCATCTATTAAATGAAAACTAAACTTCCCTCTCTTCTTTATCTCACATTATTTCCCCTTGGAATACAAAAACTGACAGATGTGACAGAGCAGAAAAACTAAAACACATTTAGAACAATTGTAACAACCTGTATGTCTCTATATTAATATTTGACGTGGGTTGATTTAACTTCATGTCAGAAAGACTTTCAACAGCCCCTTCCTTTGATGCCACCAGCCATCCTACTCACTGAGGACGATGAGTCTCCCTCAGAAAGTAAAACTTCACACTGAGTATGATTTTCATGTTTAAAGGTACATCTTTTTCACAACAAAGCCCTGCAGATAAACCAACTACTTCATCTGGTGTTCAGCTGATAAGACAGTGAAATGTCCCAATGGAGGAGAGAAAAGCCGACTACGACAGACTCAGGGAAAAATACTATGTCTGTCCTCCAGCATGGACATCGATTCAACAAACTCAATTTTAAGAAGAGATTTTGACTACATAAGGTGTATTTTAGAATCTAACTACTCTGTTGCGTTAAGAAAATCTACATTTATATCTTTCACTTACTATGCCTTATTTACATTTTTACATATACTCCAAAGCCATACATCATTAGATACTTAGACGTACAAAATGCTGTGTGTGTGTGCATGAAAGTGAATGTGTGTGTGTGTTAGTACATATACGTGTGCATGTGTGTTTCCATGAACAAGCAACTGATTAAAGCAATAACTACTTCCTTTTCCTAGATTCAGCAAATACTTGTTGCTCAGCCCTTCCTCTCAGGAATCATCTACCTGAAAGTGGGTTGCATACCATGCAATCAATGTAAGGCAGTGATCTCATAAAATACCTCATACAATATAACTTTTTTTAAAAGATTTTATTTATTTATTTAACAGAGAGAGAGGCAGCCAGCAAGAGAGGGATCACAGGCAGGGGTAGTGGGAGAGGAAGAAGCAGGCTCCCAGCAGAGGAGCCTGATGTGGGGCTCGATCCCAGGACTCTGGGATCATGCCTTCAGCGAAGGCAGACACTTAATGACTGAGCCACCCAGGCGCCCCTCATACAATATAACTTGAACACTGTGTGTAGGTGTTTCTGTATGAGTGTGTGTGTGTGTGTGTGTGTGTGTGTGTGTGTGTTTAAGGAGGCAGTGTCAGGAGCAGTGGGGAATGAGGTTCAATAAATTTAGGGGTGCAACAATTAAAAGGACATGGAACTCAGAACCCCTCCTACTTCTGCTCTTCATGACACCTGAACCTCAGTGTACCCTGATCATGCTCACTACAAGCCTGGTCCCAAGCGACCACAGCAGCTCGCTTACAGAAAGTTTACATGAAAAAATTCAGAATGTAATCAGCTCTGCTTCTGGTCCTGAAGTAGGAGGATCATTTTCTGTTATTGCCAAGAAAGTCCAAGCTTTCAAACTGATTCAGAGACAGCTCTGTCCTAGGACACAGGTACAGACAAACCCCATGACTTACCTGCTTGACTCAGTTGTGACAACTTCAATAGACTCATACTTCCTCTCATAACTTCCTTTATAGCTGCTCACATAACACAAAAAAGCAAAAGCCAAAAGGGACAACTATGTTGTGCATGTAACACACCTGACCTGGTTTTTCTCCTTTTGAAAGAAGTCCCAATACATGCATAGTGCTTAAACTACTATTCAGAAAGCTGTCAGCTAAGTTGCTCTTATGAAAACTTTGCAAATCTTAACTTTAATAAACTGTCTTTATAACTTTTATAACAATTTTAATGAACTTTTCCCCAAATAATCTGAAAAATGCTATTTAGTTCAAAAGGTAGTTTATCCTTTTAGCAATAAAAAATTATCACTTCTGAAAGTCTTCTCCTGAAATTGAAGAAGATTGCATTTGTATTTCGAGTCTTCTCAAATGAAAGATTAGTGACCAGGGTTAACATATACATATAACTACCTCAAATAGGGATAAAATGTGTAACAAAACGGATGCACCTTAGCAATGTCTATAATGGTTCCTAAATATCAGCATGTATTATTTATGTACTGACACACTTTTGTTAATAAGCAAAACAATTTCATCAAAACAGACAGCAAGTAAAAGAAAACAAACAAAAACTACAACCAAAACCAACTATTTTGTATAAATGGAACTTGTTAAATGAAAATCAAGCATGTTGATATGGAGATCAGGGAAGTGGTATGAGAGGTCATTTAAAACCATAAGTCACTGACTGTATGGTGACAGATGGCCACTACACTTATCATGGCAAGGATTTGATAGTGTATATATATGCCAGGTCACTATGGTCTATGCATGACACTAACATCATATTGTATGTCAAGTATACTTCCATTAAAAAGAAATAAAAAAAATAAATCAATAAACCATACTCAAGGTTTTAGTGATATCAAACACCTAAACCAAATACAAGCTAACAAACCAGTTATGCTAAATTTCACAATACCTAAACCTTGAATGGAAATTAGAAAACAGGTAAAATAGTAAAAATTATTAAAGTTAGAAATATTTAAATTATCACCTGATTAAGGGATTAAGGATTTTTGAAGTAGTCATCTTTTTGTGTTTCCTCAAGGAAAATAAAATAAAATAATCCAACATCCTATACCAGTAAAGAAATTGTCACAATTGGGTTTATTTAGCCAATAAAATTCCTAGACTGATATTCCGTAAAGTGCAGTTAAACAGTAACCATTTTTCCAAGGAAGACACACAGATGACTCACAGACACATGAAAAGATGCAAATATCACTCATGATTAGGGAAATACAAATCAAAACTACAATGAGCTATCCCTCACACACGTCAGTAGGATAAAATCAACAATACAAAAACAGAATGGTGGTTCCTCAAAAGGATAAAAATAGAACTAACTTATTATCCAGCAATTGCACTAGTAGGTATTTACACAAGGGATACAAAAATACTGAATCAAGGTATACATGTGCCCCGATTTACAGCAGCATTATCAACAATAGCCAAATTATAAAAGGAGTCCGATATTCACTGAATGAGGAAATGATAAAGAATATGTGGCATACACATACACACACACACACACACACACACACACACTGGAATATTAGCCATAAAAAAGAATGAAATCTTGAGATTTACAAATATGTGCATGGAGCGAGAGAGTATTAGGCTAAGTGACATACGACAGTCAGAGAAAGACAAATACCATATGATTTCACTACGTGAAACTTAAGAAACAAAACGAATGTAGGAGGAAAAAAGAAAGGCAAACCATAAAACAGATTCTTGACTAAAGACAACAAACATGGTGCTGGAGGGGAGCTGGGCAGGGGGATAGGTTAAACGGGACATGGTGATTAAGGAGGGAACTGGTTGTGAAGAGCACTGGGTGTTGGATGCATGTGATAAATCACAAAATTCTACACCTGAAACTAACATGACATTGTATATTAACTAACTGGAATTTAAATAAAAACTTGAAACTAAAAACAAATAAATGAAGTAGAGCAAAACAAACTACAAACAGTAGTAGACATGAAATCAGAGGCTAATAATTTAGTCTATAAAACTAAGTGACTTTAGGTAAATCTAAATACTCTGAGCTTCACTTACCCAGCCCTACAATAAATATATTTTTTTAAGATCAGTTATGTGTTGGTTTGACTGTATAAAGGTAAAAAAGAAAGTCTGCCAAAAAAAATCTTCACAGATGATGTCTACATGTGCAAAATGGATTAACCTTGATTGTCATTATGGAACGGTCAACCTCTGGTATTTAAAGGGGACACTCTCTTCCCAACTGGAGGATGGAAAATGGGATTACAAACAGAATATCTGATATATATTTTAATACCAAGTGGCAGAAAAGAACATCCAAAATAATATACTGTCTCCCTTCGTTAAGTATATTCAATAGTTGAAAGACCATTACCATGTTCTAGAGGAAAAAACAATTTCAAAATGAAAATGGAAAAAAAGAGACAACATGTTTATTACTTAATGCTATTACTAAAGAGAACAAAAAGGGAAAGAAGATATTGTGATATGGGTGAGGAAAAGAAGACTTATTTCATAAAGACTAAAATTGTGAGAGTCAAATATCCGTTACCATATTAGAAAAAAATGCTAAGAAGATGCCACTAAAAGTATTAGATTTAAATACACAGAATCCCCCTGTGCGAAACAAACTACTAAGTCAGACACAGTTTCTGATCAAAAATGTCTCTTACTCAAAGTTTTTCTCACAGCAAGTTTAATGTCTTTGTTTCTCAAGCTGTAAATGAAAGGGTTCATCAAGGGAACCACATTGGTATAAAAGACAGAAGAGATTTTCCCCTCATCCAAAGACCCAGCAGAGGATGGTTTAAGATACGTAAATGCACCTGATCCAAAGAAGAGAGAAACAGCAACTATGTGGGAGCTGCAGGTGCTGAAGGCTTTGGACCTGCCCTCAGTGGAGCTGATGCGCAGGATGCTGGAGAGGATGAAACCATAAGAGACAAAGATGGTCACAGTGGGCACAATCACATTGATGCCCTCCACAATGAAAACCACCAGCTCATTGACATAAGTGCTGGTGCAGGACAGCTGGAGCAGAGGGAGGATGTCACACAAATAATGGTTGATGGTGTTTGCATCACAGAAGGTCAGTCTCAGCATGCATCCTGTGTGAGCCATGGTATCCAAAAATGACACCAAGTAAGAACCAAGCATAAGGATTGAACACACTTTAGGGGACATGACAACATTATACAAAAGTGGGTTGCAAATGGCCACATAGCGATCATAGGCCATTGATGTCAGTACATAAGCTTCAGAAATAGCAAAAAAACATAAAAAGTAAAGCTGGGTCATGCATCCCCTGTAGGAGATAATATTCTTCTTTGATGTGAAGTGAGTCAGCATTTTGGGTGTAAACACAGAAGAATAACAGAGATCTATGAAGGACAAATTGAAGAGGAAAAAGTACATGGGGGTGTGAAGGTGTGAGTTCAGCCCAATTAGAGTTACCAAGCATAAATTTCCCAACACAGTGACCACATACATAACTAGAAACAGGCAGAACAGAGGGAGCTGGAGATATGGTAAGTCTGTGAGCCCCATCAGAATGAATTCAGTCACAAAAGAACCATTTCCAGGAGCCATTCTTCTCTAAAGGGATCTGTGGACACAGGAGAAAAAAGCTACACTGAAAATAAGTCAACATTTCCCACCATATCTCCTCTCACAAGAGTTGGGTTTGTACTGTTACTATTTAAGACTAGCCCAAACTGGACCCACAGAATCTGCTTTAGTATTATCATGAATCTAGTGACATGGGTGTTCCCTTACTAGAGTCCTTATAAGCAGCATAAGCAAAGACATTCAGAACTTGGCCTACAGTATGAAGGCCAGTGCTTTCAAGTGCCAACAGGACTGTTGTGAAAAAAAAAAAAAGGTTAAGGGAGAAGATTGGACCAGGAGAGAATTGCCTTCTCTCATTTCATTTCTTTGACCACATGACCCCTCCCCTAACCAGTAAAATGGAGGCAGTAACCCCACCAACCTGGTGCTGGCCTCTAATAGGGATTGGACTTGGTGTGGTGGAAATGAAGAGTGTTATTTCTTATCCAAAACTAAAGACCAGAGTCTAGGGGAGTTTAAGTTCCTGCCCCATGTCACAGAGTAAAAACTATAAATGTAAAGAGTGAGAGTTCTGTCCATGAACTGACCCATAAATTGCAAACTTGAAAACACATAATGTCTCAACCTTCCCTACACCAACACCCTCCCCTTAAACAGGTCCTTCTACCAATTTCATGTGAGTCTGAGAGCCAAAAAACTGGAAAGAAAGTTACATATCTTAGATCCTTGGACTTGCATCACAAAAGGAAGACGTGAATATAAGTAGAATTCAGAAACTCACCTCCTTAGGCAAGAACACCTTAGTGTTTCCTGACCAGTCTTACCCCTGCGGTCCTGAAAGGGCAGATTTAGTCTCTGTGGCTTTGCTCCCTTGGATTCTATGAGGACGCAGTCCACACTTAATTTAAGAAAATCTTCTGAACCACAGATAACAATTTCTGATGATGAGCCTCTCAAGTGGCAGACAAAAATAAAAAGCCTTTATTATTATCATTTTGCCACTTGGTAAATCACAGAAGACGTAAGGTGAGTGTGATGATATAATGAACTCAGTTTTAAACAGGGCAGAAGCTTGCTCAGTCTCTTCCGCAGGGAATGGTTTCTGGTGTAATAGGGTATTGAGGGGATGTAGTTACACAAAGGACCACAATGTGTCTTTAATTCCTTAGGGACTCAGAATTTTACTTGAGGTTTCCCTCCACTGTAGGGATTTGGACATCCCCAAGAGAAGCCAAAAATAAATTCCCATTTCCAGTTCAGCAACATGGCAGAAGAGGAAGTCCTAGAACCTCAGACCCTCCATGAACACCCTGATTGAAAAATGTTTCACATACATATTCCCTTTATAGGAAATCCAGATAATAGTTAAGGTAGTCCGCTTCTCTGCAAGAACATACTTAGTCACATTGGAAGGTTTAGTGAAATTCTCTTGTTGTAACACTTATCCCTGCACAGCACCTTCAAATTGTGATAATCTCCCCTCCCAGTTCCTGGCTTCTCCCTGGAGAGGGATGGAATTGCACCTTATACCCATGCCCCCACTTTTTTAGGTGTGCCCAGAAGACTGGCTTCTAGATACTGTGTGTCAGAAAGCAGAGCGGATATAGGTCACAGCATACTTACCTGTCCATGGAGAGAGATAAAATGTTGGTGGTGTGGGCTGGAAGTCACCAGAGTTCCTTCCCCTGGCTCAGCATAGAGCAAGTGACTGAAAATCCTTTTCTTACAGCTTCTGTCTGGTGAGGAAATAATCTGCATGATGTGTCCAATAATACAACTTCTCTGTGAGCTGTCTGTGGAATTGGCTTCCATCTTGCTTGTTTTAGAACACAGACACAACCTGCCATACAATGGATGCCTGGGGGCATGGGGGGATGCAGGGGATGCAGCTAAGAAAGTGGTTTAGACTGCACTAAATTGAAAGGCCTCCAAAATCTCTGACCAGGCTTATTGGTGGTACCTTCTCTACTCCACGGCCAGTCCATGAATATTAGCACAGATGGGTGTTTTGTGTAAAGTGCAGACACAAAGTAGAGAGTCAATGAAGGCAAGTGGAAATACTGTCCAAAAAGGAATAAGAGAAATCTTCACAAACTGGCTCTAATATGGGATTTACCTGACAGAGAATTCAAGGTAACTGGTCATAAAGATGCTCACTGGAGTCAGAGAACAATACACAAACCAGAGAAAATTTCAACACAGAGACAGAAAGCTTAAAAGTATTAAACAGAAATCATGGAGCTCCAGTATACAATATCTGAACTAAAAAATACAGCAGAGGGGTTCAAGAGAAAACGGTATCAACAAAAGAAAGGATCATGAATTTGATTAAAGCTCACTGAAAATTATTCGGTCAGAAAGGCAAAATGAAAAAAGAATGAAAAATAGTGAAGAATGCCTGAGGAACTTTTTGGATGCTACCAAGTGGATCAACATATGGATTAATATATGCGTTTCAGAAACCCCAGTAGGACAGTGAGAAAGAACCAGAAAGTATAATCAAAGAAAAGAAAGGCTGAAAAATTCCCAAATCATAGAAACTTCCCGATACTGTGACCTATTTATAGAAAGGTAAAACCCAGAAGAATACATACACCAAGGGTCAACTACTTATTCACTCTCCACTTTACTTAACTGTGTTAACCTGACTTCCACAGTCAAACTCAAGTCTATCCCAATTCCCATGCTTATCTAGGCAGATGAGATATAAAATGCTCTAAATCTGTATCCGGGGACTCAACACAAATTTACAGACTGCTGAAACACCTTTAAACTTGAATTATGACTGTGATACCTGGTTCTGATTCAATCATTATACTTTATAATACCTCTGGTGATTGAAACAGTCTTTTCTCTATGCCGTAGGGGAAGAAAGGGATAAAGAAAGAGGAGTAATCAGAGGAGGGAGAGAAGCATGAGAGACTATGGACTCTGAGAAACAAACTTAGGTCTTCGGAGGGGAGGGTGATGGGGGAATGGGATAGGCTGGTGATGGGTAGTAGGGAGGGCACGTATTGCATAGTGCACTGGGTGTTATACGCAACTAATGAATCATCGAACTTTACATCAAAAACCAGGGATGTACTGTATGGTGACTAACATAATATAATAAAAAAAATATTTAAAAAAAATAATGCCTCAAAAAGTTCTTTAAGACAAGACTTGATCAAAATAAATTCTGAAAGCAGCAACACAAAAGAAGCCCCTTACTTACAAAGGAACACACATAAGGATAGTTGCAGATCTCTCGAGAGAAACTTGCAGGGCCAGAAGGGAGTGGCATGATATATTCTCCATGATGAATGGGAAAAATTGCAGGCTAGAGGAGTCTATACAGGAAAGCTATCACTCAGAATAGAAGGACAGTAAATAGTTTCCCAGACAAACAAAACCTAAAGGAGTTTGTGACCACTAAACCAGCCCTGCAAAAGATATTAAAGGGGACTCTGATTGGGAAGGAAAGACCAAAAGTGATGAAGACTAAAAAGAAACAGAGAAAATATCCAGAAACAATGACAAACAAGTAATAAAATAGCATTAAATTCATATCCATCAATAGTTACTCTGAATGTAAATGGACTAAATGCTCCAATCAAAAGACATAAGGTATTAGAATGGATAAAAAAAAGAACCTATGCCACCTCATTTTAGAGACTCATTATATACCTAAAGACATCTGCAGACATAATGTAAGGGAATAAAGATATATTGACCATGCAAATGGACCTCAAAAGAAAGCCAAATAGTAATACTTAATCAGACAAACTAGATTTTAAACCAAAGACCATAACAAGAGGTGAAGAAGGGCATTAAATCATAAGAAAAGGGACTATCCAACAATGATCTTACAATTGTAAAGATTTATGCCCCCAGCATCAGAGCACTCAAATATATCAATTAATAACAAACATAAAGAAACTCATTGATAGTAATATAATAATAGTAGGGGACTTTAACACCCCACTTACATCAGTGGACAGATCATCTAAGGAGAAAACCAATAAGAAAATATGGCTTTAAGGAAACATTAGACCAGATGGACTTAACTGATACATTGAGAACATTTCACCCTAAAGCAGCAGAATACATATTCCTTTCAAGTGTGCATGGGACATTCTCTAGAATAGGCCACATACTGGGCCACAAATCAGGCCTCAGAAAGTATAAAAAGACTGAGATTAAACCATGCATATTCTCCAATCACAACACTATGAAACTCGAAGTCAACCACAAGAAAAATATTGGAAAGACCACAAATACATGGAGGTTAAACAGCATACTACTAATGAATGAATGAACGAATGAATGAATGAATGAATCATCCAGAAAATTGAAGAATAAACTTTAAAAAATATGGAAACAAATGAAAATGAAAAGACAATGTTCCGAAACCTTTGGGATGCAGCAAAAGTAGTCATAAGAGGGAAGTGCATAGCAAAACTGGTTTATTTCAAGATGCAAGAAAAGTCTCAATATACAACCTAACCTTACAGTTAAAGGAGCTAGACATAGAACGATAAAAGAAGCCTAATACCAGTAGAAGAAGGGAAATAATAAAAGTTAGAGTGGAAATAAAAGATATAGAAACAAACAAACAACAACAAAAGTAGAATAGATCAATGAAACCAGGAGTTGGTACTTTGAAAAATTAATAAATTTGATAAACCTCTAGCCCGATTTATCAAAAGGCAAAGAGAAAGGACCAAAATAAATAAAATCACGAATAATATAGGAGCAATCACAAACAACACTACAGAAACAAAAACATACAAGAGACTATGATGAAAAATCATACGCCAAGAAATTGGGAAATCTGGAAGAAGTGGATAAATTCCTAGAAACATATAAGCTATGAAAAATGAAACAGGATGAAATAGAAAACTTGAACAGATGACGAACAGATGAATAACCAGCAGAGAAACTGAATTAGTAATCAAAAATCTCCCAGTAAACAAAAGTCCAGGGACAGGGGGCTACACAGGGAAATTCTAGCAAACATTTAAAGAAAAGTGAATACCTATTTTTCACAAACTATTCCAAAAAATAAAAATGCAAGAAAAGCTTACAAACTCATCTATGAGGCTAGCATTACCCTGAATCCAAAACCAGACAAAGACCTCACTAAGGAAGATAACCACAGGTCAATATCCCTGATGAACATGGAATGCAAGAATTCTCAACAAAATACTAGCAAATACAATCTAGCAGTACATTGAAAGAATTCATCATGATTAAGTGAGATGTATTTCTGGGCTGCAGGGGTGGTTCAATATTTGCAAAACAACCAACATGATACACCACATTTATAAAAGAAAGGATAAGAATCATATGATCCTCTCAATAGGGGCAGAAAAAACATCTGACAGAGTACAACATCCTTTCACGATAAAAACCCTCAACCAATTAGGACAGAGAGACTATACCTCAACAAAGTAAAAGCCATATATGAAACTCCACAGATAATATCATCCTCGTTGGGGGAAAAACAGAATTTCCTTTATACTCAGGAAAAGGACATGGATGCCCACTCTCACCATTACTATTTAAGATAGTACTAGAATTCCTAGCCTCAGCAATCAGACAACAAAAGGAAATAAAAGGCATCCAAATCTGGAAGGAAGAAATCAAACTTTCACTATTTGCAGACAATATAGTAATTGACATAGAAAACCCAAAGAATCGGCCAAAAAAATCCTAGAACTGACACATGAATTCAGTTAAAGATGAAGGATACAAAATCAATATAGAGAAATCTGTTGCATTTTTATATGCCAATAAGGAAGCAGCAGAAAGAGAAATCAAGGAATCAATCCCATTCACATTGCACCAAACACCATAAGATACCTAGGAATAAAACACACCAAACACGTAAAAGATCTGCACTCTGAAAACTATGAAACACTGATGAAAGAAATACAGGATGACACAAAGAAATGGGAAGCATTCCATGTGTGTGGATTGGAAGAACAAATATGTTAAAATGTCTGTACTACCCAAAGCAATCTACACATTAATTCAATCTCTCTCAAAATACCACCAGCATCTTACACAGAGCTAGAACAAACAACCCTAAAATTGTATGGAACCACAGAGTCCCTGAATAGCCAAAGCAATCTTGAAAAATAGAGTAAAGCACAAGGCATCACAATTCTGTACCTCAAGTTACATTACAAAGCTGTAGTGATTAGAAGGGGGATTGAAACATGAGAGACTATGGACTCTGGGAAACAAACTGAGGGCTTCAGAGGAGAGGGGGATGGGGGATTGGGATAGGCCGGTGATGGGTATTAAAGAGGGCACATAGGGCATGGAGCACTGGGTGTTATATGCAAATAATGAACCATGAAACACTACATCAAAAACTAAGGATGTACTGTATGGTGACTAACATAACATAGTAAAAAATTATTATTAAAAAAAGGAAAATTCAGGTACCTCAAGTGAAAAATAAACATGAATTTAAAAAAAATTAAAAAAACAAAGCTGTAGTGATCAAGACAGAATGGTCGTGCCACAAAAACAGACACATAGATCAACAGAAGAGAAAACCCAGAGATGGACCCACAATATGTGCTCAACTAATCTTCGACAAAGCAGGAAAGAACATCCAATGGAAAAAAGACAGTGTCTTCAAAAAATGGCGTCTGGAAAACAAGACAGCAACATACAAAAGAATGAAACTGGATCGCTCTCTTATACCATACAAAAAAATAAATTCAAAATGGATGAAAGACATAATGTAAGATAGATATGCCTCCGGGGCAAGGGATACAAAGGCAAAAATGAACTTTTGGGATAAAAAGCTTCTGCACAATGAAAGAAACAATCAACAAAACTAAAGCACAACCTTTAGAATGGGAGAAAGTATTTGCAAATAACATTATCTGATAAAGGATTACTATCCAAAATATAGAAAAACTCAACACCCAAAAAAACAAATAACGCAGTTAAAAAATGAGCAGAAGTCATGAATACACATTTTTCAAACAAGACATAGAGATGGCCAACAAACACATGAAAAGATGTTCAACATGACACATCATCAGAGAAATACAAATCAAAACTACGAGATAACATCTCACGCTTGTCAGAATGGATAAAATCAACAACACAGGAAACAACAGAGGTTGATGAGGATGAGGATAGAGAGGAATGTTCTTACACTGTTGGTGGGAATGCAAACTGCTGCAGCCACTCTTGAAAACAAAATGGAGGTTCCTCAAAAGGATAAATATAGAACTAACCTATGATCCAGCAGTTGCAATAGTAGGCATTTACCTAAAGGACACAAAAACACTGATTCAAAGTATACATGCACCCCGATGTTTACAGCAACATCATCAACAATAGCCAAATTATGGAAGGAGCCCAGATATCCACTGAATGATGAAATGATAAAGAAGATGTGGCATACACACACACACACACACACACACACACACGCACTGGAATATTAGCCATAAAAAGAATGAAATATTGCCATTTACAAAGATGTGCAAGGAGCTAAAGAGTATTATGCTAAATGACATAAGTCAGTCATAGAAAGACAAATACTATATGATTTCACTCATGTGGAATTTAAGAAACTAACAAATGAATGTGTGGGGGGGAAAGAGGACAAACAATAAAACAGATTCTTGATGAAAGACAACGAACAGGCTGCTGGAGGGGAGGAGGGCAGAGGGATAGGTTAAATGGGAGATGGCGATTAAGGAGGGAACTGGTTGTGATGAGAACTGGGTATTGGATGCAAGTGATAAATCATGAAATTCTATGCCTGAAACTAATATTACACCATATGTTAACTAACTGGAATTAAAAAAAAAACTTAAAATTAAAAAAATAATAATAAAGTAGAGCAAAATAGACTACAAAGAGTAGCAGATGTGAAATTAGAAGGCTAAGAATTTAGTCTAAACTCCTACTTTATAAAAGCTGTGTGACTTCAGGTAAATCTAACTACTCTGAGCTTCTCTTGCCCAGCCATACAATAATCAGTTATGTGTTGCTTTCACTGTAAAAAGGTAAAAAAGAAAAGTCTGCCAAAAGAAAACTCTTGGTACATGATGTCTACATATGAAAATGGATTAACCTTGATTGCTATATGGAATCTTCAACCTCCGGCATTGAAAGGAGACATATTCTTCCCAACTGGAGGATGGAAAAATGAGATTACAAACAGATTATCTGATACATATTCTTTTTTTAAAAGATTATTTATTTATTTATTTGAGAGAAAGGACGAGAGAGCAAAAGAAGGCATTGCAGCAGAGGCAGAGGAAGAAGCAGGCTCCCCGCTAGGTAGGGAGCCCCATACAGGACTCAATCCCAAGACCCCAATATCATGACCTGAGCCAAAGGCAGATGCTTAACCAAGCTACCCAAGTGCCTTGATACATATTCTAATACCAAGTGGCAGATAAAAACACACACAATAATACAATGCCACCCTTCAAATTCAATACTTTAAAGACCACTTCATGTTTCAGAGGAAAAAACAAGTTGATAATGAAAATGGGGGGGAAAAGACATGTTTATTACTTACTGCTATTACTAAACAGAACAAAAAGGTGGAGAAGATTATATGGTATTGGTGAGGAGAAGAGGAAGACCTACTTTATAAAGACTAAAAATAAATTGTGAGACTCTATCTTCCTTTACCATACTAGGAAAAATGCTAAGAAGATTGCCACTAAAGGTATTTTACTTAAACACACAGAATCCCCATGTGCAACAAACTACACAGACAGACACTGTTTCTGATCAATTCATTATCCTACTCAGAGTTTTTCTCACAGCAAGTTTAATGTCCTTGTTTCTCAAGCTGTAAATGAAAGGGTTCATCATGGGAACCGCATTGGTATAAAAGACAGAGGAGATTTTCCCCTTATCCATAGACCCAGCAGAAGATGGTTGAAGATACATAAATGCACCTGAGCCAAAGAAGAGAGAAAGAGCAACTATGTGGGAACTGCAGGTGCTGAAGGCTTTGGACCTGCCCTCCCTGGAGCTGATGCGGAGGATGCTGGAGAGGATGAAACCATAGGAGACAAAGATGGTGACACTGGGCACAATCACATTGATGCCCACCACAATGAAAACCACCAGCTCATTGACATAAGTGCTTGTGCAGGAGAGCTGGAGCAGAGGGAGGATGTCACACAAATAATGGTTGATGGTGTTTGCATCACAGAAGGTCAGTCTCAGCATGCATCCTGTGTGAGCTGTGGCATCCAAAAATGACACCAAGTAAGAACCAAGCATAAGGCTGGAACACATCTTGGGGGACATGGCAACATGATACAAAAGTGGGTTACAGATGGCCACATAGCGATCATAGGCCATTGATGTCAGCACATAAGCTTCAGAAATACCAAAGCAACAGAAAAAGTACAGCTGGGTCATGCATCCCCCGTAGGGGATAATATTCTTCTTTGATGTGAAGTGAGTCAGCATTTTGGGTGTAAACACAGAAGAATAACAGAGGTCTATGAAGGACAAATTGAAGAGGAAAAAGTACATGGGGGTATGGAGGTGTGAGTTCAGCCCGATTAGAGTTATCAAGCCCACATTCCCCAACACAGTGAAAACATACATGATTAGAAACAGGCAGAACAGAGGGAGCTGGAGATATGGTAAGTCTGTGAGCCCCATCAGAATGAATTCAGTCACAAAGCAAGCATTTCCAGGAGCCATTCTTCTCTAAAGGGATCTGTGGACACAGGAGAAAAACATTACACGGAGAACAATTCAACTTTTCTGATCATATCTCTTTTCACAAGAGTTAGGTTTGTACTGGGAATATTCGAGGTTACCCCAAACTGGAGTAATTCTGGAGCACCCACAGAATCTGCTTTGCCATTATCATGAATCTAGTGACATGGCCATTCCCTTATTAGAGTCTTTATAAACTGTATAAGCAAAGAGCATCAAAACCTGGCCTACAAAATGACGGCCAGGGGTTCCATACGCCAACAGGACTGCTGTGAAACCAAAGGTTAAGGGAGAAGATTGGACCAGGAGAGAATTGCCTTCTCTCATTTCATTTCTTTGACCACACGACCCCTCCCCTAACCAGTAAACTGGAGGCAGCAACCCCACCAATCTGGTGCTGGCTTTCATGGGGATTGGACTTCATGTGGTGGGAATGAAGAACATTGTTCTAATCCAAAAATAAAGGACCAGAGTCTTGAGAGTTAAAGTTCCTGCCCCATGTACAGAGTAAAAACAATGAATGTACCAGAGTGAGAGTCCCATCAATGACCAATAAATTGCATCCTTTCAAACTAGTAATGTCTCTGAATCTTCCCTGCGCCATCACCCTCCCCTAAATAGGTCCTACGACCAATTTCATCTGAGTCTGAAGACTGTAAAACTGGAAAGAAAGTGGAATATCTTAGGGGCGCCTGGGTGGCACAGCGGTTAAGCGTCTGCCTTCGGCTCAGGGCGTGATCCCGGCGTTATGGGATCGAGCCCCACGTCAGGCTCCTCTGCTATGAGCCTGCTTCTTCCTCTCCCACTCCCCCTGCTTGTGTTCCCTCTCTCGCTGGCTGTGTCTATCTCTGTGAAATAAATAAATAAAATCTTTAAAAAAAAAAAAAAAGAAAGTGGAATATCTTAGATCCTTAGACTTCCATCACAATAGAAGGACATGAACATAAATGGAATTCAGAAACTCACCTTCCTTAGGCAAGAACACTTCGGTGACTCCTTACTGGTATTACCCCTGTGGTTCTGAAAGGGCAGATTTAGTCTCTCTGGCTTTGCTCCCTTGGATTCTATGAGGACACAGCTTACACGTAAATTCTGACGAGCCCTGCAAATCCTTCTGAACCTTAGATAACAATTTCTGATTATGAGTCCTCTTAAGCAGCAGACCAAAATTAACAGCCTTTATTATTATCATTTTGCCAATTCGTAAATCACAGAAGACTTAAGGGTGAGTGTGATGATATAATCAACTCAGCTATAAACAGGGCAGAAGCTTGCTCGGTCTGTTCCGCAGGGAATGGTTTCTGGTGTAATAGGGTCTTGAGGGGATGTAGTTACACAAAGGACCACAATGTGTCCTTAATTCCTTAGGGACTCCAAATTTTACTCAAGGTTTCCCTCCACTCTAGGGATGGCACATCCCCCAAGAGGAGCCAAAAATAAATGCCCATTTCCAGGTCAGCAACTTGGCAGAAGAGGAGCCCTAGAACTTCCTGCCCTCCGTGAACACCCTGATTCAAAAATGTTTCACATACATATTCCCTTTATAAGAAATTCAGACAGTAGTTAAGGTAGGCCTATTCCGAGTTAAACAATGAAGCTACACACATCCCCTAACATTTTAGGGAAATTCTAGATATCCTCTTTTTATAACAATTATCCTCGCACAGCACCTTCAAAGTGGGACAAGACCCCAGTTCCTGACCTCTCCCTGGGGAGGGAAAGAATTGCACCATCTGTCCAATGCCCCAACTTTAATTACGTGTGCCTAGGAGTCCAGCTTCTAGATAGTCTGTGTCAGAAAGCAGGGGGATACAGGACTCAGCATGTTTTACCTGCCCATGGAGAGAGACAAAAAAGTTGGTGGTGTGGGCTGGAAGTCACCAGAGCTCCTTCCCCTGGCTCAGCATAGAGTAAGTGATTGAAAAGCCCTTTCTGACAGCTTCTCTCTGGAGAGGGAAAGATATGCACGATGCGTCCAGTAATACTACATATCTGTGAGCTGCCTGAGGAATTGGCTTCAGTCTTGATTTTTTTAGAACACAGACACAACCTGGCACACAATGGATGGGGTGGGGGGAGACAGGGAGAAGCAGGGAGTGCTGCAACTAAGAACAAAGAAAGAGGTTTAGACTGCACTAAATTGAGAGGCCTCCAAAGTCTCTGACCAGGCTTATTGGTGGTAGCTTCTCTAGTCCAAGGCCAGGCCGTGAATGTTAGGACAGGTGCGTGTTTTATCTCAAGGGCAGACACCAGTGCAGAGAGTCAATGAAAATGAAGACAAGTTGAAATCCTTCCAAACAGGAATAAGAGAAATCTCCACAAACGGACACTAATGAAATCAAAATATGTGACTTACATGACAGAGAATTAATAACTATCATAAAGATGCTCGCTGGAGGCAGAGAACAACACACAAACCAAAGGAAATTGCAACACGGGACAGAAAACTGTTTGAAAAAAAAACTGTTTAAAACTGTTTAAAAGTATTAAACAGAAATCATGAAACTGAAGAATACAGTATCTGAACTAAAAAATTCAGCAAAGAGTTTCAAGAGACTGAACAAAAGACAGGATCTTGAATTTGATTAAAGGTCACTGTAAATTATTCAGTCAGAATGGCAAAATGAAAAAAAGAACAAAAATAGTGAAGAAAGCCTGAGGGACTTACTGGATGCTACCAAGGGCATCAATATATGCAGTTAGAAACCCCAATAGGAGAAGAGAGTGAGAAAGAACCAGAAAACATATTCAAAGAAAAAAAAGGCTGAAAAATTCCCAAATCATGGCAACTTCCCAATACTCTGACAATTTATGCAAAGATAAAACCCAGAAAAATTGCATAATGAGTATACATATACATACACCAAAAGTCAACTACTTATCCACTGACCACTTTACTTAACTGAGCCAAACTGACTTCTACCCTCAAACTCAGGCCTATACCAATTTCCAGGAACAATGCTTATCTAGGCAGGTGAGATATAAAACACTCTAACCCAACATTCTGGACTCAATGCAATTTACTAACTGCTGAATCACCTCTAAACTTGAATTATGAGTGTGATATCTGGGTCTGTTTCAATCATCATGCTTTATAATAACTCTGCTGATTGAAGCGGTCCTTTCTCTATGCCTAAATATATTCATTTTTTTCTATATTCCCAAATTATAATCATCACACCACTGTCAAAATAATACCTAAAGAAGTTCTTTAAGACTTTGTCAAGAATGCAGAAGGGGTTAAGAAAATGAAACTATATAATATATAGGAGAACCATCTCCTCCGTACATTAACCTAAACATAATGACATATAACCCTCTACAGACCTATACAATGGGGTTCTCTATGGACTTTGCTCCTCCTGCAGAACCTGGTGGAAATGTTTCGTTGAGTGTAGTAAAAGCACCATCTCTGCTCCGAACTGGTTTGCATTACTCCACACTACTCTATTTTTGGTTTCTTCTGTGCGAGCCATTCTGTTTTGTACTTGGAACCCTGTTCCCTTCACCTGAGCCTTTATTCTGAGTCTTGGCTTTTTGAGTACTTTAATATTTAATTTAAATAAAGGTAGAATCCAAGTTTTTCAGCCTTAATTTACTATGAAAGTTAGCATACATACATATATCAGTCTACAAAATAGACACTTCAACCATTATTATAAACTGAGCAGCTTATAATGAGCATGCAGACCTATAAATAGACTATTTCAGGTCCCAGAGCCCTCTGTGTACCCCTAGGTCCTCCCATTCTCCACCTTGATACTGTTGCAATCATGCTCCAGCTTTTGTTCACAGCTTCATCACTTAAGTGGGCCCTCATGGTGTTCCATGTCCAGCCAGAAGAAGGACGAAGAGAATGTGGAAATGATTATTATAGTCTACCCTTACGTGTTTCCACATATCGTGAAGGCCAGTATAATATAAGAATATATTCACATGTTCTAAATCAGGCAATAGAGCTTCCAAATATAAAATGGGAAAGATACTTTGACTTTTTGCTTAGTTTAGCATGTTGCTTTTATTTGTGTTCTGAGACTTTTCATTCACTGAAACTATTTTCATGTTTCATGGATATTTAAAAGTACAGTCATTGATTAATAATACTAATAATAATATGCTCTTATATTTAGAATCAAAACAACAAGTCCTAGTCTCAGCTCTACCACTTAAAAGCTGTAATTTGAGACAAACTATGATGACATCTCCCCATCAGTTTCATCAACTATGAAATGAAAATTAAGCTTCCCTCTCCTCTTTATCTCACATTATTTCCCTTTGAAATAGAAGAACTGACAGATGTGACAGAGCAGAAAACACTAAAACACATTAAGAACATTTGGAACACCCTGCACATCTCTATATTACTATTGGAAGTGGGTTAATTTACCTTTATGTCAGAGACAGAAGTTCAGCAGCCCCTCTGATGCCCCCAGCCATTCTACTCACTGAGGAAGATGAGAGTCTCTCCCTCAGAAGGTAAAACTTCACACTGGGTATGATTTTAATATTTAAAGATACATATTTTGTACAGCAAAGCCCTGCAAATCAACCAACTACTTCATCTGGTGGTCAGCTAATAATACAATGACATGTCCCAATGCACAAAAGAAAAACAAACTTATGCTAGACTCAGGGAAAAATAACCATGTGTGTCTGCCAACATGGACATCAATTCAACAAAATCAATTTTAAGAAGAAATTTTGACCATACAGAACTGATATTAGAATCTATCTACTCTGTTGTATTATGAAAACCTACATTTATATCATTCTCTTATCATGATTTATTTATATTTGTAACATACACCCCAATGCCACACATTGCTAGGTACTCAGAGGTATAAAATGCTGTGTGTTTGTGTGTGTGTGTGTGTGTGTGTGTGTGTGTGTGTGTGTATGCAAGGAATGTGCATGTATGTGTTAGTACGTATGTGTGTGCATGTGCGTGTGTTTCTATGAACAAGCAACTGATTAAAGCAAAAACTATTTCCTTTTCGTAGATTCAGCAAGTACTTCCTGCTCAGCCCTTCCTCTCAGGAGCTGGAACCAGGAACCATCTACCTGAAAGTGGGTTGCATACCATGCAATGGCAGTGATCTCATAAAATATGACTTGAACACTATGTGTAGGGGTGTGTGTGTGTGTGTGTGTGTGTGTGTGTGTGTGTATGTGTTTAAGGAGGCAGTCAGAAGAAGTGGATAATGAGGTTCAATAAATTTAAGGGTTCAGCAATTAAAAGGGCATGGAACTCAGAACCCTTTGTACTTCTGCTTTTCATGATGCTTGAACCTTAGTGCACCCTGATCGTGCTCATTTCAAACCTGGCTGAGCAACACGAGCAGCTCACTTACAGAAAGTTTATATTGCACAAATCCAGAATGGAATCAGCTCTGCTTCGGGTCCTGAAGTAGGAGGATCATTTTCTGTTATTGCCAAGAAAGTCCAAACTCTCATACTGATTCAGAGATGGCTCTGTCCTAGGACACAGGTAGGGACAAATCCCATCACTTACCTGCTTGACTCTTAGTTGTGACAATTTCCGTAGACTCGTACTTCTTCTCATAACTTCCTTCACGGCCATTCACATAGCACACAAAAAGCAAAAATCATAAGGGACAACTATGTTGTGCATGTAACACACCTGACTTGGTGCTCCTCCTTTTAAAAAAAGTCCCAAACATATACAATGTTTAAATTACTAACCAGAAAACTGTCAGCTAAATTGCTTTTATGACAACGTTGTAAATCTTAACTTTATAAACTGTCTTTATAACTTATGTAACAATTTTAATGAACTTTTCCCCAAATAACCTGAAAACATGGAATTTAGTTCGAAAGTTTATTCTTTCTGCCATAAAAAAATTATCATTTCTGAAAGTCTTTTTCTGAAATTGAAGCTGATTGCATTTGTATTTCGAGGCTTCTCAAATGAAAGATTAGTGATCAGGGTTAACATATACTTTTAGCTACCTCCAATAGTGATAAAATATGTAACAAACGGGATGCACCTTTGCAATGTCTGTAACGGTTCCTAAATAGCACAAATATTATTTACGTGCTGACATACCTTTTTCAATAAGGAATACAATTTCATCAAAACAGACTCTAAGTAAAAGAAAAGCAAAATTTAAAAAAACAACAAAAATCAACTATTTTGTATACATAGAACTTGTTATATGAAAATCAAGCATGTTGATCTGGAGGTCAGGGGATGTGGTGTGAGAGGTCGATTAAAACCGTAAGTCAATAACTCTATGACGGCAGACTGTAACTACACTTACCATGGTGAGCAGTTGGTAGTGTAAAATATGTCAGATCACTACGATGTACTAATGTGTGAAACTAATAGAACATTGTATGTCAAGAATATTGTATGTCAACTAAAAGAATATTGCATGTCATCTATACTTCAATGAAAAATAAATTACTTTTTTAAAATTGATAATAATAAATAAATAAAACCATACTCAAGGTTTTAGTGATGCCAAACTTCTAAAACACAAACAAGCTGACAAACCAGTTACGCTAAATTTCACAATAACTAAATCTTGAGCGGAAATCAGAAAAGCGGTAAAATATTAAATATTATTAAAGTTATCTTAGAAATATTTAAATTATAACTTAATTAAGGATTAAGCATTTTTTGTTTCAAGTTTTTATTTATTTATTTATTTATTTTAATTTTTTATTATGTTATGTTAGTCACCATACAGTACATCATTAGTTTTTGATGTAGTTCCGTGATTCATTGTTTGCGTATAACACCCAGTGTTCCGTGCAACATGTGCCCTCCTTAATACCCATCACCGGGCTACACCAATCCCCCACCCCCCTCCCCTCTGAAACCCTCAGTTCAAGTTTTTATTTAAATTCCAGTTAGTTAACAAAGAGTGTAATATTGGTTTCAGGAATATAATTTAGGATTAAGGACTTTTAGAGTAGTCATCTTTTTGTGTTTTCTCAAAAGAAAAATAATCCAACATCCTATTGAAGAAAAGAAACTAGCACAATTTGGTTTATCCACCAAATGTTTCTTTCAAGCTGTCATTGCTCTCCCAGCTGCAATTTCAGGGTTTTTGTAACTTAACATCCATACAGGAGTAGCACACAGAAGTCAACAAAAACAGGAGTGATTTAGCTGTTCCCAGGTCATCCAGCCCTGCTAGTTTACCTGTTTATTTTTTTTATTATGTTCAGTTAGCTACCATAGAGTACATCATTAATTTTTGGTATAGTGTTCAATGATTCATTAGTTGTGTATAATACCCAGTACTCATCACAACACGTGCCTTCCTTAATACCCATCACCTGGTTTAAATATCAAGTGACTTGTGCTTTTATCCCACCCAGAGAAATCCTGTGGTCTTTATAATATTTCTAGAGCCTTCTAGAAAGGAAGAGTCACAGAAAGAGTTGTCTTTTACCCATGATTTGCTTTCTAAATTTCTTCATCTTAATTTGAGTTTTGTATACCAAACGCTATATCTCCTGTCCTCTGTGTTCCTGGTTCCTCATAAATGTGGAGACCAATTTGGCCTTTTGGCCTTCACTCCCCAAAACATTTCCCTATTAATGTAGGATCATTGTGCATTATAAGTTTTATCAAAGATGTATAAACACTGGGGGGAAATAGCATTACCCTAAAGAACAGGATACAAAGTCAGATGAAATGTGGTTTTAAACCTCATTGTCCTTTGCTACAGAGAGATTTCTTGTTTATTGACCATGCGGTTTTTGGGTCCTGTCCTAATGATTTGTAGCTGGGTTCCTTTCTCTCCCATGCCCTAGTCTCTGAATTACTAGTACTTGCAAACATTCTAAAATGTCTTTTTTTAATTAATTTGCAAAAAAGCTCCCTGTTTAGTCAATCCTCTCTCAACTATCCTAGCCTAATAGGACTTGTCTTTGACAAGAAAAACTATCAAACTATTCTCCTATAACAACCACTACCCTGAGGGATATTCATGTGTAAGCCAACAAAGCACAGCCAACTTTCAAAACAAAAAGTTTTCTCATATTTCAGGACTACTGAAATAAAATAAAAATAAAAATAATAAAATGAAGTAAACAAAAAGTATATTTGAAAGAGCAGTAGACATGAAATCAGAAGACTACAGTTTATCTAGGTGTTTCCTTAGTAAGCTATATGACTTAACTCATTAATTTTTCTCAGCTTCTGTGTTATGTCTATGCAATAAATAAATATTGAGGATCACTATGTGTCCTATGGTAAATACAAAATCTGTGCCAAAAGAGGCTTAACACATAGTGTTTAGCTGGAAAGTGGATTATATTTTATGGATGTTCTGGTACCTGCTGTATCTGTGAAACACTGACATCTCAAGGAGGCACATTATAGGCCAGGAAAGGGTTTAGACAGGAGTACAGACTATCTGATTCCTGATTCTAATAGCACAGTGTAAGAACCCCCCACACAAAGTACAAGATCACCCTACTGTTACTTTACATGATCATTTATAAACCTATTTATACTCTTCCAGGAGAAAAAAACAAATTCCATAATGACAATGTTAAAAACAGAGATAAATTTGTTTGTTGATTTTATTCATAAATGGTTAAAGTGGTAAAAAGGAGAAGACATTGTGAAAATGATGGGGAGGGAAGATCTTCTATCAAAAAACTGGAAAAAAAATTGGGCTCTCTGCTCCTCCCTGTCTGACACACAGCCACATCTTCTGGTGCAGTGACAGCACCATCCCAAAGACAAGACGGTAAAGGTCGGAGTAAGTACATTTGGCCGTATTGGGTACCTGGTCACCAGGACTGCTTTTAACTGTAACAAAGTGGATGCTGTTGCCACCAAGGACACCACTGATCTCAACTATATGACCTACTTGTTACAGTACGATTCCACCCATGGCAAACTCAAAGGCACAGTCAAGGCAGAGAAGAGGAAACTTGTCATCAATGCAAAGCCCATCTCCATCTTCCAGGAACAAGATCCCACCAACATCAAATGGGGCGATGCTGGCGCTGAGTATACTAGGGAGTCCACTGGAGAAGACTCTGCCTTACCCGAAGCTGGGGCCAAGAGGGTCACCATCTCTGCCCATTCTACTGATGCCCTCCTGTTTCTGATGGGTGTGAACCATGATAAGTTTGATTATCAGCAATGCCTGCAGCACCAGCTGCTTGGCCTCTTTGGCCAAGGTCATCCATGAAAACTTTGGCATCATGGAGGGACTCATAACCACAGTCCATGCCATCACTGCCACCAAGAAGACTATGCCAGGCCCGGCTGGGAAACTGTGGCATAATGGCTGAGGGGCTTCCCCTGATGCTGCCAAGGTTGTAGGCAAGGTCATCCCTGAGCTGAATAGGAAGCTCACTGGCATGGCCTTCCATGTCCCCTCCCGCAAGGTGTCAGTCGTGGATCTGAGCTGACAAATGGAGAAAGCTGCAAGTACTATGACATCAAGAAGCTGGTGAAGCAGGCATCGGTGGGCCGCCTCAAGGGCATCCTGGGCTCCATTGAGAACCAGGTAGTCTCCTGCAACTTTGACAATGACACCCATTCTTCCACCTTCAATTCTGGGGCTAATACTGCCCTCAATGACGACTTAATCAAGTTCATATTCTAGTATGGTAATGAATTTGGCTACAGCAACACATTGGTGAACTTCATGGGCTATATGGCTGCCAAAGAATAAGAGCCCACTGAACCAACAGCCCTAGACAGAACAAGAAGAAAGATGCTCTCAGCTGGTGGGGAGTACATGCCCCAACACACAGAGAATTTCCACACCTCTACACAGTTTCCATCCCGGAATCCCTGAAGTAGAGGAGGGAATTGGAGAGCCCTACCTTGTCATGTACCATCAACAAAGTATACTGTACCCAGCCAAAAAAAATTGGAAACAAACTGACAAAAATCAATTTCCTTCACAGTGGTAACAAAGATATAGGATATGAACACTCCCACCTAAACTATTCTGATGAAAAAAAATAAAATATACCAGTCCTATAACTATACACACAGACAGTGATTCTGATCAAAACTCTCTCCTACTCTGGGTTTTTGCAAGAGCGAGTTTAATGTCTCTGTTTCTCAAGCTGTAAATGAAAGGGTTCATCATGGGAACCACATTAGTATAAAAGATAGAGGAGATTTTTCCCTCATCCATAGACCCAACAGAAGACGGTTTAAGATACACAAATGCACCTGATCCGAAGTAGAGAGAAACAGCAAATATGTGGGAACTGCAGGTGCTGAAGGCTTTGGACCTGCCCTCAGTGGAGCTGATGCGCAGGATGCTGGAGAGGATGAAACCATAAGAGACAAAGATGGTGACACTGGGCACAATGATGTCAATGCCCACCACAATGAAAACCACCAGCTCACTGACATAAGTGCTTGTGCAGGAGAGCTGGAGCAGTGGGAATATATCACACAAATAATGGTTGATAACGGCTGCATCACAGAAGGTCAGTCTCAGCATGCAACCAGTGTTAGCCATAGCACCCAAAAATGCCATCAAATATGAACCAAGCGTAAGGCTGGAACACACTTTGGGGGACATGGCAACATGATACAAAAGTGGGTTACAGATGGCCACATAGCGATCATAGGCCATTGATGTCAGCACATAGCATTCAGAAATAGCAAAAAAACAGAAAAAGTAAAGCTGAGTCATGCATCCCCTGTAGGAGATAATATTCTTCTTTGATGTGAAGTGAGTCAGCATTTTGGGTGTAAACACAGAAGAATAACAGAGGTCTATGAAGGACAAATTGAAGAGGAAAAAGTACATGGGGGTGTGGAGGTGTGAATTCAGCCCAATTAGAGTTATTAAGCCCAAATTTCCCAACACAGTAACCATATACATGACTAGAAACAAGAAGAACAGGGGGAGCTGGAGATCTGGTAGGTCTGTGAGCCCCACCAGGATGAATTCAGTCACAAAAGAGGAGTTTGTAGGAGCCATTCTTCTCCAAGGGATCTGTGAGCACAGGAAAACAGGATTACATTAGAGAAAAAGCCAGCTCTTCCCACAATATCTCAACCTACAAAAGGGAATATATACTGGGAATATCTGAGACTAACCAAATCTGGACACAAAAATTTGCCATTACCTCTATTGTGATACTGAGAAATACTAACTGCCCCCTTTATTAGAGGGTTGTAAGCTAAATAGAGCAAAGAGTACCACAATTTAGCCTAGAGAGGGAAGTCCAGTCCTACCACATACAAACATGACTGCTGGAAAAGACAAGGGAGAAGGGAGAAGCAGGATGGACCAAGACACAATTGTCCTTCTCTGAACGCACCATCTCTTCCTTCACTTCAACCTCCCATCAAGTAAAAATGGAGGTAAAGGTCCTCTAACTTGTTACTGGTCTCTAATGCACATTAGACTTGGTGTGGTGGAGACAAGAACACTCTATCTAATTCAAAACTCAGGTACCAGAGTCTAGGACAACCCCCATGTCACAGAATAAAAGCCATAAATCCAGAAGAGTGAGAGTTCCATCCATGGAGGGGGAACTTATTGACAGAGATATTGTACCCTGAACCCCTTAAGTCTCTGAACATCCCCTCATCTCCCCTTGAACAGATTCTTCCTCATTTTAATTTCAGAACTGCACAAAATGAAAAAGAAAGTTGCATATCTTTGATCTCTGGATTTCCACCTCACAGAGGGACATTCATACAAATGGGATTCAAGAACTCACCCCCTTAGGCCAGAATATTTCAGTGCTTCCTTATCATTGTTCTTAACCCCTGCAGTCCTGGAAAGGCAATTTCAGGTTCTGAGGCTTTGATTCTGAAAGGATGTTGCATACACTTAATTTCAGGTATGCCCTAGAAATCTTTCTAAACTACAGATCATAATTTCTGATGACTTTGAGTTTTCTCAAGCAGCAGAAGAAAATAGTCTTTATTTTTATCTCATTTGCCACTTGATAAGATACAGATGATTGAATGTGAGTTTAATGATATAATGCGTCTGCTTATAAACAGAGTAGAAGCTTACTCAGTCTTTTCCCCTTGGGATTAGATTCTATGTGGAAATGGGAAATAAGAGGATTGTATTTACACCCTAGACCATGCATCTGCCTTTAGTTCCTTAGAGACTACAAATTTACTCGAGGTTTCTCATCACTCTAGGGATAGTCCATCTCCCACGACAGAGCCAAAAATGAACTCCCATCTCCCTGTCATCTTCATCTCTGAAGGGAACTCTATTATACTGTTTATTTCCCTCTTTCTTCCCATACTCCTAAATGGAAAATTTTCTGCAAGGGTTCTGCCTCCAGGATTCTTTATTTCTTTATCTGAAATTTTTCTAGAGGGAGCATCTCACATCAATTGTCTCTTTCCTGAGATATCTCAAAAATAATTTACAATGTCTTATATTCCTTCTGAAGTTTTTACTTCTAAACATCTACTGGAAATGTGTACCTGACCGTTCTGCTGGGTCTTTTGTAACGTTTCAGCTAGTGAGGTCATCTATTTCTATACCACATCTATACCACACTTACTAATAATATTGCAGACAAATTACACAATCTCCTTCTACCTCTGGCTTAACTTTATAAAATGGAATAGTAAAAAAAAGGCAGCTTTTCAATAAATTATTATGACGAATAAAAGAAAAATATGTAAATAAAATGTCCAGAACAGTGCCTGTCCCAAAGTAAACAGTCAATTAATGTCAGCTGTTATATAGATTCTCATAAATTCCAAGAGATCCTCTATTGTCACACTCATCAGACATTTTTCCCTTTAATTCCTGTGTGTTCCAATAAATTATAACTTCTATAAGACTAAACATCAGGGGCAACAAGGTGGCTCAGTCAGTTAAGCATCTGCCT
Organism: Ursus maritimus; assembly: GCF_017311325.1. NCBI lineage: Eukaryota > Metazoa > Chordata > Mammalia > Carnivora > Ursidae > Ursus > Ursus maritimus. The sequence continues at coordinate 44,181,941 of NW_024424008.1, read as the reverse complement.
TTGGCTCAGGTTGGGATGGAGCCCCATGCCATACTCCCTGCTTAGCAGGGATCCTGCTTCTCCCTTTCAGCATATGCCATATGCACCCCGATGTTCATAGCAGCATTGTCCACAATAGCTAAATCGTGGAAGGAGCTGAGATGCCCTTCAACAGATGCCTGGATTAAGAAGATGTGGTCCATATATACAATGGAATATTACTCAGCTATCAAAAAGAACGACTTCTCAACATTTGCTGCAACATGGATGGCACTGGAGAAGATAATGCTAACTGAAATAAGTCAAGCAGAGAAAGACAATTATCATATGGTTTCTCTCATCTATGGAACATAAGAACTAGGAAGATCGGTAGGAGAAGAAAGGGATAAAGAAAGGGGGGTAATCAGAGGGGGGAATGAAACATGAGAGACTATGGACTCTGAGAAACAAACTGAGGGTTTTGGAGGGGAGGGGAGTGGGAGAATGAGATAGACTGGTGATGGGTAGTAAGGAGGGCACGTATTGCATGGTGCACTGGGTGTTATACGCAACTAACGAATCATCAAACTTTACATCAAAAAAAATTAAAAATTAATAACAAAATAAATAAATAAATAATAAAATAGAGTTATTTGTTTTGTGTTGTTGTTGTTGTTAATTGAGTTTCAGGTGTTCCTTACATATTTTGGATATAATCTTTTATCAGATAAATGTTTTACCAACATTTCCTCCCATTCCATAGGTTGCCTTTTCATTTTGCTGACTGTTTCCTTTGCTCTAAAGAATCTTTTTATTTGATGTAATCCCAACTATCTATCTGTGTTTCTGTTGCCTTTGTCTTTGGTGTCATATCCAAGAAAATCCTCCATTTTATGTATGAATTTATATCTGCACTTTCTTATGTATTCCATTGACCTCTCTGTTTATCTTTATGCCAATACCACACTCTCTTGGTTACTGTAGCTTTGTGGTTTTGTAACCAGGAACTATGTAGTAAGTTTTGTGACCTGCTTTACTCTTTCAAAGATTACTTTGGCTGTTCAGGATCCCCTGAGTTTCCGTATGAATTTTAGTATGGGTTTTTCTATTTCTTTCTCTTTTTTCTTTTGCCATCTCTATAATAATTTTTATTATGTTATATTAGTCACCATACAGTACATCCTTAGTTTTTGATGTAATGTTCCATGATTCATTATTTGCATATAACACCCAGTGCTCCATGCAATATGTGCCCTCCTTAATATCCATCACCGGCCTATCCCACTCCCCCACCCCCTCACCTCTGAAGCCCTGTTTGTTTCCCAGAGTCCATAGTCTCTCATGGTTTTTCTATTTCTGCAAAAAAAAAAAAAAAAATCATTGGAATTTTTATTTAGATGGTGTTGAATCTGTAGATCACGCTGGGTAGTATTAACATGTAAACAAAAAGCAGCTTTCCAATCCATGAACATAAAGTATTTTTCCATTTATTTATGCGTTCTGTATTTTCTTTCAGCAATGTTTTTTCATTTTCACTTTACAAGTCTTTTATCTCCTTGGTTAAGTATTCAATTCCATTCAATGTTTCTATAAATAGAACTATATTCTTAGTTTCCCTTAAGGATTTTTCATTGTTTGTGTATATAAAGGCTACTGATTTTTGTATATTGACTTTGTATCCTGCTACTTTCCTATGTTCCTTTGTGGTTTCAATCTTTTTGTGGACTGTTTAGAATGTTCTACATGTATGATCCTAACATTTGTGAAGAGAGATAATATTCCTTCTTCTTCTCCAACTTGGATGTTTTCATTTTTATTCCTTGCCTAAGGTCCTAGCTAGAAATTTCAATGGTGTATTGAACAGAAGTTGTGAGAGTGAGTGTCCTTCCCTTGACCTTGAAACTTAAGAAAAAGTTCTGATTTCACCATTAAGGATAATGTTCTCGGGGTTTTTCAAATACAGCTTTTATTCTGTTGAGGTAGCTTCCTTCTAGTCTTAATCTGTTGAAAATTTTTATCATGAGAGGTCCAATGCTTTTCCTGAATCAATTGACATGATTGTGTGTGTTTCCTCCATTTTATTATTGTGCTGTATTACTTTGATCAGCTTTCCTATGTTGAACCATCCTTGCAGTGCTGGAATCATCCCACATTGTCATGGTGTATAATTCTTTAAACATGCTGCTGAATTTGATTTGCTAGTATTTTGTTGAGGATGTTGGTATTATTGTTCATTAAGGATATTGGTCTATAGATTCCTTTTCTTGTAGTGTCTCTATCTGGCTCGGGTATCAGGGTAATGGTGGCCTCAAAGTCTGAGTTAGGAAGTGTGCCATACTCTTCAATTGTTCGAAAAAGCTTGAGAAGGACTGGTGTCAGTTCTTCCCTAAATATTCCATAGAATTGATCAGTGAACCAATGAGGCCCATAACTTCACTGGGAGATTTTTAATTACTGATTCAATATCCTCACTAGTCATAGGTCCACTCAGATTTTCTATTTCTTCAAGATTTAGTCATGGTAGGCTTTAGATTTCCAGGAATTTAACAATTGCATCTATGTTATCCAATTTGTTGGCATATAGTTGTTCCTGGTACTCTCTTATTATCTTTTTTATTTCAGTACAAGTGGTAGTAATAGTGCCACTTCTATTTCTGAATTTTTTCTTTGACATTTTTAAAAGTTTTAACATTCTATGAAAACTGTCATACATATACAAGAGTAGGGAGCATATTACAATTTACTATGCAGAACCCATCACCAAGTTTCAAAAATTATCAACTCATAACCAATCCTATTTATCTCTACAGCATTACTCAACCCTCTCACCGTGGGGTTATTTTGGAGAAGATCCGAGATATCATATTTTAGTATGCATTTCCAAAAGATAAATATTTATTTAAATTATAATAACAACACTACTTTATACCTAAAGTAAAATAAGAATGCCTTAATACTATCAAATGTCCAATCAGTATCTCAATTTCCTTGATTGTGGGCTAGGATTTTAGATCCACAGTAAAAGTCTGAGGTACAGCTGTGTGATAAAGTTAGTGGATATCCTTGGTCCATTCTGAAAAACTTGCCCTGCAATATCCTTTTATCATAAATTATTTAAATTGAAATCTGCTCAAATATAAGCCATAGCACTCTTTGTCTACTCTACAAGCAAGAAACTGTGAGAGTTCCATCCTGCATTTAACATGCTTTAGAAATATAAGAAGTAAAGGAAATGAGGGAAAGGTATATGTCAACTCCTTACCTCAGTCCCTTCAACAAATTGTAGGTATCTATTATGGAACAGGGAGGAAAACTGTATAGAGATGACAGCTGAGAAGGGGTGTAAATCTTTTCCCAGCAGAATTAAGGTAGAAATTTTATTCCTTTTATTTATTTTTACTCATTTTATTGTCGAGTCAGGAAATATTCATGATCACTTTGTTCTTGTCAACAATATCTTGTTCTGATGTGATTAATTTGAGTTTTCTAACTTTTTTCATAGTCCATCTAGCTAAAGTTTTGTCAGTTTTGTTGATTTTTCTTAAGAACGAACTTTTGGCCTCAAAATTTTCTCTATTATTTCCCTATTCTCTATTTTATTTATCTCTTCTCTAGTCATTATTTCCTTTCTCCTGCTAGATTTGTGTTTAGTTTCTTCTTATTTTCTTACTTTACAACTACTTAAGCTGTAAAAAACATAAGGTTATTGATTTGAGATATTTTTCAGTTTTTCTTAATATTTTTTAAAATGTATTTCTTTGAAAGAGAGAGACAGAGAGCATGAGCAGGGGAAGGCACAGAGGGAAAAGAAGAAGAGACTCCCAGTGAGCAGGGAGCCTGACACAGAGCCCCGATCCCAGGACACTTGGATCATGACCTGAGCCAAAAGCATATGCATAATAACTGATTGAGCCACCCAGGTTCCCCTGTTTCTTGTTTTTTAACTAAAGCTTGCATAGCTATAAAATTCCCCCTTACTATTGCTTTTGCTGCATTCCATGAGTTTTGCTAAGTTGTGGCTTTGTTTTTACTCACATTTAAATATTCTCCAAATTCCCTTGTTTTTCTTCTTTGTTTCATTGGTTTCTTTAAGAGAGTGTTGTTTAATTTCCACACATTTGTTTGTTTTCCCGTATTCTTCCTATTACTGATTTCCAACCTTATTCTTTTGTGGTCACAGGCAATACCTTCTATGATATTTCTCTTTTCAAATCTACTGACATTCAATTTGTAGCATAACAGATGATCTATTCTGGAAAATATCCCATATGCGTTTGAGGAAATGTGTATTCTGCTTTTGTTAGGTAGATGTTTTTATGTCTGATAAATCTATTTAGTAATTATGTTATTCAAGTCCTATGTTTCTTTCTTTATCTTCTGTCTGGTTGTTCTATTATTGAGAATGGGAGATATGGCAGGGGGAGCTAAGAGGCAGCATAGTAGGAGGACCCTATGCTGCTCTCATTCCTGAGCACAACTAGATAATACCAAATCATTCTGAATACTCACAAAATTGACCTGAGTACTGACAGTACAAACTCCACAACTAGAGGGAGAGAAGAGGCCACATTGAGGAAGGTAGGAAGTTGGAGACTGGTTTAGGGGAGAAACTGATCATGGGTGCTGTGGAGGGGAGGGAACACTGGGGGCAGAGGAAGGTGACTAAGTGGAGCACATGGGTAAAACACACAAAGAGAACATTTCCCCAAAGCCACTGGCTGGGAAAACAAAAGTGACTGATTTTTGTGAGTTCTTGCAACCAGAAGGGCTCAAGATTGAGTTTTAAAGGTCAGTGGGCTTGCTCAGGATAGAGGCCTGAAGGCAGTGCCATACTCCTGGAGAGAAAGCAGGCAAGGAACCCAGAAGCAGATGGAGGATTACATAAGGCACACTGGGAGAGATGGATCGCTCTTCTTGGAGCACATCTGGGAGAGCTGGTGGTCACAGAGATGCCTCTCTAGTGATAAAAGAGTCAGCAGGCATCGCCTCCCTCTCTTGCCCTTTGGCATAGACACAGGGCTGTCTGCTGAGGGCAGTTAATCCGGATACTGGTTACCTAGCATTTTGCTCCAAATCCCGTGCCCCTGCACTCTGGCATGACTGCTCTTCCTGGTCACACCTGCAAGTCCCACCACGACGAGACGCTTTCCAGAAAATCAGCACAGGTCCCTGCCCACACCATGTCCCTAAACCCTGGAGTTTTGAAGTCAGCATGGCTTAACTGGGAGAGAGCCCAAAGTGTACTACACTGTTCCTAGAAGGGACCATCCCAGAGACAGAGAGAGTGAAAATGGCGATGTGAAGATCACCTAGGAGATACTGGGGGAGATTATTGGCTTTTCTGAAAGTGCTGCCCTGAGTGCAGCAAGCATGGAGATCCGTCTCTCAGTACAAAAGAGTGGTTGGTGCCATTTCCTTCCCCTGTCCCTAGCATAAACGAGCCTCAGCAAACCGCACAGCACCAACACTGGCTGCCTAACCTGCTTACATCAAGCCACAACCCGCCCTGTGCTCTCTGGTACTGCTTCTCTCCAAGGATGCCTGAGAACCAGAGAAGCAGGCCCCTCCCCCAGAAGACCACCACAAACCCTCTACATGCCCCAACTCTACTGATCATTGTTTTCTGCAAAATTTCAGCACTCTTTTAACAAGCAGACCAAAGCACACCAAGTTAAAACTTGCCACACTCCAGACAAGGTCCAAACACCCCCCACTACAAGCAAGGAGAAACTCTGCAGAGGACTGACCTGAGGGGAATAGCAGCCAAAACACAGCAGCAGAGTGCACACAGCACACACCAGAGTCACTTCCTGAAGTGCCAGGCCCTGCACAGTATAGGACCTCTTCTTCATAAACCAATCATTCTCAAGAGTAGGAAATATAACAGGCTTTCCTAACACATAGAAGAAGACAGAGACCTAATCAAAATGCCAAAATGAAGGAATTCATTCTCCCCAAAGAAAGAAAAAGAAAAGGTTATGGCCAGAGATCTAATCAAAACAGATATAAGTAAATGCCTGATCTAGAATTTAAAACAATCATGAGGATACTAGCTGGGCTTGAGAAAAGGATAGAAGACACCAGGGAGTCCCTTACTCCAGAGATAAACGATATAAAAACTAGGCAGACTGAAATGAAAATAACAATAACAGGGGCGCCTGGGTGGCTCAGTCATTAAGTGTCTGCCTTCGGCTCAGGGTGTGATCCCAGCGTTCTCCCGCATCGGGCTCCCTGCTCCACTGAGAGCCTGCTTCTTCCTCTCCCACTCCCCCTACTTGTGTTCCCTCTCTTGCTGGCTGTCTCTCTCTGTCAAATAAATAAATAAAATCGAAAGAAAGAAAGAAAGAAAGAAAGAAAGAGAAAAATAACAATAGCGGAGATGCAAAACTGACTGAATGCAATGACCACAAGAATGGAAGAATCGGAGGAACCAGTAAGTCATACAGTAGATAAAGAAAGAAAGAAAGAAAGAAAGAAAGAAAGAAAAATAGATAACAATAGTGGAGATGCAAAACTGACTGAATGCAATGACCACAAGAATGGAAGAATCGGAGGAACCAGTAAGTCATACAGAAGATAAAATTATGGAAAATAATGAAGCTGAAAAGAAGAGGGAAAGAAAAATACTGGATCACGAATATAGACATATGGAACTCAGTGAATCCATACAGCATAATAACATTCATGTCAAAGGAATACCAGAAGAGAGGGTAAAGGGGGCTGAAGGTATTTGAGGAAATTATACATGGAAATATACCAAATATGGGGAAGGAAACAGACATCTAAATCCAAGAGGCACAGAGAACTCTCATCAAAATCAACAAAAGGAGGCCAACACCAAAACATATCATAATTAAATTTGCAAAATATAGAGATAAAGAAAAATCCTAAAGGCAGCAAGACAAAAGAAGTCCTTAAATTACAAAGGAAGACCAATAAGGTTAGCAGCATATCTCTCCAGAGAAACATAACAGGCAAGAAGAGAATGGCACGGTATATTCCTCGTGCTGAATGGGGGGAAAATGTAGCCAAAAATACTGTATCCAGCAGGGTTATCATTCAGAATAGAAGGAGAGACAAACGGTTTCCAAGATAAACAAAAAACTAAAGGAATACATGATCTAAACCAGCAATGCAAGAAATGTTAAAGGGGAATCTTTGAATTGGACTAGAAAGGAACAGAGAATATTTCCAGAAACAATGACAAAACAAGTAATAAAAGGGCACTAAATTCATACCTATCAATAATTACTCAGAATGTAAATGGACTAAATGCTCCAATCAAAAGACATAAGGTGTCACAGATCAAAAAACAAGATCAATCTATTTGCTGCCTCATTTTAGAGACTCATTTTAGACCTAAAGAAACCTGCAGACGTAATGTAAGGGAATAAAGACATATTTACCATGCAAATGGACCTCCAAAGAAAGCAAAGCAGAAATACATAATCAGAAAAACTAGATTTTAAACCAAAGACCATAACAAGAGATGAAGGGCATTAAATCACAAGAAAAGGCACCATCCAGCAATGATCTTACAATTGTAAAGGTTTATGCCCCCAGCATCAGAGCATCCAAATATATCAAACAATTAATAACAAACATAAAGGAACTCACTGATAGTAATATAATAATAGTAGGGGACTTTAACACCCCACTTACATCAATGGACAGATCATATAAAGAGAAAACCAATAAGGAAATATGGCTTTGAAGGATGCATTAGACCAGATGGACTTAACTGATATATTCAGAACATTTCACCCTGAAGCAGCAGAAAACACATTCCTTTCAAGTGCACATGGGACATTCTCTAGAACAGGCCACGTACTGGGTCACAAATCAGCCCTCAGCAAGTACAAAAAGACTGAGATTATACCATGCATATTCTCCAATCACAACACTATGAAACTTGAAGTCAACCACAAGAAAAATATTGGAAACACCACAAATACATGAAGGTTGAACAGCACACTACTAAAGAATGAATGAATGAATCAACCAGAAAATTGAAGAAGAAACAAAAAAAATATGGAAACAAATGAAATTGAAAACACAATCCTCCAAAGTCTTTGGGATACAGCAAAAGTAGGCATAAGAGGGAAGTATATAGCAATACAGGTCCACTTCAAGAAGCAAGAAAAGTCTCAAATATGCAACCTAACCTTACATTTAAAAGAGCTAGACATAGGGGGCGCCTGGGTGGCACAGTGGTTAAGCGTCTGCCTTCGGCTCAGGGTGTGATCCCGGCGTTCAGGGATCGAGCCCCACATCAGGCTCCTCTGCTATGAGCCTGCTTCTTCCTCTCCCACACCCCCCGCCTGTGTTCCCTCTCTCGCTGGCTGTCTCTATCTCTGTCGAATAAATAAATAAAATCTTTAAAAAAAAAAAGAGCTAGACATAGAGCAATAAAAGAAGCCTAATGCCAGTAGGAGAAGGGAAATAATAAAGGTTAGAGCAGAAATAAATGATATAGAAACAAACAAACAACAACAACAAAAGTACAACAGATCAATGAAACCAGGAGTTGGTACTTTGAAAAAATTAATAAAATTGAAAACCCCTAGCCAGATTTATCAAAAAGAAAAGAGAAAGGACCAAAATATATAAAATCATGAATGATATAGGAGCAAAGACAAACAACACTACAGAAACAAAAAATTACAAGAAAATATTATGAAAAATTATGTCAACAAATTGGGCAATCTGAAAGAAATGGATGAACTCCTAGAAACATATAAGCTATGAAAACTGAAATAGGATGAAATAGAAAACTTGAACAGATGAATAACCAGCAGAGAAATTGAATTAGTAATCAAAAATCTCACAACAAACAAAAGTCCAGGGACAGGGGGCTACACAGGGAAATTCTGGCAAACATTTAAAGAAGAGTAAATACCTATTTTTCACAACTATTCCAAAAAATACAAATGCAAGGAAAACTTACAAACTCATCTGTGAGGCTAGCATTACCCTGAATCCAAAATCAGACAAAGACCCCACTAAACAAGATAACTACAGGCCAATATCCCCGATGAACATGGAATGCAAGAATTCTCAACAAAATACTAGCAAATACAATCTAGCAGTACATTGAAAGAATTCATCATGATCAAGTGAGACATATTTCTGGGCGGCAGGGGTGGTTCAATATTTGCAAAACAACCAACATGATACACCACATTTATAAAAGAAAAGATAAGAACCATATAATCCCCTCAATGGAGGCAGAAAAAACATCTGACAGAGTACAACATCCACTCGTGATAAAAACGCTCAACCAATTAGGGTAGAGAGGACATACCTCAACATAGTAAAAGCCATAGATGAAACTCCACAGATAATATCATCCTCGTTGGGGGAGGGGGGGAACAGAATTTCCTTTATAGTCAGGAACAGGACAGGATGCCCACTCTCACCATTAATATTTAATATAGTACTAGAAGTCCTAGCCTCAGCAATCAGACAACAAAAGGAAATAAAAGGCATCCAAATCTGGAAGGAAGAAATCAAACTTTCACTATTTGCAGACAACATAGTAATCGACATAGAAAACCCAAAGAATCCACCAAAAAAAATGCTAGAACTCACACATGAATTCAGTTAAAGATGAAGGATACAAAATCAATATAGAGAAATCCGTTGCATTTTCATATGCCAATAATGAAGCAGCAGAAAGAGAAATCAAGGAATCAATCCCATTCACATTGCACCAAACACCATAAGATACCTAGGAATAAACTACACCAAAGACATAAAAGATCTGCACTCTGAAAACTACGAAACACTGACGAAAGAAATACAAGATAACACAAAGAATGGAAAGCATTCCATGTGTGTGGATTGGAAGAACAAATATGTTAAAATGTCTGTACTACCCAAAGCAATCTACACATTAATGCAATCTCTCTCAAAATACCACCAGCATCTTACACAGAGCTAGAACAAACAATCCTAAAATTTGTATGGAACCACAGAGACCAAATAGCCAAAGCAATCTTGAAAAAGAAAAGTAAAGCACAAGGCATCACAATTCTGTACCTCAAGTTACATTACAAAGCTGTAGTGATCAAGATAGAATGGTTGTGGCACAAAAACAGACACATAGATCAATGGAACAGAAGAGAAAACCCAGATATGGACCCACAATATGTGCTCAACTAATCTTCGACAAAGCAGGAAAGAATATCCAATGGAAAAAAAGACAAATGGTGTTTGGAAAACAAACAGCAACATGCAAAAGAATGAAACTGGATCCCTTTCTTATAAAATATAAAAAAATAAATTAAAAATGAATGAAAGATCTAAATGTAAGACAGATATGTCTCCGGGGCAAGGGATACAAAGGCAAAAATGAACTTCTGGGACTTCACTAAGATGAAAATCTTCTGCACAATGAAGGAAACAATCAACAAAACTAAAACGCAACCTTCAGATTGGGAGAAGATATTTGCAAATGACATTACCTGATAAAGGATTAGTATTGAAAATATAGAAACACTGAAAAACAAATAACACAGTTAAAAAATGGGCAGAAGACATGAATAAAAATTTTACGAAATAAGACATACATGTGGCCAAAAGACACATGAAAAGATGTTGAACATCACACATCATCAGGGAAATACAAATCAAAACTACAATGAGACATCATCTCACATCTGTCAGAATGGATAAAATCAACAACACAGGAAACAACAGAGGTTGAAGAGGATGAGGATAGAGAGGAATGCTCTTACACTGTTGGTGGGAATGAAAACGGGTGCAGCCACTCTTGAAAACAGTATGGAGGTTCCTCAAAAGGATAAAAATAGAACTAACCGATGATCCAGCAGTTGCACTAGTAAGTATTTGCCCAAAAGATACAAAAATACTGACTTGAGGTATATATGCACCCCGATGTTCACAGCAGCATTATCAACAATAGCCAAATTATGGAAGGAGCCCAGATATCCACGGAATGATGAAATGATAAAGATGGATAAAGATAGGAATATTAGCCATAAAAAGAATGAAATATTGTCATTTACAAAGATGTGCATGGAGTTAGAGAGTATTATGCTAAATGACATGAGTCAGTCAGATAAAGACAAATACCATATGATTTCACTCATGTGGAATTTAAGAAACAAAATAAATGAGTGGGGGGGGGAAGTGGGCAAACCATAAAACGGATTCTTGACTGAAGACAACAAACAGGGTGTTGGAGGGGAGGTGGGCAGGGGATAGGTTAAACGGGACATGGTGATTAAGGAGGGAACTGGTTGTGATGAGCACTGGGTGTTGGATGTAAGTGATAAATCATGAAATTCTACACCCGAAACTAATATGACACCGTATTTTAACTAACTGGAATTTAAATAAAAACTTGAAACTATAAAAAAAAATAAAATAGATCAGAATAGACTACAAAGAGTAGTAGATGTGAAATCAGAAGGCTAAGAATTTAGTCTAAACTCTTACTTTATAAAGCTGTGTGAATTCAGGTAAATCTAATTATACTGAGCTTCACTTTCCCAGGCGTATAATAAATATATTTTGATGATCAGTTATGTGTTGCTTTGACTGTAAAAAGGTAAAAAAGAAAAGCCTGCCAAAAAAACCCCTCTTGGTACATGATGTCTACATAAGCAAAATGGATCAACCTTGATTGTCATTACGGAAACTTCAACCTCTGGCATTGAAAGGAGGCATATTCTTCCCAATTGGAGAATGGAAAAATGAGATTAAAAACAGATTATCTGATACATATTCTTTTTTATTTTTATTTATTCCTTTGAGAGAGAGTGAGGACAAAAGAGTAAAAGAAGGGGTTGGGGCAGAGGGAGAGGGAGAAGCAGGCTCCCTGGTAAGTAGGGAGCCCAACACAGTACTCAGTCCCAGCACCCTAAGATCATGACCTGAGTTGAAAGCAGACACTTAACCAAGCCACCCAAGTGCCCTTGATACATATTCTAATACCAAGTGGAAGATAAGAACACCAAAAATTATACAATGTCATCCTTCTAATTCAATACTTTGAAGACCACTTCATGTTTCAGAGGAAAAAAGAAGTTGATAATGAAAATGAGGGGGGGAGACAACTTGTTTATTACTTAATGCTATTACTAAACAGAACAAAAAGGTGGAGAAGATAGTATGGTAATGGTGAGGAAAAGAGGAAGACCTACTTTATAAAGACTAAAAATAAATTGTGAGACTCTATCTTCCTTTACCATATTAAGGAAAAATGCTAAGAAGATTCCCACTAAATGTATTTTATTTAACCAAACAGGATCCCTACACAGATAGACTCTGTTTCTGATTAATTCATTCTCCTACTCAGAGTTTTTCTCAGCAAGTTTAATGTCCTTGTTTATCAAACTGTAAATGAAAGGGTTCATCATGGGAACCACATTGGTATAAAAGACAGAAGAGATTTTCCCCTAATCCATAGACCCAGCAGAAGATGGTTTAAGATACATAAATGCAACTGATCCAAAGAAGAGAGAAACAGCAACTATGTGGGAGCTGCAGGTGCTGAAGGCTTTGGACCTGCCCTCAGTGGAGCTGATGTGCAAGATGCTGGAGAGGATGAAACCATAAGAGACAAAGATGGTCACAGTGGGCACAATCACATTGATGCCCATAACACTGAAAACCACCAGCTCATTGACATAAGTGCTGGTGCAGGAGAGCTGGAGCAGAGGGAGGATGTCACACAAATAATGGTTGATGGTGTTTGCATCACAGAAGGTCAGTCTCAGCATGCATCCAGTGTGAGCTACAGCATCCAAAAATGACACCAAGTAAGAACCAAGCATAAGGCTGGAACACACTTTAGGGGACATGGCAACATGATACAAAAGTGGGTTACAGATGGCCACATAGCGATCATAGGCCATTGATGTCAGCACATAAGCTTCAGAAATACCAAAACAACAGAAAAAGTAAAGCTGGGTCATGCATCCCCCGTAGGGGATAATATTCTTCTTTGATGTGAAGTGAGTCAGCATTTTGGGTGTAAACACAGAAGAATAACAGAGGTCTATGAAGGACAAATTGAAGAGGAAAAAGTACATGGGGGTGTGGAGGTGTGAGTTCAGCCCGATTAGAGTTATCAAGCCCAAATTCCCCAACACAGTGACCACATACGTGACTAGAAACAGGCAGAACAGAGGGAGCTGGAGATATGGTAAGTCTGTGAGCCCCATCAGAATGAATTCAGTCACAAAGGAAGCATTTCCAGGAGCCATTCTTCTCTAAAGGGATCTGTGGACACAGGAGAAAAACATTACACGGAGAACAATTCAACTTTTCTGATCATATCTCTTCTCACAAGAGTTGGGTTTGTGCTGGAAATATTTGAGATTACCCCAAACTGGAGTAATTCTGGAGCACCCACAGAATCTGCTTTGCCATTATCATGAATCTAGTGACATGGCCATTCCCTTATTAGAGTCTTTATAAACTGTATAAGCAAAGAGCATCAAAACCTGGCCTACCAAATGACGGCCAGGGGTTCCATATGCCAACAGGACTGCTCTGAAACCAAAGGTTAAGGGAGACGATTGGACCAGGAGAGAATTGCCTTCTCTCATTTCATTTCTTGACCACACGACCCCTCCCCTAACCAGTAAACTGGAGGCAGCAACCCCACCAATCTGGTGCTGGCTTTCATGGGGATTGGACTTCATGTGGTGGGAATGAAAAACATTGTTCTATTCCAAAAATAAAGGACCAGAGTCTTGAGAGTTAAAGTTCCTGCCCAATGTATAGAGTAAAAACAATGAATGTATAAGAGTGAGAGTTCCATCAATGGAACTGACCAATAAATTGCATCCTTTCAAACTAGTAATGTTTCTGAATCTTCCCTGCTCCATCACCCTCCCCTAAACAGGTTCTACCACCAATTTCACCTGAGTCTGAAGACTGCAAAAACAGGAAAGAAAGTGGAATATCTTAGATCCTTAGACTTCCATCACAATAGAAGGACATGAACATAAATGGAATTCAGAAACTCACCCTCCTTAGGCAAGAACACTTCGGTGATTCCTTACCAGTATTACCCCTGTGGTCCTGAAAGGGCAGATTTAGTCTCTGTGGCCTTGCTCCCTTGGATTCTATGAGGACACAGCCCACACGTAAATTCTGATGAGCCCTGCAAATCCTTCCAAACCTCAGATAACAATCTGATTATGAGTCCTCTTAAGCAGCAGACCAAAATTAACAGCCTTTATTATTATCATTTTGCCACTTGGTAAATCACAGAAGACGTAAGGTGAGTGTGATGATATAATGAACTCAGTTATAAACAGGGCAGAAGCTTGCTCAGTCTCTTCTGTAGGGAATGGTTTCGGGTATAACAGGGTCTTGAGGGGATTGTATTTACACAAAGGACCACAATGTGTCTCTAATTCCTTATGGACTCAGAAATTTATTCAAGGTTTCCCTCGGCTGTAGGGATGGGACATCCCCCAAAAAAACCAAAAATGAATTCCCATTTCCAGGTCAGCAACATGGCAGAAGAGGAAGCCCTAGAACCTCCTACCCTCCGTGAACACCCTGATTCAAAAATGTTTCACATACATATTCCCTTTATAGGAAATCCAGACAGTAGTTAAGGTAGTCCTGTTTCAAATTAAACAATGACTCTAGACACATCCCCTAACATTTAAGGGAAATTCTAGATATCCTCTTTTTATAACAGTTATCCTTGCACAGAAACTTCAAGTTGGGACAAGACCCCAGTTCCTGACCTCTCCCTGGGGAGGGAAAAAATTGCACCATCTGTCCAATGCCCCAACTTTTATTAGGTGTGCCTAGGAGACCGGCTTCTAGATAGTCTGCGTCAGAAAGCAGAGGGGAGGGGCGCCTGGGTAGCTCAGTCCTTAAGCCTCTGCCTTAGGCTCAGGTCAAGAACCCAGTGTCCTGGGATGCAGCCCAGCAGTGGGCTCCCTGCTCAGTGGGGAGCCTGCTTCTTCATTTCCAACTCCCCCTTCTTATGTTCCCTCTCTCGCTGTCAAATAAATAAATAAATAAATAAATAAATAAATAAATAAATAAATAGAAAACAGAGGAGATACAGGACTCACCATGTTTTACCTGCCCATGGACAGAGACAAAAAGTTGGTGGTGTGGGCTGGAAGTCACCAGAGCTCCTTCCCTTGGCTCAGCATAGAATAAGTGATTGAAAAGCCCTTTCTGACAGCTTCTCTCTGGTGAGGGAAAGATATGCACGATGTGTCTAGTAATACTACTTCTCTGCGAGCTGCCTGAAGAATTGGCTTCAGTCTTGTTTTTTTTAGAACACAGACACAACCTGGCACACAATGGATGGGGTGGGGGAAGACAGGGAGAAGCAGGGAGCGCTGCAACTAAGAACAAAGAAAGAGGTTTAGACTGCACTAAATTGAGAGGCCTCCAAAGTCTCTGACCAGGCTTATTGGTGGGAGCTTCTCTAGTCCTAGGCCAGTCCGTGAATGTTAGCACAGATGCATATTTTGTCTAAAGTGCAGACACCAATGCAGAGAGTCAATGAAAATGAAGACAAGCTGAAATACTTCCAAAAAGGAATAAGAGAAATCTCCACAAACGGACACTAATGAAATCAAAATATGTGACTTACATGACAGAGAATTACAATAACTATCATAAAGATGCTCGCTGGAGGCAGAGAACAACACACAAACCAAAGGAAATTGCAACACGGGACAGAAAACCTAAAAGTATTAAACAGAAATCATGAAGCTGAACAATACAGTATCTGAACTAAAAAATTCAGCAAAGAGTTTCAAGAGACTGAACAAAAGACAGTATCGTGAACTTGATTAAAGGTCACTGTAAATTATTCAGTCAGAAGGGCAAAATGAAAAAGAGAACAAAAATAGTGAAGAAAGCCTGAGGGACTTACTGGATGCTACCAAGGGCATCAATATATGCAGTTAGAAACCCCAATAGGAGAAGAGAGTGAGAAAGAACCATAAAGTATATTCAAAGAAAAAAAAGGCTGAAAAATTCCCAAATTATGGCAACTTCCCAATATTGTGACCAATTTATGCAAAGATAAAACCCAGAAAAATTGCATAATGAGTATACATATACATACACCAAAAGTCAACTATTTATCCCCTGTCCAGTTTACTTACCTGAGCCAACCTGACTTCTACCTTCAAACTCAGGCTTATGCCAATTTCCAGGAACAATGCTTATCTAGGCAGGTGAGATATATAACACTCTAACCCAGTGTTCTGGACCTGACACAATTTACTGACTGCTGAATCACCTCTAAACTTGAATTATGAGTGTGATATCTGGGTCTGTTTCAATCATTATGCTTTATAATAACTCTGCTGATTGAAGTGCATAAATAGATCCATTTTTTCTATATACCCGTTATAAATGTACACAGTTGTCAGATTAACGCCTAAAGTAGTTCGTTTAAGACTTTGTCATGAATGTAGGTTTAAGAAAATGAAAGTATATAATACATTATGAGAACCATCTCCTCTTTACATTAACCTAAACATAATGACATATAACCTATAACAGTCCTATACAATGGGGTTCTCTATGGGCTTTGGTCCTCCTGCAGAACCTGGTGGAAATTTCTCACTGAGTATAGTAAAAGCATTGTCTCTGCCCCAGACTGGTTCACATTACTCCACACATTACTTCTGCTGGCTTCTTCTGTGTGAGCCACTCTGTACTTGGAATGTTGTTCCCTTCACCTGAGCCTTTATTCTGAGCCTTGCCTTTTTGATTACTTTATTTTTTTAATGTTTTTTTATTATATTATGTTAGTCACCATGCAGTACATCCCTGGTTTCTGATGTAAAGTTCGATGATTCATTAGTTGCGTATAACACCCAGTGCACCACGCAATACGTGCCCTCCTTACTACCCATCACCAGTCTATCCCATTCCCCCACCCCCCTCCCCTCCGAAGCCCTCAGTTTGTTTCTCAGAGTCCATAGTCTCTCATGCTTCATTCCCCCTTCTGATTACCCCCCCTTTCTTTATCCCTTTCTTCCCCTACTGATCTTCCTAGTTCTTATGTTCCATAGATGAGAGAAATCATATGATAATTGTCTTTCTCTGCTTGACTTATTTCACTTAGCATTATCTCCTCCAGTGCCATCCATGTTGCAGCAAATGTTGAGAAGTCGTTCTTTCTGATAGCTGAGTAATATTCCATTGTATATATGGACCACAACTTCTTAATCCAGTCATCTGTTGAAGGGCATCTCGGTTCCTTCCACGAGTTAGCTATTGTGGACAATGCTGCTATGAACATTGGGGTGCATATGGCCCTTCTCTTCACTACGTCTGTATCTTTGGGGTAAATACCCAGTATTGCAATGGCCGGGTCATAGGGTAGCTCAATTTTTAACTTTTTAAGGGACCTCCACACTGTTTTCCAGAGTGGCTGCACCAACCTGCATTCCCACCAACAATGTAGGAGGGATCCCCTTTCTCCACATCCTCTCCAGCAATTGCTTTAATATTTAACTTAAATACAGGTAGAATCCAAGTTTTTCAGCCCTAATTTATTGTGAAAGTTAGCATATATACATATACCAAGTCTACAAAATATACACTTTAAGAATTATTATAAATTTGTCATGACTTAGTTTATAAAGCTTATAATAACCATGCAAAACTATGAATAGACTATTCCGGGGCCCAGAGCCCTCTGTGTGCCCCTAAGTCCTCCCATTCTCCATCTCAGTACTGTTGCAATCATGCTCCAGTTCTCCTTCACAGCTTCATCACTTAAGCGGGCCCTCACGGTGTTCCACGTCCAGCCAGAAGAAGGACGAAGAGAAAGGGGAAATGATTATTATAGTCCAACCGTATGTGTTTCCACATATTGTGTAGGCCAGTATAAAATAAGAATATATTCACACATTCCAAATTAGGCAATAGAGCTTCCAAATATAAAATGGGAAAGATACTTTCTTGACATTTTGCTTAGTTTAGCATTTTGCTTTTATTTGTGTTCTGACACTTTTTATTCACTGAAACCAATTTCATGTTTCACTGATATTTAAAAGTAGAGTATATTATTAATAATAATAATTCCCTGATATATTTAGAATCAAAACACCAAGTCATACTGTCAGCTCTATCAGTTACAAGTTGTAATTTGAGACAAACCATGAACACATCTGAGCATTAGTTTCATCATCTATGAAATGAAAATTAAGCTTCCCTCTCCTCTTTATCTCACATTATTTCCCCTTAGAATACATAAACTGACAGATGTGACAGTGCAGAAAACACTAAAACACGTTAAGGACAAATGGAACACCCTGCACATATCATATTAATATTTGAAGTGAGTTAATTTAATGTCAGAGAGAGACTTTCAACAGCCCCTTCCTCTGATGCCACTAGCCATCCTACTCACCGAGGAAGATGAGAGTCTCTCCCTCAGAAAGTAAAACTTCACACTGGGTATGATCTTCATGTTTAAAGGTACATGTTGTGTACAGCAAAGCCCTGAAGATAAACCAACTGCTTCACTTGGTCATCAGCTGATAATACAGTGAACTGTCCCAATGGAGGAGAGAAAAGCCAATTATGACAGACTAAAGGAACAATACCATGTCTGTCCCACATCATGGACATCTATTCAACAAAATCAATTTTAAGAAGAAATTTTAAACACATAAGACTGATTTTAGACTCAATCTACTCTGTTGCATCAAGAAAATCTACACTTACATCTTTCCCTTCCTATGCCTTATTTATATTTGTGACATACACCCCAATGCCACACATTGTTCAGTACTCAGAGGTACAAAACACTGTGTGTGTGCACACAAGTGAATGTGCATATGTGTTTGTTAGTACATATGTGTGTACATGTGTATGTGTGTTTCCATGAACAAGCAACTGATTAAAGCAATAACTATTTCCTTTTCCTAGATTCAGCAAATACTTCCGGCTCAGCCCTTTCT
Source organism: Ursus maritimus (assembly GCF_017311325.1). Lineage (NCBI taxonomy): Eukaryota > Metazoa > Chordata > Mammalia > Carnivora > Ursidae > Ursus > Ursus maritimus. Next base: position 44,163,039 of record NW_024424008.1, on the reverse strand, counting down.
CTCAGGAGCTGAAACCAGGAAATATCTACCTGAAAGTGGGTTCCATACCATGCGATTAATCTTAGGCAGTAATCTCATAAAATAGAAGACTTGAAGACCGTGTGCGTGTGTGTGTTTAAGGAGGCAGTGTAAAGAGGAGTGGAGAATGAGGTTCAATAATTTTAGAGATTCAGCAATTGAAAGGACATGGAACTCAGAGTCCCTTGTACTTCATGACACCTGAACCTCAGTGTACCCTGATCATGCGCACTCCAAACCTGGTCCCAAGCAACCAAAGCAGCTCACTTGCAGAAAATTTATATTTCACAAATCCAGAATGTAATCAGCTTTGCTTCTGGTTCTGAAGCAGGAGGATCATATTCTGTTATTGCCCAGAGAGTCCAAGCTTTCATACTGATTCAGAGACGGTTCTGTCCTAGGACACAGGTACAGACAAATCCCATGACTTCCCTGCTTGACTCCTAGCTGTGACAATTTCAACAGACTCATACTTCTCATTACTGGTTTTATGGCCATTCACATAACACAAAAAGCAAACACCATAAGGGATAACTATGTTGTGTATGTAATGCACCTGGCTTGGTTCTCCTCCTTTTTAAAAAAGTCGCAACATATATAGTGCTTAAATTACTAACCAAAAAGCTATCAGCTAAGCTCCTTTAATGAAAACTTTGCAAATCTTACCTTATAAACTGCCTTTATAACTTTTGTAACAATTTTAATGAACTTTTCCCCAAATAACTTGAGAAAATGCAATTTAGTTCGAAGGTTTATTCTTTCTACAATAAAAAATATTACCATTTTTGAAAGTCTTTTTCTGAAATTGAAGAAGGTTATATTTGTATTTTGAGGCTTCTCGAATGCAAGATTAGTGACCAGGGTTAACACTTATGTTTTGCTTCCTCAAGCAGTGATAAAATATATAACAAAGTTGACATAACTTGCAATGTCTATAAGGTTCCTGAATAGCACAGATATTATTCACATACTGACACACCTTTTTCAATAAGGAATAAAATTTCATCAAAACAGACACTAAGTAAAAGAAAAGCAAAATAAAAAAAATACAACAAAAATCAACTATTTTGTATAAATAGAACTTGTTAAATGAAAATCAAGCATTTTGATATGGAGTTTAGGGGATGTGGTGTGACAGGTCATTTAAAATCATAAGTCAGGCTAATTGAATTTAAATAAAGCAAAATAAAAAAAATAAATAAAAATAAAATTTCTTCCAGCAGGGGGAAAAAATAAAATAAAACCATAAGTCAGTACATGCTTGGTGACAGATGATAACTACACTTACTACCGTGAGCATTTTGTAGTGTATATAAATGTCAGATCACTATGTTGTACGTGTGAATAGAATATTGTATGTCAACTATACTTCAATTAAATATAAATTAATTTTTTAAAATAAATAAATAAGGGGCTCCTTGGTGGCTCAGTCAGTTAAGTGTCTGTCTTTGGTTTAGGTCATGATCCCAGGGTCCTGGGATCAAGCCCCCACATCGGGCTCCGTGCTCAGTGGGGAGTCTGCTTCTCCCTTTTCTGCTCCCCATGGTGTGCTTGTGCGTGCTCTCTCTCTCTCTCTCTCTCTGTGTCGAATAAATAAAGTCTTTAATAAATAAGCCATAGTCAAGGTTTTAGTGATGCCAATCATCTAAAACAAAAACAACAAACCAGTTTTACTAAATTTCACAATACCTAAATCTTGAGTGAAAATTAGAAAACAGGTAGAATAGTAAATATTATTAAAGTTACCTTAGAAATATTTAAATTATCACTTGATTAAGGATTAAGGGATTTTTTGTTTGTTTCAAGTTTTTATTTAAATTCTAGTTCATTAACAAATAGTGTAATACTGGTTTCAGGTACAGAATTTAGGATTAAGAGTTTTTAAAGTAGTCATCTTTTTGTGTTTTCTCAAAAGAAAAGTAATCCAACATCCTATTCCAAAAAAGAAACTGTCACAATTTGGTTTATCCACCAGATGTTTCTTTCAAGTTCTCATTGCTCTCTCAGATGGAATTTCAGGGTTTTTGTAACTTAACATCCATATGGGAGTAGCACACGGATGCCAACAAAAACGGGAGTGATTTCGCTGTTCCCAGGTCCTTCAGCCCTGATAGTTTACCTGTTTAAATATCAAATGACTTGCACTTTTATCCTACCCAGAGATATCATGTGATATCTGTAATATTTCTAGAGCCTTCTAGAAAGAGAGTCACAGAAAGAGCTTTTTCCCACCATCTGCTTTCTAAATTCCTTTATCTTAACTTGAGTTTTGCATACCAAGCACTATTTAATTTCCTGAAATTATGTCCTCTGTGCTCCTGGTTCCTCATAAATGTGGCCACCAATTTTAGTCTTCATTCCCCAAGACACCATTAATGTAGGATCATTGTGCATTTTAAGTTTTATCAAAGCTGTATGGACAGTGGGGGAAAATAAGAGAAGTACACAAAGTCAGATTGAAATGTGGTTTTCAACCTCATTGTCCTTTTCTACAGAGACATTTCTTACTTATTGTCCACGCTGTTTTGGGGTCCTGGCCTACTGATTTGTTGCTGGGTTCCTTTCTCTCCCGTGCCCTAGTCTCTGAATTACTAGTACTTGCAGACATTCTAAAATCTTTTTTTTAATTAACTTGCTGAAAAAGGTCCTTCTTTTAGCTAATCCTCTCTCAACCACCCTAGCCTAATAGGACTTCTCTTTTATAAGAAAAAGAACTATCAAACTATTTTCCTAAAACAAAAAAACTAAAACATCCCCTACCCTGAGAGATTCATGTATAACAAATCACAGTCTACTTTCAAAATAAAAGCTTTTTCATATTTCACAATCTATTACTAAAATAAAAATATGATAATGTAGACAAAAAGAAGATTTCAAAGAGCAGTAGACTTGAAATCAATAGACTACAGTTTATCTAGTTGCTTCCTTAATGACTTAAACTCATTAACCTTTTCATCTTCAGTATCATGTCTATGCAACAGATATATATTGATGATCTATTATGCGTCCTATGTAAATAGGAAACCTCTGCCAAGAGGAGCTTAACACGGTGTTTAGCTGGAAAGTGGATTACATTTTATGGGTGTTCTGCAACCTGCTTTATCTGTGAAACACTGACATTTCAAGGACGCACATTACAGGCCAGGAGAGGGTATAGACAGGAATACAGATTATCCGGCAGCTGATTCCAACAGCACAATATAAGAAACTCCTGCAAGTACAATACCAGCATATTGTTACATGATCATTTACAGAACTGTTTATCTTTTCCTAGGAGAAAAAAGCTAACTCCATAATGACAATGTAAAAAACAGATGAATTTATTCATTAATGTTATTCTTAAATGGTTAATGTGGTAAAAAGAAGAAGACATTGTGAAAATGTTAAGGAAAGAAAATCTACTATAAAAAATTAGAAACAAATTGGGCTCTCTGGTCCTCCCTAACACACACCACATCTTCTGGTGTGGTGCCAGCCCCATCCCAGAGATATGATGGTGAAGGTCAGAGTAAGTGTATTTGGCCGTATTGGACACCTAGTCACCAAGGCTGCTTGTAACGCTGACAAAATGGATGCTGTTGCCATCAGTGACACCCTCATTGGCCTCAACTACATGGTATACATGTTCCAGTATGATTCCACCCTCAGCGAACTCAAAGGCACAGTCAAGACTGAGAATGGGAAACTTATCATCAATACAAAGCCCATCTCCGTCTTCCAGAAGTGAAACCCTGCCAACATCAAATGGGGTGATGTTGGTGCTGAATATGTTGTGGAGACCACTGGGGTCTTCACCACCATGGAGAAGGATGCTACTTACTCAAAAGTGGCACCAAGAGGATCATCATCTCTGCCAATTCTACTGATGCCCTCATGTTTGTGATGGGTGTGAACCATGAGAAGTATGATGACTCCCTCAAGATTGTCAGCAATGCCTCCTGCACCACAAACTGCTTGGTCTCTCTGGCCAAGGTTATCCATGACAACAATGGCATCGTGGAGGGACTCATGACCATAGTCCATGCCATCACTGCCACCAAGAAGACCATACCAAGCCCAGCAGGGAAACTGTGGCATGATGGCTGAGGGGTGACCCAGAACATCATTCCTGATTCTACAGGTGTCACCAAAGTTGTAGGCAAGGTCATCCCTGAGCTGAATAGGAAGCTCACTGGCATGGCCTTCCATGTCCCCAGCTCCAAAGTGTCAGTTGTGGGTCTCAGCTGCTGCCTGGAGAAAGCTGCCAAGTACTATAATATCAAAAAGCTGGTGAAGCAGGCAATGGAGGGCCCACTCAAGAGAGCCCCCACCCTTGCAACTTTAACAATGACACCCACTCTTCCACCTTCGATTCTGGTGCTGAAACTGCCCTCAGTGACCACTTAGTCAAACTCTAGTATGATAATGAATTTGGCTATAGCAACTGGGTGGTGAACTTTATGGGCTACATGCCCTCCAAGGAATAAGAACCCACTGAACCAATAGCCCCACCCAGAACAAGAAGAAAGAAGCTCTCAGCTGCTGGGGAGTCCCTGCCCAACTCATCCCCCAACACACTGAGAATTTCCACACCTCTACAGTTTCCACCCCAGAATCCCTGTAGTAGAGGAGAGACAAGGGGAGCCCTACTTTGTCATGTACCATCAATAAAGTATACAGCACCCGGCCAAAAAAAAAAGGAAAAAAATTGAAAACAAACAGATGATTCAAATTTCCTTCACCATGGTAAGAAAGATAAGGACATGAACACTCCCACCTAAACTATTCTAATGAAAGAAACAGAATATAGCAGTCCTATAGCTACACCCAGAGACAGTGATTCTGATCAAAACACTCCTCTCCTCTGGGTTCTTCTCAGACCAAGTTTAATGTCTTTGTTTCTCAAGCTGTAAATGAAGGGGTTCATCAAGGGAACCACACTGGTATAAAAGACAGAAGACATTTTTCCCTCATCCACAGACTTAGGAGAAGATGATTTAAGATACACAAATGCACCTGATCCAAAGAAGAGACAAAGAGCAACTACGTGGGAACTGCAGGTGCTGAAGGCGTTGGACCTGCCCTCAGTGGAGCTGATGTGCAGGATGCTGGAGAGGATGAAACCATAAGAGACAAAGATGGTGACACTGGTCACAATGATGTCGATGCCCACCACAATGAAAACCACCAGCTCGTTGACATAAGTACTTGTGCAGGAGAGCTGGAGTAGAGGGAGGATATCACAAAAATAATGGTTGATGGTGTTTGCATCACAGAAGGTCAGTCTCAGCAAGCCTCCTGTGTGGGCCATAGCACCTGAAAATGCCATCAAATATGAACCAAGCATAAGGCTGGAACACACTTTAGGGGACATGGCAACATGATACAAAAGTGGGTTACAGATGGCCACATAGCGATCATAGGCCATTGATGTCAGCACATAGCATTCAGAAATAGCAAAAAAACAGAAAAAGTATAGCTGAGTCATGCATCCCCTGTAGGAGATAATATTCTTCTTTGATGTGAAGTTAATCAGCATTTTGGGTGTAAACACAGAAGAATAACAGAGGTCTATGAAGGACAAATTGAAGAGGAAAAAGTACATGGGGGTATGGAGATGTGAATTCAGCCCAATTAGAGTTACCAAGCATAAATTTCCCAACACAGTGACCATATACATGACTAGAAACAGGCTGAACAGGGGGAGCTGGAGATCTGGTAGATCTGTGAGCCCCACCAGGATGAATTCAGTCACAAAAGAGGAGTTTGTAGGAGCCATTCTTCTCCAAGAGGATCTGTGAGCACAGAACAGGATTACATTAGAGAAAATGCCAGCTCTTCCCACAATATCTCAACCTACAAAAGGGAATATATACTGGGAATATCTGAGGTCTGACACTAACCAAATCTGGACCCAGAAGATTAGCCTTTACCTCTATCATGATATTTCATGATATTGAGAAACACTAACTTCCCATTCTGAGACGTATAAAAGCTAATTATAGCAAAGACTATCACAATTCAGCCTAGAGAGGGAAGTACACTGCTGCCACCTGCAAACAGGACTGCTGTAAAAACCAAGGGAGAAGGGAGAAGCAGGATGGGCCAGAGCACAACTCTCCTGCTCTGGACTCAAAATTGCAGGCAAAGATCCTCTAATCCGGTGCTGGTCTCTACTGCACATTAGACATGACTTTGGAGGAATCAAGAATATTGTTTCTAATCCAAAACTCAGGGACCAGAGTCTAGGACAACCCCCATGTCACAGAATAAAAGCCATAAATCCAGAAGAGTGAGAATTCCATCCATGGAAAGGGAACTTACTGACAGAGATATTGTACCCTGCACCTCTTAAGTCTCTGAACATCCCCTCATCTCCCCTTGAACAGATTCTTCCTCACTTGAATCTCAGAATTGCACAAAATGAAAAAGAAAGTCTCATGTCTTTGATCTCTGGATTTCCACCTCACAAGAGGGCCATTCATATAAATGGAATTCAAGAACTCACCCTCCTTAGGACAGAATATTTCAGTGCTTCCTGATCATTGTTCTTTACCCCTGCAGTCCTGGAAGGGCAATTTCAGGTTCTGAGGCTTTGATTCTAAAAGGAGGTTGCATACACTTAATTTCAGGTATGCCCTAGAATCCTTTCCAAACTATAGGTCATAATTTCTGATTATGACTTTGAGTTCTCTCAAGCAACAGAGGAAAATAGCCTTTATTTTTATCTCATTTGCCACTTGATAAGATACAGATGATTGAATGTGAGTTTAATGGTATAATGCGTCTGCTTATAAACAGAGTAGAAGCTTGCTCAGTCGTTTCCCGTTGGGATAGACTCATTGTGATAAAGGGAAATAAGAGGATTGTATTTACACCCTAGACCATGCATCTGTCCTTAGTTCCTTGGGTACTCCAAATTTACTCAGGGTTTCTCATCACTCTAGGGATTGTCCATCTCCCAAGATGGAGCCAAAAATGAACTCCCATCTCTCTGTCTTCTTCATCTCTGAAGGGAAATCTATTATAAATTGTTATTTCCTTCTTGCTTCCCATATCTTAAATGGAAAATCTTCTGCAAGGGTTCTGCCTCCAGGATTCTTTGTTTCTTTATCTGAAATTTTTCAAGAGAGGGGATCTCACATCAATTGTCTATTTCCTAAGATATCTCTGAAATGATTTGTAAAATCATATATACCTTCTGAAGTTTTTACTTCTAAACAACTACTGGAACTGTGTACCTGACCATTCTGCTGAGTTTTTTAAATATTACAGTAAGAGGTCATTTATTTCTTCTCATCACACACACACAAAATAATAGGAACTACAGAGTTATAGAGTGTGTGTATGAATCTGACCTGCACTATTACTAATAAAAACCCAGGCAAATTATTTAATTCCTTTTTTCCTCAGCTTTGTTATTGTAAAATAGGAATAGTAAAAATAGCACCACTTGCATTCAATTATTATGGTGATGCTAAGTAAAATGGCTAGAACAGTGCCTGTCCCATGGTAAATAGTCAATTAATGTTAGCTATCATTGTGTAGGCTCTCATAAATTCAAGAGATCCTCCATCACCACACTCATCAGACATTATTCCCTTTAATTCCTGTGTGCTCCAATAAATTGTACATTCTATAAAAATAAGCACCATTTTTGTCTAATTTATTTGTTAAGTACCCGGTAGTGTACATAGTAGGAACTCAATAAATATTTCTGAAAATGATGTTATTTTCCATATATCCCACATGCTAAGCAATAGAGTCTATAACCCCAATGACCTCCACCCCTTTCCTCAGCCACCACACAAATTCAGACAGTTTTTAGATTTTAAATCTACTACTGAACTATAGTGGCTCCTAATTATTTTCTAGCATTTACACAAATACCCTCTTATTTTACCATCCACACTGCTGCTACAATGAGCACTGAAAAGTCAGATCCATCATTCCCTAATTCAAGAACTTTCAATCGATCTCCATCATCTGGGGCAACTGAAATTTTGTTGTGAAAGTAAATCTTGAAACTATGATTCAGCCTCAGTATAACCAAAGAAGAAATTGAGTCAAATTTATTTTTTTTCTTTTCCAACTTAACAGGGTATTATTTAAAAATAATAATTTTATAAATATTTTTAAAATATTTTATTTATTTATTTATTTATTTATTTATTTAGGGGAGAGAGAGCGTGAGCGAGAGAGCACAAGCAGGGAGAGCAACAGAGGGAGAGGGAAAAGCAGACTCCCCACTGAGCAGGGAGCCAGACTCCGGGCTCCATCTCAGGAGCCTGAGATCATGAGCTGAGTCGAAGGCAGCTGCTTACCCAACTGAGCCACCCAGGAGCCCCATAATTTCATATATTTAAGATACATGACTTGATTTTAATATTTGTAAACATTGTCAAATAATCGTCATAATTAGGTTAAAGTATCTATCAGCTTACATACTTACCTCTATTTTATAGTGAGAACATTTCAGATCTACCCTCCTGGCAAATTTAAAGTATGCAATAAAGTATTGTTAACTGTAGTGACATTGGTGTATATTAGATCTCCAGAACTTATTCTTCTTACATAAAGGAAACTCTGTACAGTTTGACCAACATTGTACGGGATTCCTTTTTCTCTACAAACTCATCAATATCTGTTATCTATTATCTTTTTAATAATAGCCATTCTAACAGACATGAGGTGATGATATCTCATTGTGGTTTGCACCCGGTGGTGATTAGTGATTTGAGCATCTTTTCACATCCTTCTTGGCCACATACATGCTTTCTTTGGAGAAATGTGTATTCAGGTCCTTTGCCCACTTTTTCATAGAGTTATTTCTTTTGTGTTATTAGTATTATTATTTACTTGTAGGTGTTCCTTGCTTATTTTGGATATAACTTTTTAACACATATATGGTTTACAAGTATTTCCTCCCATTCCGTAGGTTGCCCTTTCATTTTGCTGATTGTTTCTCTTGCTTTCAAGAAGCTTTTTATTTGATATAATCCCACTTATCTATCTTTGCTTCTGTTGCCTTTGTTATGGTATCATATCCAAAAAAAATCTTACATTTTATGCCAGAATTAATCAGGGATTTCTCATGTATTCCATTGCTCTCTCTGTTTAACTTTATGCGATACCACACTCCTTTGATTATTGTAGCTTTGTAGTCAGTTTTGTAACGAGGAAGTATGAGTCTTCCTACTTTACTCCTTTTCAAGATTGCTTTGACTGTTCGGGGTCTCTGAGTTTCCATATGAATTTTAGGGTGGAAGTTTCTATTTCTACAAAAAGAAGGCATTGGAATTTTGATTTGGATTGTGTTCAATCTGTCGATCATTTTGGGTAGTATTAACATCTTAACAATAGTAAGTCTTCCAATCCATGAACACAGAGAATGTTTCCATTTATTTATGCCTCCTCTATTTACTTTCAGTGATGTTTTTTCGTTTTCATTTTACAAGTCTTTTATCTCGTTGGTTAAGTATTTGATTCTATTTGATGCTGCTATAAATGGAACTGTTTTTTCTTAATTTCCCTTAAGGATTGTTCCTTGTTAGTGTATACAAAGGCATCCGATCTTTGTGTATTGACTTTGTATCCTGCTGCTTCCCTAAGTTCCTTTGTGGTTTAATTTTTGTTGACTCTTTAGAATATTGTATATATAAGATCCTAACATTTGAGGAGAAATATTTTTCCTTCCTCCTTTCCAACTTGGATACTATTTATTTCTATTTCTTGCCTAATGTCCTGACTAAAAATTCTAGCGCTGTGTTGAATAGACGCATGAGAGTGAGTGTCCAAAGCACCCAGATTTCAAACACAGTTTTTATTCTGTTGAGGTAGTTTCCTTCTAGTCTCAGTCTATTGAAAATTTTTATCATGAAGGGGTGTTGAATTTGTCCAATGCTTTTTCTGAATCAATTGGCATGATTGTGTGTGTGTGTGTGTGTGTGTGTGTGTGTGTTTCCTTCATTTTATTCATGTGGTGTGTTACTTTGATCAGTGTTCATATGTTGCACCACTCTTGCATTCCAGTGAATAATTGCACTTTTTGTAATCCATTAAACATGCTGCTGCATTTCATCTGCGAGTATTTTGTTAAGGATGTTTGCATTAATGTTCATTAAGGGTATTGGTCTATAGATTTCAATTCTTGTATTGTCTCTTTCTGCCTTTGGTATTGGGGTAATGGTGGCCTCAAAGAGTGGGTTAGGAATTGTGTCATACTTTCACATTTACGAAAAAGCTTAAGAAAGATTGATGTTAGTTATTCCTTAATATTTGGTAGAATTGACCAGTGAAGTCATGAGGTCAAGGACTTTTCTTTCCTGGGAGATTCTTAATTATTGATTCAATATCCTTACTAGTCATAAGTCTATTCAAATTTTCTATTTCTTCATGATTTAGTCATGGTAGGCTTTGAATTTCCAGGAATTTATCCATTTTCTCTATGTTTTCCAATTTGTTGGCATTTAATTGTTCATAGTACTCCCTTATAATCCTTTCGATTTCAATAGAAGTGGTTATAATATCCACACCTTCATTTCTGACTTTTTCTTTGATATTTTAAGAAGTTTTAAATCATATGAAAAATGTCCTACATATACAAGAGTTAGAAGCATGTTATAATTTACTATCCAGACCCCTTTACCAAGTTTCAAAAATTATCATTTCATAGCTAATCCTGTTTACCTTTACCATATTACTCAACCCCTTACCCAACTGGGTTATTTGGAAGAAAATCCCAGATATCATATTTCCAGATATGTATTTCCAAAAGATAAGTATTTATTAAAATTATAATAACAAAACTGCTTTGCATCTAAATTAAAATGTCTTAATACTACCAAATGTCCAATCAGTATCTCAATTTCCCCAATTGTGGGCAAGGATTTTAACACAGAGTCACATTAAAAATGTAAGATAGAGATGTGTGATAAAGTTAGTGGATATAGTTGATCCGTTCTGAAAAACTTACCCTGCAATATCCTTTTATCATAAATTATTTAAACTAAAATCTGCTCAAATATAAACCATAGTTACCTTGGATACTCTATAAGCAGGCAACTATTATAGTTCTATTCTGCATTTAACATGCTTTATAGATATAAAAAGTAAAGGAAATGAGGAAAAAGTAGAGTTCAACTCCTTACCTCAGTCCCTCCAACAAACTGTAGTATCTATTGTGGGACAGGGAGGAAACTGATATAGAGAGAAAACCTGAGAATGGAGTAGAAAATCTTTTCCCAGCAGAAATAAGCTAGACGTTTTATTCTGAGACAGGAAATAATATTCATGATCATGTTCTTGTCAACAATATCTTGTTCTAATATGATTAATTTGAGTCTTCTTTTTTTTCTTAGTCCATCTAGCTAAAGTTGTATCAGTTTCGTTGATTTTTTCCAAAGAATCAGCTTTTGGCCTTATTGATTTTCCCTATTGTTTTCTATTCTCCATTTTATTTATCTCTACTCTAATCTTAATTTCCTTTCTCCTGCTAGATTTCTGTTTAGTTTGTCCTATTTTCCTATTTCCTCTAGTTGTAACAAGTAAGGTCGTTGACTTGAGATCTTCCTTGTTTTTTATGTAAACCCACATAGCTTTCCCTCTTACCACTCCTTTTGCTGCATCCCATGAGCTTTGCTGTTTTGGCTTTGTTTTCACTCATATTGAAATATTTCCCAAATTCCCTTGGGTTTTCTTCTTAGATCCACTGGTTTCTTTAAGAGAGTATTGTTTAATTTCCACAAACTTGTGCATTTTCCTGTTTTCTTTCTGAGATTGATTCATAACTCTATTCTGTTGTGATCAGAAGAGATACCTTCTAAAATATTTCTATTTTAAACCTACTGAGATTCAATTTGTAGCATAATATATGGTCTATTCTGGAAGATATCCCACATGCATTTGAGGAAATACGTATTCTGCTATTTTGGGGTAGATGTTTTCTTTAGGTCTGATAAAACTCTGGTTTATTATGTTATTCAAGTCCTCTATTTCCTTCCTTATCTTCTGTCTGGTAGTTCTATCAATTATTGAGATAGTGGTACTGAACTCTTCAACTATTATAAAAACTGTCTATTTTAAAGGCCAATTCTGCCAGTTTTTGCTTCATATATTTTCATGGTCAATTATTAGGTTTGTAACTGTTTACAACTGTTATATCTTCTTGCTTTATTGAATCCTTCAATAAGTATGGTTTCTTTGTATCTAGTAAACTTTTTTAATTAAGTTTTTAATTCTATTATAGTTAACATACAGCGTTATATTAGTTTCAGGTGTACAATATAGTGATTCAACAATTTTATATGTTACTCAGTGCTCATCAGGATAAGCGCTCTCCTTAATCCTATTTAATCCATCACCTTTAATCCTTTAATCCTAATCCTTTAATCCATCACCTATTTCACTCATCCCCTCACCTATCTCCCCTGTGGTAACCATCAGTTTGTTCTCTATAGTTAAGAGTCTGTTTCTTGCTTTGTTTCTCTCTTTTCTTTTCCTCCTTTGTTTATTTGTTTCTTAAACTCTACGTATTAATGAAATTACATGGTGTTTGTCTTTGACTGACTTATTTCGCTTACATTATATCCTCTAGCTCCATCTATGTTGTCGCAAATGGTAAGATTTCATTCTTTTTTATGGCTGAATAACATTCCATTGTATATATATACACCACATCTTCTTTATACATTCATCTTTTGATTGACACTGGGCTGCTTCCATAATTTGGCTATTGTAGATACTGCTGCAATAAATATAGTGGTGCATATATCCTTTCAAAATAGTGTTTTGTACTTTTTGGATAAATATCCAGTAATGCAATTACTGGATCATAGGGTAATTACATTTTTAACTTTTTGAGGGAACTCCATACTATTATTCACATGGCTGCACCAGTTTGCATTCCTAACCAAAACTGCATGAGGGTTCCTTATTCTCCACATCCTTACCAGCCCTCGTTGTTTCTTGTGTTGTTGATTTTAGCCATTCTGACAGGCCTGAAGTGATATCTCCTTGTGGATTTGATTTGCATTTCCTTGATGATCAGTGATGTTAACCATCTTTTCATGTGTCTGTTGGCTATCTGTATGTCTTCTTTGGGAAAATGTCTGTTCATGTCTTCTGCCCAATTTTTAATTGGATTATTTGTTTTGAATTGTATAAGTTCTTTATAGTTTGGATACTAACGCTTTATTAGATATGTCATTTGCAAATATCTTCTCCCACTCCATAGGTTGTCTTTTAGTTTTATTGACTGCTTCCTTCACTGTGCAGCAGCTTTTATTTTGATGTACTCCCAACAGTTTATTTTTTATTTTGCTTCTCTTGACTCAGGAGACATATCTAGAATAATATTTCTATGGTGAAAGTAAAAAATTACTACCTGTGTTCTCTTCTAGGATTTTTATGGTCAGGTCTCATTTTTAAGTCTTTAATCCACTTCGAGTTTATTTTTGTATATGGTATAAGAAAGTGGTCCAGTTTCATTCTTTTGCACGTAGCTGTCCAGTTTTCCCACTACCATTTGTTAAGATTATCTTTTTCCCATTGCATGTTTTTGCCTCTTTCGTCAAAGATTAATTGACCATGTAATCATTGGTATGTTTCTGGGTTTTCTATTCTGTTCCATTGATCTATGTGTCTATCTTTGTGCCAGTATCATACTGCTTTGATTAGTACAGTGTTGTAGTATAACTTAAAATCTAGAATTGTGATACCTCCAGCTTTGTTTTTCTTTTCCAAGATTGTTTTGGCTATTCAGGATCTTTTGTGATTCCATACAAATTTTAGGATTATTCATTCTATTTCTGTGAAAAATGCTGTTGATATTTAATAGGGATTGCATTAAATCTATAAATTGCTTAGGGTAGTATGGACATTTTAACAATATTTTTCTTCCAATCTATGAGCACAGACTATCCTTCCATTGATTTGTGTCATCTTTAATTTCTTTCATCAGTGCTTTATAGTTCTCAGAGTACAGGTGTTTCATTTCCTTGCTTAACTTTATTGCTAGGTATTTTATTATTTTTGACGCAATTGTAAATAAGATTGATTTCTTAATTTCCATTTCTGTTTTTTCTTTATTAGTATATAGAAATGCAACAGATTTCTGTACATTGATGTTGTATCTTGCAAATTTACTGAATTCATTTATCAGTCCTAGATTTTTGGTGGAGTCTAGGATTTTCTATATCTAGTATCATGTCATCTGCAAATAGTGCAAGTTTTACATCTTCCTTACCAATTTGGATGCCTTTTAGTCCTTTTTCTTGTCCAATTGCTGTGCTAGGATTTCCAGGACTATGTGGAATAAAAGTGGTGAGAGTTGACATCCTTATCTTTTTCCCAATCTCGGGGAAAGCTCTCAGTTTTTCACCATTGAGTATGATGTCAGCTGCAGGTTTCTCATATGGCCTTTAGTATATTGAAGTATATCCTTCTAAACCTACTTTTTTGAGAGTTTTTATCATGAATGGTTGTATTTTGTCAGATGCTTTTTCGGCACGGATGGAAATTATCATATGGTTTTTATCCTTTCTCTTATTGATGTGATGTATCACATCGATTGATTTGCAAATACTGAACCACCCTTGCACCCTGGCAATAAATCCCACTTTACCAGGGTGAATGATTTTTTTAATGTATTATTGGATTTGGTTTGCTAATACTTTGTTGAGGATTTTTGCATTTATGTTCATCAGAGATATTAATCTGTAGTCCTCTTTTTTTGTAGTGTCTTTATCTGGTTTTAGTAACAGGATAACACAGGCCTTGTAAAATGAATTTGGAGTTTTCCTTCCTCTTCTATTTTTCGGGATAGTTTGAGAAGAACAGGTATTAACTCTTCTCTAAATTTTTGGTCGAATTCACCTGTGAAGCTGTCTTGTCCTGGACTTTTGTTTGCTGGGAGTATTTGATTACTGATTCAATTTCATTGCTGGTAACAGCTCTGTCCAAATTCTCTATTTCTTCCTGATTCAATTTTAGGAGATTCTGTTTCTAGTAATTCATCTATTTCTTCTAGGTTGCTCAATCTGTTGGGAACAAGCTGTGAAATCTCTGAGAATCAGTTTCATCATCTATGAGCTGGAAACTGGATCCCCTTCCCTATTGACCTCCCAATTATTCTGAGGAGCACATGGACTGACAGACATTAAAAGCACAGAGAAAACAGTAACACTACACACTGAGAGTGATTTTAATGTTCAAATTTACATTTTGTTACCACAGAGCACTGAATATAAATCACTACTTCATCTGGTGCTCTGCTGAATGTACAGTGAAATGTCCTAATGCTAGGGAGAAAAACCAACTGCAGCAGACTTATGGAAAAATACCCTGACAGTCCCCAACATGGACACTGACTCACCATAATCAATTTTCAATAATAATTTTGACTATATAAGACTGATGATAGATTCTGTGTGTAGCATGTAACTCTACTGTGTTGTTATATGAAAATCTACTTCTCTATCCTGCTACAGTAACATTTGTGACATAACACATCACACACATCATTAAACACTTAGCAGGTATAAACATGTTTGCTATTGTTGCTTTTACATAATTAAATGAATGACTGAAACAATAATCATTTCCTCTTGCAGGATTTAGCAGCATTTCCTACTCAGCCCTGTCTCACTGGAGCTGACAGCAGGAACAATGTACCTGAATATTCTTGCATAGATTAAAAGTGGGTTGTATGCCATACAATAGATGTTAGGCAGAAATCTCATAAGCTATAAGACTTGAATACACTGCATGCACGTGTGTGTGTGTGTGTGTGTGTGTGTAGGGAGGCACTATGAAGAAGAGTGGATGGAGTTCAACAAAGCTTGGGTTCAGGAATTAAAGAGATATAGAACTAATACCACTTTTATTTCTGGTTTTCATCATTTCTTAACCACAGCACACACTGATCATGCCCATTCCAAACCTAGTCCCGAGTAACAATAGTAGGTCACTTACAGAAAGCTCACATTAAACAAATTTAGCATGTGATCAGGAAATTTTCTTTATGGTTTATCTAAGAGGAACATTTTTTTATTATAGCTCAGAAAGTCCACGTTTTTCACACTAAATTAGAAAAATCCCCTTCCTAATACACAGGCGACTCATATGGCTTACCTATTTGACTCTCCGCTGTGACAATTTCAAAAGAATTATACTTTCTCTCAAACCCTTTTTATCACATTTCATATAACAAATAGAATATAAAACTATTGCCTCTATTAAAACTTCACCACCCTTAAATTTTACCACCTCTCTTTATATCCATTTTTTTATTGTTTCCATAATAATCTGAAAGAATAGAACCTAATTTTAAAGAAAGGACTTTTTTTCTGAAATTGAAATATAGTTAATTTGTATTTGAGTGTCATTAAATGAAAAATTAATGACTTTAAAAACCACTCTTTGGAACACCTCAAATAGTAATAAAATACATAAAGAGTGAGTGCACCTCTGCAATGCCTACAAACTATCCCAAATACCACAGCTATAAACTTTTTTTCCTATAGGGAAAACAATTTTATCAAAACAGTTAGTAAAAGAGAAGCAAAATGAAAACTCCACCCAAGATCAGCTATTTCATGTAAATAGTGAAGTGAAAACCAAGTGTATTAATATTGAGGTCAGAAGATGGGGAACCAGTGGTCATTTAAAAATCACAAATCAAGAATTTAGCAATGTTAAACACCTCAAAAACAAACACGTGTATGATCTAGCTCTGCTAACTTTTAAAATACCAAAATATTGAGTGGAGGTTACAAAACAGTAACATAGTAAATGTTATTAAATGTAAATGTTATTTAAGTTACCTTGGAACACATTTAAATTGTGACTTCACAAGTCATATTAAGGGTTTTTACGTGATCATTGTTTTGCCCGTTCTCTCAAAAGAAAAACAATCCAACATCCCATTACAGAAAAGACACCATCACAATTTTGTCTACTCACCAATAGTTCTTACAAATTGTCATTGTTCCCTCAGCTATAATGTGAGGTTTTTGTACTTCAAAATCCATATGGGAGTAGCATGTGGAAGACACCTAAAACAGGAGTGATGCTATTGTTCCCAGGACCACCAGTCCTGTGAGTTTAACTTTTAAATATCAAATAACTTAAGCTTTTATTCTATCCAAAGAAATCCTGTCATCCACATAATATTCTGGAGCCTTCCCAAAAGGAAAGTTATCCAAAGATTTCTTTTCTCATTTTATTTTCTACTCCTCTTCCTGAGTTTTTTTTTTTTTTTAAGATTTTGTTTATTTATTTATTTGGCAGTGAGACAGAGAGCACAAGCAGGGGGAGCAGCAGGCAGAGGGAGAAGCAGGCTCCCCACTGAGTAGGGAGCCTGATGTGGGGTTTAATCCCAGGACCCTAGGATCATGACCTGAGCTGAAGGCAGACACTTAACTGACTGAGCCACCCAGGCGCCCCCCAACTTGAGTTTTGACTACCACTCATTATTTTATCTCCTTAAGATGCTGTCCTTGCTCTACCTGGTTCCCCACAAATGTGGCCATGGCCATTGGTCTTCATTCCCAAGACCACTATTAATATATGGTCATTGTGTTTTCTAAGTTTTAATGAAAACTTTATGGACAGTGAAGGATAATGAAAGTTCTATGGAATAGGTTACAAATTAGAATGAAATACAGTTTCTAAAATCTCATTGTCAATTCCCTATTGAAGGAGGTCTCATTTATTGGCCACGTATCTCTTTAGGTCATGCACTAATGGCATGTTCCTGGGAAATTTTTCCTCCTGTGTCTTGTTTTTCTCACACACACACAAAAAAAAGTCAGCATTCAAAATGGAAGTGTTTTCTCATATTTCATGTTTACTAAAATAAAAATAAAATGAATTAGAAAGTATATTAGAAATGGGGCACCTGGGTGGCTTAGTCAGTTAAGCATTTGACTCTTGGTTTCAGCTCAGGTCATGATCTCATGTGAGATCAAGCCCCACATCAGGCTCCACACTCAGTGGGGAGTCTGCTTGAAGATTCTCACCCTCTGCCCCTCATTCCACTCATGCACGTAAGTGCTCTTTCTCTAATATAAATAAATCTTAAAAAAAAGAAAAGAAAAGAAAAGAAAGTGTGCTAAAAAAGAGTAGTTGACTTGAAATCAGGTAGCTAATAGCTTGTTCTAGAATTCTTCATGAAAAGCTGTGTGTGACTTTAAGTAATCATTAACCTCAATATATATTGACAATCTATTGTGTGTGACTTTGTAGAGAAATAAATATGAAATGTCTGTGAAAAGAAGCTTAATGTATTAGGTTTACATCTGCAAAGTGGAGTAAAATTGATAGTTGTTATGGAACCTGCTATAATTGTGAAACACTGGCATTTGAAGGAGTCATATTCCTGCCCACAGTAGAACGGAAAGAAAAGAATACAGACAGATTACCTGACTCATGCTTCCAACAGCATATACGAGATGGCAGTTAAGAAACCCCACAAAATACAATGTCACAGTGGTGATATTTTATTGATCATTTGCAGAATCATTCACCTTTTTCCAGGAGAAAAAAAGTCCACTAATGACAATAAAAAGAGATGAATTTCTTCCTTAATGTTATTCTTAAATAGGAAAAACGAAGGAAAGGAACTAAAGTTGCAGAAAGGAAGCAGACCAACCCTAAAAAAAGTGGAAACAAATTTAGAGAAGGCTCAAATTTCCTCCACCACAGTGAGAAATTAATAGGATAAGGAGACTACCACTAAAAATATTGTAAAAACACATGGAATCTCCCTGCCCCATGACTACCTGCACAGAGACACTGATTTTGATCAAAACGTTCTCTTACTGAGGGTTTTTGTCAGAGCAATTTTAACATCTTTGTTTCTCAAGCTGTAAATCAAAGGGTTCATTGCGGGAACAACATTGGTATAAAAGACAGAAGAGATTTTCCCCTCATCCATAGACCCAGCAGAAGATGGTTTAAGATACATAAATGCACCTGATCCAAAGAAGAGAGAAACAGCAACTATGTGGGAACTGCAGGTGCTGAAGGCTTTGGACCTGCCCTCCCTGGAGCTGATGCGGAGGATGCTGGAGAGGATGAAACCATAGGAGACAAAGATGGTGACACTGGGCACCATCACATTGATGCCCGCCACAATGAAAACCACCAGCTCATTGACATAAGTGCTCGTGCAGGACAGCTGGAGCAGAGGGAGGATGTCACACAAATAATGGTTGATGGTGTTTGCATCACAGAAAGTCAGTCCCAGCATGCATCCTGTGTGAGCCATGGCACCTGAAAATGCCATCAAATATGAACCAAGCATAAGGCTGGAACACACTTTAGGGGACATGAGAACATGATACAAAAGTGGGTTACAGATGGCCACATAGCGATCATAGGCCATTGATGTCAGCACATAGCATTCAGAAATCACAAAAAAACAAAAAAAGTAAAGCTGGGTCATGCATCCCCTGTAGGAGATAATATTCTTCTTTGATGTGAAGTGAGTCAGCATTTTGGGTGTAAACACAGAAGAATAACAGAGGTCTATGAAGGACAAATTGAAGAGGAAAAAGTACATGGGGGTGTGGAGGTGTGTATTCAGCCCGATTAGAGTTATCAAGCCCAAATTTCCCAACACAGTGACCACATACATGATTAGAAACAGGCAGAACAGGGGAAGCTGGAGATCTGATAGGTCTGTGAGCCCCAGCAGAATGAATTCAGTCACTAAAGAAACATTTCCAGGAGCCATTTTTCTCTAACGGGATCTGTGGACAGAGGAGAAAAGGGTTGCATTACAGAAAAACTCAGCTCTTCCTGCAATATCCCATCTTACAAGAGAGTGTGTACACTGGGAATGTCTGAGATTAGCCCAGCGAGTCTAATCTGCCTTTTCCATTAGCATGAGACTAAGTGACAGGACTTTCTCTTACTAGAGTCTTAATGAGGTAAATATAGCAAAGGGCATCACAAACTTAGCCTGCAGAGGAAAGGCCAGTGTTGCCATATGCAAATGTGATTTCTGGAAAACCAAGGGTGTGTAAGAAGAAGCCTGGCCCAGGACAGAATCATCCTTCTCTGATTGCACCATTTCTTCATTCACTTGAACCTTCTCCTCACCAGCAAAATTGGAGGAAGAGATCCTAACAACCTAAGGCTGGTCTCTAATGAGCCAGATTAGACTTGGTGGGCTGAGAACTATGAATATTGTTCCTAATCCAACACTAAGGAACCAGAGTCTAGGGGAGGTTGAGTTACTGCCCCATGTCACAGAGAAAAACTCATAAATCTGGAAGACTGAGAGTTCCAACCATAGAGAGGGAACTTACTGAGATACTGCATCCATTGTACCCCCTGATCTCTGAACATTCTTTTGTCCCCCTGAAGCATATTCTCCTGCCAGTTTCATTTCATCTCAGGACTACACAAAATGGGAAAGAAAGGGGCTTATCTTAGATTTTTGGACCTGCATCTCAAAACAAGAAGGACATTGATATAAATAGAATTCAGACACTCACCCTCCTTAGGCCAGAAAATGTCAGTGCTTCCTTATCCTTGGTATCTACCCCGTGGTCCTGGAAAGGCAGTTTCAGGCTCTGAGGCTTTGGTTCCATTAATTCTAAAAGGATTTAGCCCAGACTTAATTTCACATATGCCCCTTGAATATTTCTGGACTATAAATCATAACTTCTGATTATAACTTTGAGTTCTCTCAAGTGGCAGAGAAAAATAGTCTTTATTATTATCACATTTGCTACTTGATAAAAAACATGGAAGACTGTGAGCTGAATGATAAAGTGCACTTGATTATAAAAACAAGGTAGAAGTTTGCTCGGGCTCTTCCTCAAGGAATAGATTCTGTGTGTAAAAGAGAAATAGGGGATTGATTTTATTTACACTCAGGACAACAATCTCTATTTAGTTCCTTAGGGACTCAATATCTAATCAAGTTTACTCTTCACTCTAAGGGTTGTACATCCCCTAAGGGAGAAGGAAAAATAAATTCCTATCTTCCTATCATCTTCATCTCTTAAGGAAAATCTATTACATAGGTTCTTTCTCTCTTTCTTCCCATATCCTAAATGAAAATTTTCCATAGACTCTGCTGCCTACAGGCTTCTTTATTTCTTTACCTGAAATATTTCAAATATTGCAGTAATTCAATTCAGTTGTTGTTTCTCCTGGGATAATTCCAAAAGGAAAGGATACTGCCTTTCTTGCTTTTTAAGTTTATATTTTATTTTTAATTTTTTTTAATTCCAGTATAATTAAGGTACAGTTTTATTGATGTACTATAGTGATTCAACAATTCTATACATTGTTCATCATCAATAAATGTACTCTTAATCACCTTCATTTATTTCACTCATCCTCCTACCCACCTTCCCTCTGGTAACCATCAGTTCTCCAGTTAAGAGTCTGATTTTTTTCTTTGTCTCTTTTTTTCTTTATTTATTCAAATTTGCTTATTTGTTCTTAAATTCCACATATGAGTGGATCAAGTGGTATTTGTCTGATTGATTTATTACACTTAGCATTATACCCTCTAGATAAAATCAAGTTGTTGCTAATGGCAAGATTTCATTCTTTTTCTATGATTAATATTCCATTGTATACACATACCACCTCTTCTTTCATCTATCAAAGGACACTTGGGTTGCTTTCATATTTTAGCTATTATAAATAACAGGGGTTCACATAACTTTTCAAATTAGTGTTTTTGTATTCTTTGGGTAAATATCCAGTAGTGGAATTACTGGATCATAAAGTAATTCTATTTTTAACGTTTTGAGGGACCTCCATACTGTTTTCAACAGTGACTGCACTAGTTTGCATTCCCACCTATAGCACATGAGAGTTCCCCTTTCTCCACAAACTCATCAACACCTGGTATTTCCTGTGTTGTGATTTTAGACATTCTGACAGGTGTGAGGTGATGTTGAGCAACTTCTCATGTGTCTGTTAGCTATCCGTATGTCTTCTTTTGGAGAAATGTCTGTTCATGTCTTCAGCTCATTTTTAAATTGGATTTTTTTGTGTGTGTTGAATTACAGAAGTTCTTTATAAGTTTTGGATACTTAGCCTTTTTTTTTTTTTTTGGATACTTACCCTTTATTGGATATATCATTTGTAAATGTCTTTTTCCATTCAGTGGGTTGTCTTTTTGTTTGTTGACTGTTTCCTTTGTTATGCAGAAGCTTTTTATTTTGAAAACGTCCCAATAATTTATTTTTCTTTTTGTTTCCCTTGCCTCAAGAGACATATCTAGAAGGACGTTGTTATGGCCAATGTCAGAGAAATTATTCCTTGTGCTCTCTTCTAGGACTTTTATGGTTTCAGGCCTCACACTTAGGTCTTTAATCCATTTTGAGTTTATTTTTATGTATGGAGTAAGAAAGTTTCCTCCTTCCTTCCTTCTTTCCTTCCTTCCTTTTTTCATTCATTCATTTTGCTGTAACTGTCCAGTTTTCCCAGCCCCATTTGTTGAAGAGATTGTGTTTTTCCATTGCATATTCTTGCATCCTTTGTCATAGATTAATTGATCATATAATTGTAGATCTATTTCTGGGGTCTCTATTCTGTTCCACTGATCTATGTTTCTATTCTATGCTAGTACCATACTGTTTTGATTGCTACAGATTTGTAGTATAACTTGAAATCTAGGATTGCAATACCTCCAGCTCTGTTTTTCTTTTTCAAGATTGTTCTGGCTATTTAAGGTCTTTTGTGGTTTCATACAAATTTTAGGATTATTTGTTCTAGTTCTGTGAAAAATGCTGTTGATATTTTGATTGGGATTATATTAAATCTGTAGATTGCTTTCAGTAGTATGAACATTTTAACAATATGTGTTCTCCCAATCCATGGCATGAACTGTCTTTGCAATTATTTTTGTGATCTTCAATTTCTTTCATTAATGTTTTATTGGTCTCAGAGAACAGGTCTTTCACCTCCTTGGTTAAGTTTATTGTTAGATATTTTATTATTTTTGGTGCAATCATAAATGGAACTGTTTGTTTAACTTCTCTTTCTGCTACTTCATTATTAGTGTATAGAAATTCAATAGATTTTGCATATTGATTTTGTATCCTGAAACCATACTGAATTCATTTATCAGTTCTAGTGGTTTTTTGGTGGTATCTTTAGGGTTTTCTATATATAGTATCAAGTCATCTGCAAATAGTGAAAGTTTTACTTCTTCCTTACCAATCTGGATATTCTGTATTCCTTTTTCTCGTCTGATTGTCATCACTAGTACTTCCAGTACTATGTGGAATAAAAGTGGTGAGAGTAGACATCTTTGTCTTATTCCTGATTTCAGAAGAAAAGCTCTCAATTTTTCACCATCATGTATGGTGTTAGCTGATGTTAGCTGTTACTTTATTCAGAGTGTTTATCATGAATGGATGCTGTACTTTGTCAAATTCTTTGACATATTGAATGGTTTTTATTCTTTCTCTTATTGATGCAATGCATCATGTTGGTTGTTTTGTGAATACTGAACCACCTTGCACCCCAGGAATAAATCCCACTTAATTGTGGTGAGTGGTTTTTTTAATGTACTGTTGGATTCAGTTTGCTTATATTTTGTTGAAGATTTCTGAATCTATGTTCATCAGAGATACTGAACTGTAGTTCTCTTTTTTTGCAGTGTCTTTACCTGGCTTAGGTATCAGCATAACGTTGGCCTTATAGAATGAATTTGGAAGTGTTTCTTCTTCTATTTTTTGGAAGAGTTTGAGGAAGAATAGGTATTAACTCTTCTTTAAATGTTTGGTAGAATTCGCCTGTGAAGCCGTCTGGTCCTGGACTTTTGTTTGTTGGGAGTTTTTTTTTTATTATTGATTCTATTTCATTGCTGGTAATCAGTCTGTTCAAATTTTCTATTTCTATTTTCTATTTCTATTTTCTATTTCTTCCTGCTAAAACTAGGAGGTTATATACTTCTAGGAATTTTTTTCCATTTCTTCTAGTTTGTCCAATTTGTTGGCATATAATTTTTCATAATATTCTTTTATACTCCTTTGTATTTCTGTGGTGTTGGTTGTTCTTTCTCCTCTTTTATTTCTGATTTTGTTTGACTCTTCTCTCCCTCTCTCTCTCTCTCTCTCTCTCTCTCAAATGAGTCTGGCTAAAGGTTTATCAATTTTGTTGATCTCAAAGAATCAGCTCATGGTTTCACTGATCTGTTCTATTGTTTTTTTTAGTTTCTATTTCATTTATTTCTGCTCTAATCTTTATTACTTCCTTCTTTACTGTTTTAGGTTTTGTTTTTTCTTCTTTTTCTAGCTCCTTTAGGTATAAGATTTGTTTGTTTGAGATTTTTCTTGCTTCTTGAGGTAGACCTATATTGCTATAAACTTCACTCTTAGAACAGCTTTTGCTGCATCCCAAAGGCTTTGAACCACTGTGTTTTTGTTTTCATTTGTTTCCATGTATTTTATTTCCTCTTTGAGGTCTTGGTTGACTCATTCATTCTTTATTGACATGTTATTTAACCTCCATATATTTGTGGTCTTTCCAGATTTTTTACTCCTGATTGATTTCTAGTTGCATAGTGTTTTGGTCAGAAAAGATGCATGGCATGACTTCAACCTTTTTGAATTAGTTAAGACTTGTTTTGTGGCCTAGTGTATGATCTATTCTGGAGAATGTTCCATGTGCACTTGAAAAGAATATGTATTCCACTCTTCCCAGACAGAATGTTCTGAATATATCTGTTAAATCCATATGGTCCAATATGTCATTCAAAGCCACTGTTTCCTTATTGATTTTATGTTTGGATGATCTATCCATTGATATAAGTGGAGGTGTTAAAGTCCCTTACTATTATCGTATCACTAGTAATTACTTCCTTTATTTATTAATAGCTGCTTTATGTATTTGGATGCTCCCATGTTGGTTGCATAAATATTTACAATTGTTATAGTTTCTTGTTGGATTGTTCCCTTTATTATTATGTAGTGTCCCTCTTTCTTTCTTATTAGTCTGTTTTAAAGTCTGTTTTGTCTGATGTAAGTATTGCTATCCTTGCTTTCTTTTCACTTCCATTTGCATAATAAATTCTTCTCTATCCCTTCACTTTCAATCTGTATGCATCTTTAGGTCTGAACTGAGTCCCTTGTAGGCAGCATATAGACAGGTCTTGCTTTTTTATCCATTCAGTCACTCTATGTCTTTTGATTGAAGCATTTAGTCCATTTATATTCAAGTTAATTATTGACAGGTATGTACTTATTGCCATTGTATTACTTGTTTTATGGTTGTTTATGTAGTTCTTTTCTGTTCTTCTCTTGCTCTCTTTTCTCATGGTTTGCCGGCTTTTTTTTTTTAGTAATATAGGTGGATTCCTCTTTATTTTTTGCATATCTATTATTGATCTTTGATTTGAGGTTACCATCAGGTTTGTATAACATCTCATGCATATAGCAGTCTGTATTGAGTCAATGGATGTTTAATAAGTTTGAACCCATTCTAAAAGCACTAAATTTTTACTCCTCTCCCCCACCATGTTTTAGGTAGATGGTGTCATGCTTGACCTCTTTTTATCTTGTGAATTCCTTCACTGATTTTTATAGATGTATTTATTTTATTACTTTTGTGCTTCCCACTTTTCTTACTCCTGCTTATGGTCTTTCCTTTATACTCCATGAGTCCCCTTTAATATTTCTTGGAGGGCTGGTTTAGTGGTCATGAATTCCTTAAACTTTTGTTGTCTGAGAAACTCTATTTCTCTTTCTATTCTGAATGATAGTCTCGCTGGATAGAATATTCTTGACTGTAGGTTGTTTTCTTTCAGTATTTTAATAGGTCATGACATGCCCTTCTAGCCTTCAATGTTTCTGCTGGAAAATCAGGTAATCTCCTTATAGGGTTTTCCTTGTATGTAACTGCTCTTTTTTTTTGGGGGGGGGTCCTGCTTTTAAAATTCTCTCTTTATCATTACTTTTTTACCATTTTAATTACTATGTATCTTGGTGTGGACCACCTTGGGTTGATTTTTTGTGGAGTTCGGTATGCCACTTGGATCTAGATTTGTTTCCTTCCCCAGATTCAGGAATTTTTCAGCTACTATTATTCAAATAAATTTTCTGCCCCTTTTCTCTCTTTTCTCCTTCTGAAATCCCTAAAAGGTAAATGCTATTATGGTTGATGATGTCATTAAGTTCCCTTAATCTATTCTCATTTCTTCTTATTCTTTTTTCTTTCCCTGTTCAGCTTGACTGCTTTCCATTATTCTGTCTTCCAGATCACCGATCCATTCTTCTGCCTCCTCCAGTCTATTTTTAATTTCAGTTGAGTTCTTCATCTCTGATTGGTTCTTTTTTATGTTTTTCTATTGTTTTGTTGGACTCACTGAGACCCTCCATTTTTTTCTCAAGTCTAATGAGTATTTTCATTATCATTATTTTAAATTCTCTATCAGGCTTATTACTTATCTCCATTTTGTTTAGCTCTTTTGCTAAAATTTTGTCCTGTTCTTTCATTTGGGATATATTCCTCTGTCTACTTACTTTGTCTAACTCTCTGTGTCTGTTTTGATGTGTTAGGAAATTCAGCTATGTCTCCTGCTCTGGAAAGTAGTGACCTTATAAAGAAGAGGCCCTGTAATGCTCTGCAATGCAATGTCCCCTGTTCACCAGAACCTGGCACTTCAGGAGTATCTCCTCTGCATGTTACCTGTTGTGTGTTACCTGCTGTGTGTTACCCTACTGTTATGGCTTAGGCATGTTTGCCTTCAGTCCAGTTGTCTTCAATGGCTCTCCCTGCTGGTTGTGAGCAGGGTTTAGTCCTTCTGTTGTTCATGGACCAGACTAGGGCCACCTTGGGCTTGAGCTGGGTCAGATCCAGCCTTTGCCAGTGGTGCAGTTATATGGAACTGCAGGCACTTTCCTGGTGTTGCTTCCTGAGAAGCTTTCATTGGTGGGCACGACTGCCATCAGATCAGATATCTGCCCCCAGCCCACTGCTTGGAGCCACCACAGAACTGGTACGTGTGTTTATCTTCTCCCCTCCCCAAGGCAGGAGTCATTTGGAGAGGTACTGTCCCATGTTGGGGCTATTCACGTACTTCCATGCTTGTGGCACAGATTTGGATAGACTCCTGCCAAGGGTGTGTTGGACAGGGTGGATTCACAAGAGAATGCAGGGGCAGGGCATATTGGAACATATTTTTTTCTATTATGCTTTGTGAATTAAACAGATCAATTATTGATCAAGAATTCTTAATAATTACAGCCACAATTTTTTTTACAGTCACCATACCAAAAGTTAATGAATATAAAGGTAACACAGAGTTTGAAATCATTTTTTAAACCATTCAAAAGTTTACAAATGAAATCATTCAAATAATGAAAGAGCTTTTTTCTTTCATGGAGAAATTTAATGTTAAGGCAATTTAGAGCCAATTTCATGTTTTCATTTCAAATGCTTCAAAATAACAAAGAAGTCCTAATTTTCAGAAGGCTTGTACATTCTTAGAGCAATTGCACTAGCTTAAAATGGTACTAACAGGATACATCAGCTGGAAATCATCAGGAGTATCTGAAATGGGGAAACACGTTGGGCAGCTTCTTGGAGCAAATTCATGATTCACTGCCTGGCCTTCCACTACCACAAACAGCCACACCTATGGGTGTTGCTTGGGCACCTAAAACATAAACTCCTCCAGCAGTCCCATGAGCCTCTTGCCCACAGTGTGTACTGTCTTCCTCTGCATGTAGCTGCTTTAGCTGGCAACCAGATGGTGGAGCACCTCTTTTTAAATGGAGCAATGAGTACCATTTTGTCTCATTTTCGCTGCTTCCCAAAGCCACAGGAATGCAATCACATCAGACTTCTTTTACTCTTGATCTCCCAGAAACCACTTTTTAGGCTACAACATGCCAATGCAATCACAATGAAACTCCAACTCTTCAAGGACAAATCTGATTGTCCTAAATACCTTAACCCTAGCCCATTTTCTGTATTGTCTACTACACAGTGTTTAGAAAGTTCTGTCCCAACGTGTTTTTATGAAGGATAAAGAATGAGAACTTTTGGTTTAAAAAATCTAAGAACTTTTCCATTAGTAAGTCAGCCGCAGTGCTAGGGCAAATCATGGACCAGAAAACATTTCAATTCCTTTAGGTGATGGAAGGAATCTGGTTGATGAACAGGCACCATTTCATGAGCACCAAAACAATAAGTTTCTAAGATTTCTTACTTCATGTTTTTTTTTTGTAAGTTAAACCATAGGATCATTTTAAGTTAATGTTAATCTAATTAAGGCAGATTATAATTGATGTAATTAAGTCTTTATATATAAAAAAGATTTGATATGCCATTAGCATATGGGTTGAACATAAGTAAAATAAAAATTTTACAA
This sequence comes from Ursus maritimus, assembly GCF_017311325.1. Classification (NCBI taxonomy): domain Eukaryota; kingdom Metazoa; phylum Chordata; class Mammalia; order Carnivora; family Ursidae; genus Ursus; species Ursus maritimus. The sequence continues at coordinate 44,134,688 of NW_024424008.1, read as the reverse complement.
TTTAAATTGTTTATGGAGGGGTGCCTGGGTGGTTCAGTCATTAAGAATCTGCCTTCAGCTCAGGGCGTGATCCCAGAGTCCTGGGATCGAGTCCCACATCAGGCTCCTCCACTGGGAGCCTGCTTCTTCCTCTCCCACTCCCCCTGCCTGTGTTCCCTCTCTTGCTGCCTGTCTCTCTCTCTCTGTCAAATAAATAAATAAAATCTTTAAAATAAATAAATAAATAAATAGTTTATGGAGCAACTATGATAAAACAGGAGGATAAGAACTAAATATATGACAATTTCCATACCTTTCAAAAAGTTAGCAAATAAAATACACAAAATTTCCAAATATTCAAGTCATAAAATAATAATAAGCTTATATATTCTGAAATTATTTTACACTGAATTGTCATCTTATATTAATTTTTAAAACACTAGGCTTAAATATTATAATGTGCAAGAAGGTCTGGTTCCTTGGTACTCAGGGATGGTTGTGCAAGAGTATTCTGTTCTTTCTGCAAAGGAAGGAAAGGTCTACAGATGCACAAAGGAAGGTTGGTAAAGTCATTTGTGTGACCTTAAAAAAGAAAAACATTTTGCTAAAAGATTGCTGGGCTAATCAGAAAGCCAATGCGGCTTCAAACAGACTTGCTGGCCTCTGAGGCCTGGGAAAGTTCTGGTCTTTCATTCCCCAAGACCAGTGATCTGCAAATCTCAAAGAAAGTAAATTAGCTCTGCTATAGATCAAGGGCCTTAAGTCAGCAAGTAAGGACTGTGTTAATTTGTTAACCTTTAAGTTAGCCCTTAAGACTGGTTGGAATGTTGTTATAATTATGCCAAATAATATATTTAAATGACAATATTTGCTCTAAAACTCTAGCCTTTTAAAAGAATCTTATCTAGCATACTGTAAGACAGTATCTACAATACATTGCTTGATTCTGTGTCTTAATTTGAGTGTTATGAAAAATTTTCTTATAAGTAGGTGAGAATGTAGTGATTAAAACAAGATTGTATTGTGAAAATAAATAAATAAATAAATAAACATTATACAAGGTGGTTTTAATTAAAAAGATCAATTAGATTTGCCAGGTCAAAACAAGAATTTCAATCTATGAAATAAGACTGTTGACTTCAGGGGCGCCTGGGTGGCACAGCGGTTAAGCTCCTGCCTTCGGCTCAGGGCGTGATCCCGGCGTTATGGGATCGAGCCCCACATCAGGCTCCTCTGCTATGAGCCTGCTTCTTCCTCTCCCACTCCCCCTGCTTGTGTTCCCTCTCTCGCTGGCTGTCTCTATCTCTGTCAAATAAATAAAATCTTTAAAAAAAAAAAAAAAAAAAAAAAAAAAAAAGACTGTTGACTTCATAGAACTGAGCCAGTCTATTTGTTGACTCCTCCACCAGGGAGTGCTGGTGCTTACATATAGTACTCAGACCACAAGTCATGTACTATGTCTGTGACTCATTCACACTTTAACTTTTCATTAAGCACTAAGGATTTACTGACATGGGTGTTATAAATCTATTCTATGTCTTTATTAAAGCATGTAAACTCCTAAAAACCTGTGCTTTGGAATCAACTTCAAACCAAATAGTCTTAAGCTAGCTATTTAACCAGCTACTTTAGCGGATATAGACAAAACAAGGACGGAAGCAGATATGAGGCTTCCATGTTCTACTTGAGGAATAAAAGATTTTTTAAAAAATTATGACAGTGAGATAGGCATTATACTAAATAAAATTACCTGAGTATCTGTTCTTGTGGCAATAATTTTAATCAGATTTAAGTAAAGTTCTTAAATGGCATAATTATCTCCTAAGACTATTCTTACAAACTAATGCTGTAGAACTGTTGAAAACTCATGATATCTTTGTAAACATAAAAATGACAGGGATAATCTACTACATCCCCTAACTAGGGTATATCCTCTGAGATACATCTTCCCATAAAATCATTAAAAGTCGTGATGGATGATAGACAGCTTATCCTCTGTGTAACACACAAAATAAGAAAAATTTGTGTACCTGTTTACCATTGTATTAATTATAAAGAACTCTTTTTCATTGCTTCTTTCCAACTGATAGCATAATACCTAACAGGCTTGTTAAAGTATACATAATATTCTGAGAAGTGTGGCATTCCCCAAACTCCTCAGCCTCAACTATTCCAGGAAAGGATCACAATAAAAAAAAAAAAAAAAAGATTGTGAGGAAACATCTCTTTGTAACTCACCCTGTTTACCCTCACTTTAAAATCAAACTTCTCCAGGGACAGGTGCATTTTTCTAGTTGGGCATCAAAGCCCATAGATAATCTCTTCTGGACAGGCATCTTGGCTGAGGACATTATTCCCATAAATTCCCACTTTCAAACGCATTCTGGAAAAACTCTCAGAAGTTCTTTTATTCCTTCACAATTCTCCTTTCTTCTCTTCCATTTCTTTGTGAGAGGAACACGGATTAAAACACTGGGCTCTGTATCATTGGCTGGGTGATCCTGAGCAAGTTGCATAATTATTTCTTCCTCTAAAGAACAGGTTAAAGAGACTTATCTTTGAATATAATTTGTAAAGAATGTATCACATGTATGGGCCACAGATTTGATTTGACCAAAGGGAGGAGTCAAATTATATAGTGAAAGAATAAACCCCAACAGGACAAGTTTTTTGCCATATATTTTTGTTTGTCTTTTGAAAGCAGGAAAGAGATCTTCCTTTGCAAAAGGGAATCCCTGTTCACACAGTTAGGCAAACAAAGAATCTCGTATTGCTCATGATACTCTATTCTGTAGCCAAGAATATTATTGTGTGATTTTTATCACAATGACAATTCATGGTTACATAGACAAATGGTGGCAATTTCAATTCTGTTTATGACAAAATATCAGTTGACCACTACATAAACAGAGGCATTCATTATTAGTGGGGATTGAAGAAGGTGAGCAGAGTAGTGTGACTCATTCATTCCCAAGCATCCTCAAGAATAAAAGAGAGAAGCTAGGTTCAACAAAGTATTCACTTCCTTTACCCATATGGGACTAAAAATCCAGAACAAGAACCATTATTAAAAGAACCCTGAAGTTTTCTGCAAATTTTTACAACTATACTTGTCTACAATTTTTATCATACCTTCTCTGTTTTAATGCAGTTATAAGTAATAAAACCCTTGAAACAGAAAAGTGTTCTGTGTAATTGTTTCAGAGAAAGCAAAAAAATAAATGAACTGGTAAGACAGCACGCTACTTGATGGCTTACCTTGGATGGGAAAGACAAGAGAAAAAATAATAGGTAGGGCTATGCTTAGATAGGGAAGGTTATCCTAGTGTCCTCAACTGATATGGGGAATAAAGATCAGTTTGGGTTCACCTTGGAACTGAGGATGACCCTGAAGTCCAAGAATAGGCCCACATGGTAACACCAAGTAAGTAGAGAAAAAAGAAATTAAAGTAGAAATCCTGCCAAAAAAAATTTAGAAAGGTAAGGAAAAGGAAAAAGAATAGGAAGAAGAAGATAAGGAAGAGCAGAAAGTGGAGGAAAAGACACAGCAAAAGAGGGATAAATGGTTATGTTCAGTTATAAATTCTCTTCAGGGTTTTCTTCAGAGCAAGTCTGATATCTTTGTTCCTGAGACTATAAATGAAAGGGTTGAGCATGGGCACCACATTGGTACAAAACACTGAGAAAAATTTCCCTTGGCCCACAGACCCATCAGATGATGGTTTGACATGAGTGAGCAACCCAAATCCATAGAACAGACCAACAGTTACTAGGTGGGAGCCACAGGTGCTGAAGGCTTTGGACCAACCCTGAGCTGATGAGATGTGAAGGATGTTGGAAAGAATCAAAATATAAGAAATACAGATAATGAGGCTAGATACAATAACAACTGTGCCCACAATAACAGAAATCACAAGCTCACTGGCATAGGTGCTGCTGCAGGAGAGCTGGAGGAGGGGGAAGATGTCACACACGTAATGGTTGATGATGTTGGAACCACAAAAGTTCAGCCGGACTATGCACCCTATGTAGACCATAGAACCAACAAAACCCATCACGTATGAAGCAGACATCAGCAGAGAACAGACCTGAGGGGACATGGTAACTGTGTACAGCAGGGGTTTACAGATGGCCACATAGCGATCATAGGCCATGGCTGTCAACACATAGCACTCAGAGTTGACAAAAAAGCAGAAGAAAAACAGCTGAGTCATGCATCCTGTAAAGGAGATGATGTTCTTCTCTGAAATAAAGCTTATCAGCATTTTGGGGGTGAGGACAAACGCATAACAGAGATCAATAAAGGACAGATTGAAAAGGAAAAAGTACATGGGGGTGTGAAGGTACGAATTCAGGTAAATTAAAGTAATTAAGCTCAAATTGCCCACCACAGTGACCACATAGTTCACCAAAAACAGAAAAAACAGAGGTAGTTGGAGTTCAGGTTTGTCTGTTAATCCTATAAGGATAAACTCATTCACGGAGGAGTCATTTTCCACAGCCATTCACTTCACAGGTGTGATCTGCAGGAACAGAGGTAGAAGGTGACATTAGCAATGGACCCTCACTCTTTGTCTCCAGAGGGAGAGATGGATCTGCTGGTTTACAAGCTCAGGGTTGTCATGCAAGGAATCCAAGGAACAAGACTTCTTCCGATTATTCCTAATGATTCCTCATTTTCTCCTTTACTCCCACTCATGTGGTTTGTCTCCGTGCAGAAAAAATACCGATAGATCCCCAAGGTCTCTGCACATCATTTCCTCCCTTCTCTCTGGTCTCCATTCAGGGTTATGGCTGACAAGAGCAATAAATTAATAAATTGGTGGTGTTCCCCACAAACCTTGATTTGTGCAGTTTGGAGTCTGAAAGGAAATTATCAAGACAAGTATCATTCAACCCTCATCTTTCTTTTCCTGGAGGCCTCACTGCTGCTGGACCTTAAGGCTACTTCTACTCTACAGTCCTGGGGGTAAAAAGTTTCTGACAAGAAAGGAGGCAATATACATCAGCACAGGCCTCAGTCTTTGACATGCTAAAAGACGTATTCTGGAAAACAGGCCATGATGTCTATTTGATAATTTGCCCAGAAGTCCTCTTCACTAGCAAGGAGGAAAACAACCTTATATGAGCTCCAAAACAATCAGTTGACTCAAATGGGAATCTATTCCATGACCTGTAGTTCTGGGAAAATTGATCAGAAGCATAGAAAATTATTCCCTCCCTCATTATTTCCTCCCAAGTTAAATTAGTCCACTGAGGGTAGAAATTATTGAGCCCATATTCATATCCTGTGTCACAGGCCTAACACTGGATCCTTTGAGACTCAATGTTTTGCTCAGTTTATAACTTCATAATAGGAATGCCTAATCCCCAATGCAGAGGAATGAGTGCCTCTCTTTGTCACTTCCTTCATCACCCCCTAGAGTCTATGCACAGTTCTAAGAGGAAAGTTGGAGCACAGTCACTTGTCATTTCTAGTACTTCCCTGAAGTCTCCAGAATTGCATTAGTAAAACATTAAATCATAGCTTTAGCACTTTCCATTCTTGTGGATTTCATTTCTATAAAAGGATGTTCTAGTGAAGTGGTTAAGAGAGTGGGGGTGTTGGGGCTGGGCTTGATGGGTGATGGGTGTTAAGGAGGGCACTAGATATGATGAGCTCAGGGTGTTGCATGCAAGTGATGAATCACTGAATTCTACTCCCAACACCAATTGCATTGTATGCTACCTAGCTAAAATTTAAATAAAAACTTGAAAAAATAATAATAATAAAAGAAAATAAATAAAAATTTAAAGAGAGAGATTGCATGCAAGTGATGAATCACTGAATTCTACTCCCAACACCAATTGCATTGTATGCTACCTAGCTAAAATTTAAATAAAAACTTGAAAAAAAATAATAATAAAAGAAAGTAAATAAAAATTTAAAGAGAGAGAGAGAGAGGGAGGGAATGAGCCCTCACGTCAAATCTGGACTTTAAAATCCTTAATTGTGAGACTGAAGACAAAATATAACTTCTCTGGCTCTTGTACATATATTTTCATATCTACTCAATATATATGTATAGATATAAAATGAGTTTAGTAAAGGAGCAATCTCATAGGGTTGTTGTGGATATTAAAGGGGTTAAATCATGTAAGCATCAGAAACACGCCTGACACATAAAAAGAGCCTGGTAAGTGTTGGTATCCCTCCCCTATTCCCAATCCATATTCATTATATCAAGGTTTTTCAACCTTGGCACTATTGATGTTTTGGACTAGATAATTCTTTATTGTGAAGCTGTCCTGTGTATCCTAAGATGAAAGCATCCCTGTCCTCTACCCATTAGATTCCAGGAGTATCCCCCACCACCAGCTGTGACAATCAAAATGTTCTCCAGACACTGGCATGTGTCCCTTGGGTGGCAAAATGACGCATTTTGAGAAATGCATATCCGTATGTAGATCGAGATCTACATGCATATGGACTTCCATAAAAGCCTCTCAGAAATGTCTATCTTATGTCTACTTACGCGCCTCAAGCTCAAAGTGCCCAAAACTGAAGTCAGCACTTTCTGATGAGTCCTTCTGCTCTTCCTCCAGGTCATCATTTTCCACATTATTTTTGCCATCATCCAGGCAACTAATCTACAAACTAAACTTAAGCAGCTTCTCTCGCTGGCCATCTTCATCCAGTCTCCAATTCCCAAAGAATTTAACTCCTTGGAAGATCTGTCCTTCCCTCTTACACAACTCCTATATTCTCTCTTCATCTCCAATTCAGATTACTCTAATAGTTTCCTACCAGGACTCCTACTACGATGAGAATTTGTAACTTTTCCACCCCGTACCATCACTGTGCAGATGTGCACACTCTTCCCTTGCTCTCTATTCCTAATTCCTACTGTTATATGGTTATAATAATAAATTAGGTGAGTTAATGCCATTTTAATCCCTTTGTTGTCATGTTAGTGAGTTTCAAGAAGAAATACAGACAAGTTGCTTACATTAGTCTTCCATCTTTAACCAGAGTCCTCCACTGTACTTCTAGGATGAAACCTAGAAGCACACTAAGTCCACAGGAACCTGGAGCCTGGAATGTAATGTGATAGGTCTTGAGAGTTCTGTTCTACCCAAAGTAGATGGTGCAGGAGGACTAAAACTCCATAAATAAACTCTCTTTATTTTAGAGATTTTCCTGACTCATTACCTTTAATGAACAAGAGCATTTAGACTGCAAGACAGAGTGAACATACGCAAAATAAGGTACAGGCCTTGACCTTATGATTTCTCAGTATAACTAGAATGATAACCAAGGAAACTGAGATTTGTACCACTATTAGCTAATGTTAGCGGTCACAGGGCTAGATTCTCTATTCACTTTCCCCCTTACTCCCACCCTCTAAAACAGGCAGAAGGGATTAACTGACTGTTCCATGGTCAAAATAGGAAGTGCCAGAGCAAGATTCATATGTAAGTGTCTACGAATCCAGAATTGATTTCTTTTACTACTACACTATGCAGAATTGTGTGGTATATGTGGGATATTTTGTAGAGAATACATTAAGAATCCTTCAAATTAAGTGACAGAAATTCAAGCTGAATCTGTCTATATAAGCCAGCCTATACCACAAAAGTGTGTGAAACTTCTAAGCTGAGGATGTACATGGCTTCTTGCATGGCTGTACAGGACCAAGTCATTCATGTGTGTGTCTCTCTTCCCACTTTTTGTTCTGCTTAGTTCTACTCAGTTTTAATCACAGATGGGTTCTCCTCATGTAGCAAAAAGAGAACCATCAAAATCCCTACATTTAATCTTACCAACTCAGTAATTCTAAAGAGAAAAGAAAAGTTAAAAAAAATTGTTATAGTAGAAAATATAAGTCAAATGTCTATTTCTGACTAATCACCACCATTGAGGTTTGTGTCTGTGCTGACAGACAAGATAATGTCTCCTAAAGTGAGCAAATCAATCCATCAAAATCACATAAAATGTGCTACCTGTATCAGACAAGGTGCAGTCAGAAAAACAAACAGCATAATATGTGCTTCTTATAGAGTATATTTAGAACAAAGAATAGGTTTATTCAGATATTGCAAGGGGGAAAGAGAAAAAAGTTGAAAAATATAAAGACTATTAAGCTACAGAAAATAGCTACCACTCTCACAACTGGGAGAATGCATGGAAAGAGGAAGCATAACCAGATTCTGGAATCTCCAAGGAGAAGCTCTACAGGATTGGTGCTTAGAGGAATGGAGGGCTTGAAAGTGCTTGGATGTTTGAAGTAGAGGCTCCACCCAGTGCTGGGTCCAACATGGAAGAAGGCCATTGAGGAGGCCCAACAAATGCTTAAGCCTCTCAATGGGCAGAGCCCATGCAATGAATCGAGAGAGGACTGTACAGCTGCCAAGGGAGCATTGTCCAACTACTGACTATGCATCTAAGGAGGTGCAGAAAGTTAAACACATTTCCATGTGCTTATTGGACATTTGTATGCTTTTCTTTGGGACATGTTTTTCAAACCATTTGCCCATTTATAAAATGGTCTTTTATTATTGAGGTATCCTTTAATTTTTAACTTGTTATATATTATGGTTACAACACCTTTATCAGATACAGGTATTGCAAATATTCTCCAAGTCTGTGGCTTGCCTATGAATTTTGTTTTGGTAAACAGATGTTCTAAGTTAATGAAGTTTATTTTATCTTTTTTTTTCTTTTGAGCTTAGTGCTTTCTAGAATATGTCTAAAAAATCTGTGTCTACACCAACTTACTTTTCTATGTTTTCTTCTAGAAGATTTGTGTTTAAACTTTATGTGTGCACTCTGATCCATTTAAAATTAATTGTTGTATATGGTGTGAGGTAGAGATCATTTCATTGTTTTCTCAAGAACAGTATTTCCAGCATCAATTGTTTAAAAGATTTTCCTATCCCTATGGATTTACTTTGTTGCCTGGTCAAAAATCAATTCACTGTATAAGTAAGGATCTCTTTCTGAACCTTCTATGTTGTACTGTGACTTATCTATTTATCTTTATAACAAAACTAATCTGTCTTCATTATCAGAGCCTAAATCTAAGTGTTAAAATCAGTTAGTGTAAATCTTCTGTGTCATCTAGAGTTCTCCAAGGAGAAGATGCCAAGAAATAAACAGACCTGAAAGACATTAACTCTGGTAAATACCTGTAAAGGATAAAATGGGAGGGGGAAGGAGTCATTGATAAAGGCCTTCAGACTGGGTTGAAACTCTCGACATCTAAGAAAGAAGAGAGAGAAGGAAGGACACAGTAGGAAAATCTCAGACTACAGTGCAGTTCTAAAAAGTCTCTGTTAGTACAGGAAGTCCCTGAGCAAAGAATGCCTATCAGAAGACACCTATGTTATGCCAGTATTGGCCAGCTCCTGTATGACCCATCATGCTAAGCCATTGGCTGGGGACATCTCAGTGAGCATGGACTCTGCCGGAACCCAATGGTGAATCCAAAGGAGTATCAGTTATAGACTATCAGTCAACAATGCTCCCCACAGCTGATTCTCTTGAAGAGATGGGCAGCACCTCCCTATGACTGCCACAGTCCACTCCCCAGGACAAATTATACCCCAAAGTTCTTTCCGATTTATTTATTATTGTTATTTTATTATATTTTGTTAATTGTTGTTTTAGCAATAAACATTTTTGTTGTTATTCAAGCAAGATAATGCAATTCAACAAATATTTCTCGTCCTCCCAATACATCTGACATTCTAAATATACAAATGAGAAAAACATTGAGAAATAGGAAAACTATAGGAAAGAGTATCTACTTCAAATGCTTATTATCTTCTTGGTGAGACAAAGTGCTATGGTCAAATGTTGAAATCCTAACCCCCAAACATATTAGGATGTGGGGCCTTTGGGAGGTGCTTAGGTCATGACAATGGAATTCTCATGAGTGTGACTTGTGCCTTATAAAAGAAGCTCCATGTAGATCACTAGTGCTTCCCACCATGTGAGGATATAATGAGAGGTGTGTGACCTAAAAGAGTGCCCTCAGCCATTCAGACTGGCACCCTGATCTTGGACTCTCCAGAACTGTGAGAAATAAATTTCTGTTGTTTATAAGCCAACAACTCTGTGGTATTTTGTTGTAACAGCCCAAACAGACTCAGACACAGATTTAAGTAAGCTCACAAAATGTTGCTAGAAATAAAGTTTATTATCATTAACCATATACCCTTTTTTCATTATAAACTTCATTAAGTAAGTAAAATAATGTCTAACATGTTTCTCCCAATATGCATTATTTTCTTTTAAGTGATAAATAGCAGACTACAGTAAAAACTTAATGTTCTTTTTCAAAATATCTGATACCATTTTAGATAGTAATGAAGACAAGTCTTATAATACACCAGTCATCTCCCATATTTGGATCCTGAGATACATATGTACTATTTCCTTAGTCATACTACGTTAATACTATCTTTGGCAATAAAAGGTGGAGTCATATGTATTCACTTCAATATTAAATGAACTGCACTGCTGAGGTTCTCAAAAGCAGTTGGTGTGCAATACAGATTTTGCCATTTTCAAAGGGAACAAGAAAGAACAGAATAAGAAAAAGAAAAGTTGGTAAGAATATAGAACAAAATGAAAAGATCAGAGGGATTTGATCATACTTTAAGCTATATACACAGTTTATAATGAACACATCTCATTGAAGCCTGCTGCCTATACCAGCAACAGTATGGAAAAGAATAAGAATGTTTCTATAGTATTTGACATTTCTGTGTTTAGGTAAACAAGCTGTAATTTCAAATTTCTGTTGCTTATGAAGTTTACCATACTTGTCCAGAATAGGAATAGCTCAGAGACAGAAACAGCATGAAAAAAAATAAAAGAGTCAGTATTTTTGTTCTTTTTATAAGCATGTTATTAGTATCAGGTACAGAAATATAGAAGCAAAAAAATGAGACAAAGTACCTGTAAGGAAAATGATAAGACAAGTCTATTAAACCACACATAACACAATCTGCAGAAACAACACTGGTAATGATCAAAACCTCTTCTTGAAAAACACTAATAAAAATGTTTAAAAATTGAATTTCTTTACATTATAACTTCTAATTACAACATGTTTCTCCTCCAGATTTTAAACAAGGCTTTCTGCAGTGTAACTTTGATATCCTTGTTCCTCAAACTATAGATCAGGGGATTGAGCATGGGTACCACATTAGTATAGAAAACCGAAGAAATTTTTCCCAGGTCCATAGATTCAGGAGAAGAATATTTAAGATACATGAATGCCGCTGACCCAAAAAAAAGAGAAAGAGCAATGATGTGAGAGCTACACGTACTGAAGGCTTTTGATCGTCCTTGAGCAGATTTGATATGAAGAATGCTACTGAGGATGAAGACGTAAGAAATCAGGATGGTAAAACTGGGTACTGTGATATTAATTCCCACCACTATCAGAACTACTACCTCATTGACATAGGTGCTGGTGCAAGAGAGCTGGAGAAGAGGAAGAATGTCACACAGGTAATGGTTAATGATATTGACACTGCAGGTTAGTCTAAGCATGCACCCCGTGTGGGCAGAGGCTCCAGCAAAGCCCATCATATACGCAGCAACAGTTAGCAAGGAACACACCTGATGGGACATGGTGACCCTATACACCAATGGATTACAGATGGCCACATAGCGGTCATAGGCCATTGAGGTCAACATGTAGCATTCCGAGATGACAAAAAAGAGAAAGAAAAACAGCTGAGTCATGCACCCGACATAGGAGATGATATTCTCCCTTGATACAAAGTTCATCAGCAACTTGGGAGTGAAAACAGAAGAGTAACAGAGATCAATGAAGGACAGGTTGAAAAGGAAGTAGTACATGGGGGTGTGGAGGTGTGAATTGAGACCAATGAGAAGGATCAAGCCAAGATTGCCCACCATGGTGACAATGTAGATCATCAGAAACAGGATAAAGAGGGGTTGCTGGAGCTCTGGGCGGTCTGTTAATCCAGCAAGAAGAAATTCAGTCACTAAGGAGTCATTTCTAACCAATGTTCTCCTCTTTGGAAATCTGTGAGAACAGAAGAAAGTCCCATTAATAGAAACCCCAGCTCTCTCCTTACACACTCTTATTTATAAGAAGACTCAGATCAGTGGAAATCAAATAAGTCTTTCTTTGCTTCACAGGGTCAGAGTGGACTGGCACACATGCCCCTCAACATTAAAATCACTCTGTCTTTTGTTGCTTGAGCTGCATGTGAAAAACAACTGCTCCTGTCTTTACTAGAAGATACAGGGATGGAGTAGCTGAGGATGAAGGCTCCCTGCTGGTGAGCTTCACTAGTGAGAGGGTATCCATATCTCTCCCTCCCACTCATCTGATCCTTCACTTCCTAGTTCCTACTCATGTTTCCATTCCCCTACCAGATACCTCAGTTCCCCTGTGATGACTATCAAAAAAAAAGGGGGGGGAAATTCTGCTAGGGTAGCTACCATTCACATATTTTGCTTCCTAGAAGGCAGTCTCTCAGAGTCTACAGGGTTTCCAGATACTTTACTACAAAAATCCAGGAACTCGGGACACCTGGGTGGCCCAGTGAGTCAAACGTCTCTCTTCAGCTCAGGTCATGATCCCAGGGTCCTGGGATCGAGTTCCACATCTCTCATTCTGCCTGTTTCTCCCCTTGCTTGTGTGCTCTTTCTCTCTCTCTCTCTCTCTCTCTCTCTGATTGATAAGTAAGTAAATAAATAAATAAATAAATAAATAAATAAATAAAAGAATCCACAAAGTCAATTACTGATAACACTTATTGAGGAGACCCTTGGTCGCCTAAGATTTATACTTAACTATACACTGGGTGTTTCTACACATTCTCCTCCTTTGTTCCATCCTAGCTGGACAGATAATGAATAAAGGAAGGTAAATGAGTTTCCTTTGCTTTGTAGGAGGGCATGAAAGAGAAACATAATTTAGATGCTGATTAAATTAGTTAACGTTTGTGAAAATGTATCAAGCTGTATACTGATTAGGACATGTAAACTTTTCCATATGTATAATATATTTCACCAAAAAAAATATTTTTAGGGGAAAAAAACCAAATCTTTTCTTCCTCTGATGTTCCTATTTTCTGGACATGTCACTTGTAACTGCTATAACTCTCCCACTACCAGACGGAGGATGAAGCCAACACAAGAAGGGTGTGCTGAGAATAATGCAGCCAGTAGGGTCAGGGCTGCCTACTTTTGAGTTTCTTGTTCTTAAAAATAAATACGTTTCACCATTTTTCAGCAACAGAGTGCGAGAAAAATAGAAACTTGCATAACTCACTCTCCTTCCATTGCGAGAACTCAGTGCCGAGTCTTTGTGAGTTTCACCTCCTGTCCTGTAAGAACTGGCTTTTATGAGCTCAAAACTGAGCCAACACAGTCACAGGGTCTTCTTCATTTATAGGCAAAAGGGCAAGAGCATAGATCTCCCAGACTGAATGTTCCAGGAGTCGGTCTGAGGAGTAGATCAAACTTCTAGTTATAAATTTACTAAGAAAGTTTGAAGAGAAACCACACAGCTGACATCAGACCCACCATGTCATAGAGAACAGGCCTTCTCCATAAGGTTTATAATTCTTTTGGATCTCATTAGAAATCTAAGTATAGGTCTCCCCTAAGAAGCTCCTATCATGATATACTCTACAGGGAAGAAATGAATGTCTGAGTTTACACCCTAATTGTGACAGTAAATGTTAACTTCCCATCAGGGATTATACATTCCCCAGGTTTTACAAGAAAGGATCCTCTTTTGTCCCTTAGAAAGATGCAAATAAATAGCAGCATTGAAAATGTCACTAATTAACATTCTAGGTAACATACTCATTTCAGCAAGAATTTGTGAACATTTCAGTAAAGTTTATGTATTACGTTCTTTTTAACATTTTGTGAACCTTCAAATAATCATTACTTATGCATATTTTATAGGCATACAGCAAAAGGATACTTTTAATTGTTTTCAAAGAAAATTGTTTAATGAAAAGTTATTTGATAGAATAACAATCCATTATTCCATGAAACTTTACTTTGGATTGTTCTGACTCAATGTGTCTTTGCTTTCAACATATTAAAATTCAATCTATAAGAAAAATCAGTGTTAATAGGCTTCCATTTCAAGAAAATATGACTTTAGAATTCCAGCATATATATTAATTTCTACTTGTGCTTGTGAGAATGCGTCTAAATTTTAATTTTAAATGAATATAGATTCACAGGTAATTGTAAAAATAACACATAGATTCCCTTGAACTCCACCCAGATTCCTACCATAGTGACATCTTCAACAACAGTCGTATAATAGCAAAACCAGGAAACTGACTCTGGTACAATAATGTTAACTAGACTTTAGGACTACAGACACTATTCAGTTTTCAGCAGTTTTACATGCACTGAGTGTTTCTGTTGTGTGTGTGTGTGTGTGTGTGTGTGTGTGAGACTATGAGTAGAGCGATGCAATTTGATCCTTTGTATAGGTTCATGTAATGACCACACAATTAGGATACAGAACTGTTCCATCACCTTATTCTACCCCTTTATAGTCACACCCATCCCCCTCCCCCTGCATCTATCTTCCAGCAACCACTAACCTGTTCTCCATCTCTATGATTCCTTTAGAGAACAAGAAATGAAATCATATAATATGTAACCTCTGAATTTAGGTTGTTTGTTTGCGCTTTTTTTTTTTGCTTTGGTGAATATTTGTATTTTTTAGTTCTTTATTTAAATTCAATTTAGTTAGGGGCGCCTGGGTGGCTCAGTCGTTAAGCGTCTGCCTTCGGCTCAGGGCATGATCCCAGAATCCTGGGATCAAGCCCCACAACAGGCTCCTCCGCTGGGAGCCTGCTTCTTCCTCTCCCACTCCCCCTGCCTGTGTTCCCTCTCTTGCTGGCTGTCTCTCTCTCTCTCAAATAAATAAATAAAATCTTAAAAAATAAATTAGTTAAATAAATAAATAAATTCAATTTAGTTAACATATAGTGTATTATTAGTTTCAGGGGTAGAATTTAGTGATTCATCAGTTGCATACAACACCCAGTACTCATTACATCATGTGCCCTCCGTAATGCCCATCACCCAGTTACCCCATCCCTCCATTCCCCTCACCTCCAGCAACTCTCAGTTTGTTTCCTAGAGTTCAATGTCTCTTATGGTTTGCCTCCCTCTCTATTTTCATCTTATTTTATTTTTCCTTCCCTTCCCCTATGTTCATCTGTTTTGTTAAATTCCACATATGAGTGAAATCACACAGTATTTCTCTTTCTCTGACTGACTTATTTTGCTTAGCATAATACCCTCTAGTTCCATCCACATTGTTGCAAATGGAAGATTTCGTTCTTTCTGATGGCTGAGTAATATTCCTCTGTGTGTGTGCGTGTGTGTGTGTGTGTGTGTGTGTGTGTCAATTTTCTTTATCCACTCATCTGTCAACGGACACCTGAGTTTAGCTTTTTCACTAAGTATGATGCCCTTAAGTTCATCCCACTTGTTATATATCTCAATGGTCCATTCCTTTTATTGCTGAGTAGTATTCAGTTTTTTACAATTCAGGTTTATTCAACCTTCTGTAGTAACTTAAAATTTGTGTATTGATACAAAACTAAATCTGTTTTATTTATGGAAAATGTTTCGGGGACAGGAGACAGAAGATCATAGTTGAGACTGATTCAACTATGAATTCTCTTTAAGTCAACCCAAGTCAAGGCTCCCATTCTTCTTCCTCTAACAAGACTGGCTGGAACACTCAGAATTTAAGTAGGTCTTATAATCAAAGACAAGGGGAACACAGGGTATGTCTGAACATTACTCTTCCTGAAAGTACACATTAGTAGTCGCAATCAAATAGGAAAAGGCCTTTGAATATAATGAAATTTCTATTGGTTACAATTTCTTATTCATTCAACCCAGTATATGTGTATTAGAGTTTCAGAGTTGCAAAACCATACACCTGTGGGAAACAAATTTACCAACTAGAGTATAGCGCTTATATACAGGGTTTTTTTGTATTTTCCCTTGCAATGTATAGCCAAATAACTGTTTCTGTCACAGAAAGAAGTTACAAATATACAAAAGAGGAACTCTAAAATGAACTATCTGGTGCTAGATTAGAGTCAGAGAGAACATGTTTATATTGAATACACATATTAAGATACATAGATACAAAAATATAGATAGATGATAGATAAGTAGATAGACAAGTGTTTGAATACATACAAACATTTCCTACCTCTCTTCTCTAAGAGGACCTAGATACAGTGATACCACAGTGAACACATCCAGAACCCAGATCTTAGTTTCTTAATAATATTCTCTGATAATAAGAACTAGGGCTCCTTGGAGAAGTGATTCATTTTGGGGCTGAACCAGGGAAATGACAAAATGATTCTGTAGCATTTAGGTATCAGAGTATAAACAATTAATTTTTAAAAAAGAAATGGAGTCATGGTCAAAAGGTCACAGGATCCAACCTGGGAGCTCTGAAGGAGAAAGTTGGACCTATTCGAGCAATGAAATAAACAGGGTTGACCCTTGAATCACACAGGTTTTAATATAGATTGGAAATATTTTTGGAGATTTTCTCTAGCTAATTTCATTATAAGAATGCAATACATAATACATATAATATACAAAATATGTGTCAATCAACTGTTTATTTTATCGATAAGGCTTCCAGGCAACAGCAGAATATTAGTAAAGTTTTGGAGGAGTTAGAAGTTATACATGGACTTTTGACTGTGTGGGGGTCGGTGCCCCTAACCCCATATTGCTCAAATATCAGTTGTAAGGATATTATTGGATTATAACTCCCCAAAAATAAGTTCAATATCCATAAATCTATATTGTTACAGGAGAGATAGAACAAATGTTCCTTGAGAAGAATTTCAAGAATATATATCGAGATAATTCCTCTCAAGGAGGTAGAGCTTAATTCCTCTCCCCTAGACTTAACGACTTGATTCCAAAGGACTGAGTATGGAAAGGGAAAAACAGTATATTTTTCTCCTTGACAGACAACACCTTAACCAACTGACCAAAGTTAACATCACCAGCGATAAGTCATACTAATATCATGTAGATTACAACAGATACCTCACTCTACATTATTCTTCCCAAAACCTACAACCCAATCTAATGATGAAAAAGCAGCATACAAACCCAAATAAGGGCATTATTCAACATATCTACTTACACTCCTCAAAATCATTATAGTCATGAAAAAAAGGCAAGACTGAAAAAATAGAGATCAAGGAAGACTAAGGAGAAATAACAACTAAATGCATTGTGGAATCCAACTAGGATCCAGGAACAGAAAAATTCCATTACTGAAAAATTTTTCTCTATATGTATTTTTCTCTCCATATATAACCCAGATGTTAGAATTATTTGACAAGAATTTTAATGCAGTAAACACAAAATCGTTTCAATAAGCAATTACAAATATTCTTAAAACAAATTATAAAATAAAATATTTTAACAGGCAGAAAATTTAAAAAGAACCAAATGGGACTCTTGCTTCTGGGAGGATAGAGATGGTATATTTTTTCTTATTCTTCCTACTATCACAACTAAAAACCCTGGACATTATATATAAAACATACCTAAGAATTTCTTAAAGGTAGAGAGGAAAAGCTAGACTTATAAGGGAACTGAGGACTCATGGTCAGTTCCCTGGATTACTTTTTGCCTCCTACATCCCAAATTTGAAGAAGCTGGCAAAAAAATTTTCAATAAGCACAGATATTTTTTAAAATTAAAAAATTGAAAAAGGCCAGACAAAAACCACCTCTCTCTAGGTAAAACACCAGGACAGGGACAACCTAAAAAATAAAAAATAAATAAAAAGAAAAAAGAACTGGCTCCAGTCACATCCATAGTGACAAAGACTGGGAACCTGTCTACTCTCATGAGGCAATATTAAATTGTATCAACAACAACACCACACACACACACACACACACACACACACACACATAGGAAGTGTCAGAGGAGGCCTAGTGGAAAGTCCAGACTTTTAATTACTCAGCATTAGTGAGACCACACTCACCACAGTGCTGGTGGAGAACATGTGGGGAGCCAGAATTCCCATTTCCACCCAGCAGTAATGAGGTATTTCTTCCTTTGAATGTCAACAAAGGCTGAGAGGGGAACATAAGTTTCTAATTCAATCCCTCCCTTCTCCTGCTGGGGCAGTGTTAGGGGAAAACAAAACAAAACACAAACTAAATGGAAGATTAAAAAAAGATCCAGAGTCTCATTATATAATATGAAAATGGCCAGGTTCCAATCAAACATCCTTGTCATACCAAGAACCAAGATGATTATACACTAAATGAAAAAAAGACAATTACAGATGCCAACACTGAGATGTCAGAGATGTTAGAATTACCTGAAAGTCATACAGATACTTCAATAAACATTATAAACACACTTGAAAAAAAATTTGAAAATGCAAAGTCTCAGCTAAGATATAAAAAATGTCAGCAAAGAAATAGGAGAAAGAATGAAGAACAAAAGGGAAATTTTAGCTCCAATTAGTAACTCAGTGAACGGACTCAACAGTAGAATGGACCAGAATCAATGAACTAGAAGGTAGAATAAGAGAAATTACATAATCTGAAGAACATACAAAAAAGTGACTGGAAAAAAAAACTGAAGAGTCTAGGAGGCCTATAGCACTCTAACAAAAAATCCAGTATTCATATCACCAGAGTCCTGAAAAGATAAGGAAAACACAGTAGGGCTGAAAGAGTGTTTAATTTGGGGGAAGTCTCAAAATTTCCCAAATTCGGCAAAAGACACAAATGTACAGATTCAAACAGGATTAAACTCAAAGAAATCCATGCCAAAGCACACAGTAGTCAAATTTCTAAAAACCAAAGACAAAAAAAGTATAGTAAAAAAGAAACAATACCTTGAGTCTTCCAGGTGTGCCTGATGGTCAGGGGCACCATGGCGGGTGTGGTAGATGGCTCCATTGGGGAGGCGAGGATGGCGAAGTTCCTCAGGTCCAAGGTGACCTTCAGCAGGGCCCATGAGGTCAGGAAGCCCCAGGTTGGGGATTGTCCCAAGCAGCACGGGGCTGCGGGGTGCTGGTGTCCTCACCAGGCTGCTCAATGACAACATTCCTATGGAGAGGCCCCACGTGAGGAGCACGTGGCTGCAGCTGTAGTGTCTAGGCTACCAGAGGTCGCAGGGGATGGAGGAGCACAAGAAGGAGGGTGAGGCCAACCAGGAGCAGAGGTCCAAGCACTAGTTCTCCAAGTAGAAGCCAAAACGCAGGAGGAGGTGGGGGCCATCACACTGCCAGAACACAAGCAGCAGATACTGTAGCACTTCTTCCAAAACTTGGCCACTGCCATGGCCGAGCTCCACAAAGCCCGAGTGTGTCAACAGCCAGGACTTTCTCTCTGGGTCCCCTTCCAACACAGCCACCATTACCACCAGCCTCTACAAAGAAGCATGGAGACCCATCAGTGAAATTTTGACATTGGAATTCAGATTGGCTCTGAGCTACACAATAGGGATGCATTGGCTTGGGTTAAAAAGTTCAAAACTATAGGTAGGGAAGATTTCATCAGCTTCCTGGGTGGAAGAGTTCCCCACCACATAACTCTAGAGCTTACCCAAGACTGACTACAGTGTCCCCTGACCTAGCTACTTCAACAGAAACTAGCTCATCATACTGATTTACAACCTTTCTGGAAGCCATAGCTCTGAGTGGTAAAACTGTTTTTAACACATTTCTGTGGAAAAGTGTGAAGAGTGTCGCTGTGGACCCATTTTCACATTTAGGTTAAGGATCAGGTAGACATTGTCTGGTGTTTGTCCATCATACTATGTGTTCTAGAAATGTAGTAGAATATTAGCTAAAACTTAATGCAGGCAATTTTTGAATGTTAGCTAGCCCATCCTAAGGAAAGGGAAAGTGGTTTAAAAAGTTTGAGGGGCGCCTGGGTGGCTCAGTCGTTAAGCATCTGCCTTCGGCTCAGGGCATGATCCTGGGGTCCTGGGATCGAGCCCCACATCAGGCTCCTCCGCTGGGACCTGCTTCTTTCTTTCCCACTCCCCCTGCTTGTGTTCCCTCTCTCGCTGGCTGTGTCTCTGTCAAATAAGTAAATAAAATCTTTAAAAAAACAAAAGTTAGTTTGAGCTTTTTGGTGTCACAAAAACAATTTCACATTGACTAGAATTTATTGCTTTACACTTATATTGTACGTTTTCTTACTATTCTGAGTCAATGAGGAAGTTCTTGTGTCTTAATAATTCTGTTACATTTATAATCACCTATAAGTCCTGGCCAATAACAGGCAAGTAATTTGGGCTAGTTCTCATGGGAACTCCCTTTGATATTCTACGTTATTAAGTGTGCCTATAAAGAGTTGATGGCCCAACTTGGAATGGACAGATGTAAGAATAGTTGACTTCTCTTATGTCCATCATCCCTTAAGTCCTTGTTTTGATAGTCAAGACTGTCAAAGGAGAATCCATTACCATCTCTCCAGGCCAGACCTGCCATAAAAAGGCATTCTTCACTAAGAGGTTTAAATATTATCGGAGAAAACTGGGGTAGGTAGTCAACAAGTCTCTTGTTGCTTGTTCTTCTCTAATAAGAACTTCCAAATAGAATGGGGGAGGTACTTCTATATGACAACATTTAATACTGCTGTAAAAATAAAACAACAAAATAATAATACTCAGTTGAAACCAAGACGACAATATTGATGGTGCAGGCAACTAAGAAGATAGAATAATCAGTGAACTAAGTAGTGGGTCCTGTTAAAAGTGAACAATTCTGTTGGGGTGCCTGGGTGGCACAGCGGTTAAGCGTCCGCCTTTGGCTCAGGGCGTGATCCCAGCGTTATGGGATTGAGCCCCACGTCAGGCTCCTCTGCTATGAGCCTGCTTTTTCCTCTCCTACTCGCTCTGCTTGTGTTCCCTCTCTCGCTGGCTGTCTCTATCTCTGTCAAATAAATAAATAAAATCTTTTTTAAAAAAGTGAACAATTCTGGACTATAGTATAGGTCATCTAAAACTAAGTAAACTGGTATTAAAAATAGTGGGATATATATATACACAGGGTTTCTATATCATTGAAGTTTTAATGCTTATAGAAATTCTTGTTCTCTTTGGCAGACCTTGATTCTTTACCTAAAACTCCAATCAGAACACAGCGTTGGAAAAAAGGTGTTCTCTTTTTTTCCTCCTGTTAGTAAGTTTGTTTTTGGTAAGTTAAAAACACAAACAAAAACACCTATTGCAAGAAAGTCCCTGAAGTATGGATGCAGTAGTTAAGATCACTCACTGTTTCTAATACAGTGGATAGTCACACCACCAGAACTTCTGAAAACTCAGACCAAAAAATATTGATTTGACTCTATGGAATTATAGGGTTCATATGTTTTACCATTAAGTTTGGAACAAATGACTAGGAGTGTGGAAAGTGTTCCAGATGACTCCATGCACAGTGGGGCTGGATGCAATTGTCTCTCCTTAAGCATTCTGATTTTCTTCCCTTTATCAAGATTCATTCCATACTTCTCTTATTAAAGCATCTTTTTTTCTGTATTATACTACACTTTATAAGAGAATTTTAAGACACAGAAATGTCACCCCTGCTATAAAATCTTAGTGTGGTTGCATCTATTATAAAAAAGGCCAGCACCACCCTCCAACTCTCATTACATTTGCTTAAATTGACTGTTCAACTTGTGATTTATTACTTTCCTGAACTTTTGGAGTTTTAGTAACAATGTAGTTCTAGGAAGGAACTCTATAATTTTGACTTATGTTTAAATTATGAGGGTTTGAAAAAGTTTAATTATGAAGCTGTGTAGACAAATAATCGTTTTCTTCAATAAATTTACTAAGTGGAGCCAAACTAGAAAGAGAAATGATATCTAACCTACATGTTTTTAAAAAACTTTTTTTGGAAAAATCATGGATTTCTCATCAGAAACCATGGAAGTTAGAAGGAAATGGAATAATATTTCTCAAGTGCTGAAAGAAAAGAACCGTCACCCAGAATCTGATATTCAGTGAAAATATTCTTTACAAATGAAAGGGAAATCACAGTATTATCAGATAAAGACAAGTGACAGAATCTGTTGTTAGCATCCTTCCCTTAAAGAATGACTAGAGGAGGTTCTCTAAACTAAAGGCAAATGATTTTTTAAAAATGGAACACCAAGAAGGAAGAAAGTATATGAAAAGCAAAAATAAAAGTTTTCCTTATTGCAATTGGTTTCATTCTCCTCTTGAATTTTCTAAATTATGTTTGACAGTTGAAGCAAAAATTATACCACCACCTCATAAGGTTCCAAATAATACATAGGAGAAATGTTAAAGATAATTACAAATAAGAGAGGGTAAAAGAACATAAAACAGAGGTAGTTTTGTGTACTTCACTTGAACTGCTAAACTATGATATGTATACTGAACTCAATATCTAGAAATATTCATCTATTTTAAAAGCTATCCAAAGAGATAAACATAAAAACACTATAGACAAATCAAAATGGAATTCTAAAACAAGTTCCAGTAACCAAAAGAAAGGCAGGAAAAAAGAACAGAAATTAAAAAAAAAAAAAAAGAAAAAATGAACAAAAAACAAAAGATAAAATGGCAAGTGTAATCCCAAATATAACAATAATTATATTAAACATAAAACAATCTAAACATACCAATTAAAAGTCAGAGACTGGAATCATGAATTTAAAATTTAATCCAATTAAGGGGTGCCTGGGTGGCTCAGTCGGTTGAACATCAGACTCTTGGTTTTGGCTCTGGTCATGATCTCAGCGTCATGGGATGGAGCCCCGCATCGGGCTCTGCACTCAGCATGGAGTCTGCTGGAGACTCTCCCCATCCCTCCCCCTCTGCTCTTCCCCCTGCTCCTGCTCTCTGTTTCTCTCTCTAAGGTAAATAAGTAAAATCTTTAAGATGTATATATAACCCAATTAAGTGCTGTCTACAACATATTGACTTTAAAATAATAACATAAGAAAGTTAAAAATAAAAGGATGGAAATAACCATATCTGTAAATATTAATCAGATGAAAGCAGGGGTGGTTATACTTATCAGATAAAATATACTTCAGAGAAAAGAAAATTATCAGAGATAAAGACATGCATATTATATGATAAAAGCGTCAATCTGCCAAGAACACAAAGGAATCATAAATGTGTGTAAACAAGGAACAGAACTTAAAACATATGTGAAATAAACCTTATAGACCTGAAAGAAGAAATAGACAAACACACAATTACAATTGGAGATTTCCATTCTCTTCTCAACTGATAGAATAACTGGACAGATAAACTAGTAGGATATAGAACTCAACAAGACCATCAACCTACAGGACCTAAATGACATTTATAGAATATTCACTCAACAACAAAAGAATATATATTCTTTTCAAGTATCTGTGGAACATATACTAAGACTTCCCATTTCCTGGGTCATAAAACATTGACAGACTTTCAAAACATGACATCATATAGTGTGTTCTAGAACTACAATGGAATCAAATAAGAAATCAGTGATAGGTAACAGGAAAGTCTCCAGAGACATGGAAACTAAACAACACACTTTTAAATAATCCATGGGTCAAAGAGGAAGTCTCAAGGGAATTTGATAAATATACTGTAGACTTCTGGTTTCAGATTAGACGTGTAAAGGGCTCAGAAGATGACACTCCCATTATTACAACAAGAAAAAGTTAGACACGCTGAGACAGTTGCTTTTCTTCGATCTATCAGAGAACTGAGGTTGAAGAGAAAGTTGTCACTGTGAAGTATGGAGAGACAGGCTCATCCAGAGAGACACGGCCAAGATCAGCTGACCTGGAGCAGCCACTGATGCAATAAACTTAGAGACATGTAAATGGTGGTTTTGGTGAATTTCTGCAGGTTGAGTGTGGACTGTGGTGACAGTGAAGATTTTTCTGAGAACCACAGTTTTAGGGGGAACTCCACACTTTCGTGGACTCACCTCCAGAAACACCACCAGGTTTTCATAATGAAGATCTGAGAAAGAACCATCATGGCTCTGGAAGGAGAAGAAGGCGTAATAATAATTATGAAATATACCCTGCACCTTTGCCATAATGCTTCATGAGAAAAGACTTTTCCAGAGCCTTTTCCCACTTAGGAAGAGGAGATATCTTGCCCTCCAGCCCCCTCTGGCCTTCCTGTCCTCATCAAAGGAAAAATAGTCACCAAGGGTCAGGGCATAAATGAAATAAATAAATGCTGCAACCAGGGAATAGAGTTGGGGGCCAAGGAAATAAAAAGTTTATGACACCGGAGAAAATTTGTGAATGTGGCAGGCCCACTTATACACTGAGATTTATTCAGATGATTATGAAATGCTCCCATATATCCTACTACCACACCATAAGTAATCCAGTATAATCATGGTACATTATACCTGAGAGACTTGCAAGATGCAGACACTCTCCAAAGAGGCCTACTTATGGAAGCCCATAATCAACACACACAAAAAACAAACAAAAAAAAACACTAGAGAAATTTGAAGACTCTGGCCCCTATAACTCCTACAAAATTAAACAGCCAAAATCCTAGCCAGAATACCAAATATTCTCACACTAATAGTCATTTACCTAAGTTGTTAGCACCTGATACAACGTCTGTCTTTCAACAAAAAATTACAAGGCTTGACAAAACGCAAGACATTTTAAATTTTTATATAAGATATATATTTAAGACTAAAGAATTGTAAATGCCCTTAACCCCGTACACGTGTTACCAACAATTCTAACACAGTTGCAATGACAACAGTATGTATAGCTGTGATCAAATTTGCACATGCATGAGCAATGACAGCTATATCACAATTGCCACAAGCCAACAACAAAGGTAAGATGGAAGTGATTATAAGATACATACTAATTTCAGGGCAGTTACACGAAAAGATGCGTACATCTGAGACTCATTGGAATGTGATTTTTAAAACAGTAAAACTATGTATAACATCTTTTAAACATGTATTATTTCATTTAATCTGCACCAGAGCACTTTGAAATATTAGCCATGAAGAAACTAAGGCGGAGAGAGCGTAGAATACAAAAATCACAGAATCTGGAACCAAACATGATTGCACGGTTCCAAATGCAACAGTCTTTCTATTTCAGGACATGTGTATCTAGTAGGTGAAAAGATAAGATCAGGGTACTTCTGCCTACTCATGCTTCTGTGTCAGGTGACATCCTACAGCCTTTGACTCATCTTCTTTAAGCATGCAAAATTAGCAAAAGAAAAATCCCTGAAGCAGGATATAGCAATTTGGTATTATTTGAGATACACTGCTTCATGGGTTTCACTAGAAATCAGTCACGGAATCCTGAACCTTTCTCCAAGATTAGTTAGGAATAATAATAGACAGGGCCTCCCAAGAAGAGAGGGGAAAGCAGAGGTAAGGTCTTTTGTGTGATTAGTATCACATGGATTTTTACTGCACTTAAGATAATATCTACTCTTTTCAAGACTTGCACAACCCTGATTCTCCACCTTCATTCCTAGATCTTTTCCTACATGCTACATACACTTGCTAATTACTAAGAACTTACACTTCTACCACCAAGTAACAGTCACACTGGCCTGTTTTCTGTCCCTCATCCTCATCACTATGATTACTTGCCACAGTTCCCCTTGGCCTGGAATGCTCTACATGTGGCTGTTCTTCTTCTCAATGAGATCTCAGCTGCAACAACACCTCCTCAGAAAAGCCCTTCCACCCAACTTAAAGTAACCACACAGTTACTCCCTGCACCATCACCTTAACTTAAGATTCTGCAAAGCAGGGGCACCTGGGTGGCTCAGTTGGTTGGGTGTCCAACTCATGATTTCGGCTCTGGTCATGATCTCAAGGTTCTGAGTTTGAGCCCCATGTCAGGCTATATGCTAAGCATGGAGCCTGCTTGAGATTCTCTCTCTTCAAAAAAAGGAAAAAAAAAAAAAAGACTCTGCAAAGCATTTTTCTGACATACTCACATGTGCTCGTTACTTGTCTCCTCCTCCTGCCCCTGGGCACCCCAGCACTACCTTACTGTAGACAATGAACCCTATTGGAGAACAAGAACCCTGTCTTGTTCAGCACTGTATCTTTTCATGTTTAAAAACAGAGCCCAGGGGCGTCTGGGTGGCTCAGTTGTTAAGCGTCTGCCTTTGGCTAAGGGCGTGATCCTGGCGTTCTGGGATCAAGTCCCACATCAGGCTCCTCCGCTGGAAGCCTGCTTCTTCCTCTCCCACTCCCCCTGCTTGTGTTCCCTCTCTTGATGGATGTCGCTACCTCTGTCAAATAAATAAATAAAATCTTTAAAAAATAATAATAGTAAAAATAAATAAAAAATTAAAAAAATAAAAAATAAAAACAGAGCCCAGTCACAGGGTAAGTGCTTCTAATTGTTAATTTACGTAAACTATATCATTTGTCACATATAAACCTGAGACAAAAGAGATAATGAAAATAATAAAGGGAAAATGCTGAGTGCTAATGAATTAGAGCTTTGAAAGCCCATTTGAGGAAAGGAAAGGTTATCTCAGTTTCTCATCCTTAGGAACAGGGACCAGAAGGAAATCTTCCTTTACCATATTCCCTTGAGACTAAAGTGAAAAGAGACCAGAGATGAGTGACAGGAACATATCCCCATTCTTATATCCTTTTGGGAAAAAAAATAATCTCCTGAAACAAAAGCCCCTACAGTACTCAAAAAGACCACCCTCAGTCCCTCAAATGCAATAGTCTTTCAATGGAGGTTTATTTAATGAATACATGGCCAAATCTAAAGTCCACCGAAGTCCATATATCCATAACAAAGTTTCATAGGAATTCCAGACGTGCCTCAGTCAAAAAATCTCACATTTTACCATTTCTGGATTTATTACCATTCAACTTTTTATACTTAAAACTTTATAACTTCTGAAAATGAGCTGGAGAATGACAAATGAGCTCCTTTTTACTTTCTATGAAAAGATAAAGGAGTGATCCTCTTCTTCCTTATATTGTCTATGTGAAATGATTTAGAAATAATTAACTTAATTTACCCTATTATTTGCATCATTTGCTTTTCTGTTTTGTTTTCTTACTGTTCTCCCCATAGCTTCATACACTGCATGCCCTTCCTAGGATTTGGCATCTATAACTAACACAGTTTCCATTTATGAGAACACCCGTCTCTTCAAAGTCTTACTCAGTGCAATTTTAACATCTTTGTTCCTCAGGCTATAGATAAAAGGATTCATCACTGGCCCCACGATGGTGTAAAAAACTGTGGATACTTTATCTTGATCCAGAGACCCAGCAGGAGAAGGCTTAAGATACATGAACGCTGATGACCCAAAGAAGACAGAAACAGTAATTATGTGGGAGCTGCAGGTGCTGAAGGCTTTGGACCTGCCCTCTGTAGAACGGATGTGGAAAATGTTGGAGAGGATCAAGGTGTAAGAAATGGAGATGGTGAGACCGGGCACCATGACGTTGACGCCCACCACGATGAAAACCACCAGCTCGTTGATGTTGGTGCTGGTGCAGGAGAGCCGAAGGAGAGGAGGTATGTCACACATGTAATGATCGATGATGTTGCCATCACAGAAGGTCAGTCTCAGCATGCACCCAGTGTGGGCCATGGCACCCACAAACCCCATCGCATATGTTCCCGCCATCAGCATGAGGCAGACCTGAGGGGACATGATGGCCTTGTAAAGCAGGGGCTTACAGATGGCCACATACCGGTCATAGGCCATCGATGTCAAAATACAGCACTCATCAATAACAAAGAAGGAGAAAAAACAGAGCTGCGTCATGCACTCTGCATAAGGGACGACGTTCTCTTTTACAAAACCCATCAGCATTCTAGGGATTATGACAGATGAGTAGCAGAGATCAATGAAGGAAAGGTTGAAGAGAAAGTAGTACATGGGAGTGTGCAGGTGAGGGTTCAGACCAATCAGAATAATCAAGCCCATATTCCCCATCACGGTGACCCCATAGATTCCTAAGAAAATGAAGAAGAAAGGCAGCTGGAGTTCTGGCTGTTGTGTTAAACCCAGCAGGATAAACTCGGTCACTGAAGAGTCATTTCCTGCAGCCATTCTTCCCTAAGGCATATCTGTGAGAACAGGACAAAGGGTGACATTACAATGACTACCCAGTTCTCTCCCCCCAATCCCTCCATATTGAGACTGAGACCCAGAATGAGAGAATGAACTCAGACCCACCCTGCTGTGTGCCTTTGTTGTCTCCACTGTATAAAGGCTGAGAGATTGTTTAAAGATGTGTATCAAAAGGTCATAAAAGGCAATTTCCTTAGGGATAAAATTCAGGAACCCTGTTGTCTCTTGACTCTGCAGCCTCTCAGCTGCACTTCTGCTTTGACTGCCCACCAGTCCCCCCTCAGAGACAACTGCCATCTCGACAGGAGATGTATCATTTCAAGGAGCCTGTGGCTCTCATAGAAAAGATTTGGAAAAATAATAGCGGGACAGAGAAAACCCAACACTCACCCTTCTGCATCAGAACTCCAATACCGGCCCTTGGCTCTGATAAATTTCAAGGATTAACAACCCCAAACAGAGATTTGTTGTTGTTGTTTTTGTTTGGAGTGAGTTTTGGACTGAAGATGCCGAGCACAAACCTCAGTACCACAGACTCTGAGGAGCCATGAGTTAGGCATCATGGTTACTGATGGTGGTTTTGCCCAGTGTCCTCTCAGACGAGGGGGTAGTAAATATCATCTGCTGGTACCAGAAGAGATACCTGCTAATATGACCCATGGGGTTTTCATGAGTGGGGAAATCCTAGGGACCTGATTAAAAATCAGAAGACCTATATTTTCCCCAGAGATTAGGCTTTGCAGTGGAAAACAATTTTTACCTAGTCTACATTTACAACTTAACTCATGATAATAACTTTGACCATTGGAAATATACCATTTTACATACATTTTAATTTCCTACCAAATGGGGTACATCCCCAAACAGAAAAACGTGATGATCTTTCCTGCATCCACAATGGTTCCTTTCTAGCACTTATCACTATATGAAATACTACACATTTATTTATTGTATGTTCCCACCACATATAAACATACACTCAAGTACCCATTTACATTTGAATCTAAGCTCCAAATGGATTGTGTCTATTTTCTTCAGTGCTATCCCCATAGCATCTTAGAGCAATGCTTGGCATAGACAGTAAGTATTCAATAAATATTCGTATAATAGAAGAACAGATGAATGAGGATCCTTTTCCCATCTTTCCTGGAATTTATACTGGATACTACAACAGAATTCTAGCCAGGCAAAGGCTTATGTAGTTACCAATGTTTTTCTTTGTAGACCTGAATGTGGGGCAGAAAAAGACATCAGTAACACATGTAAAGGCCACTGCTGAACTCTTAGATACCATCCAGATAAGAGTTACTGAGCTCAAAAAAAGACTGTAATTTCCCGTCTCCCTAAATGTCACAGAGAGCACTTATTTTCACAGGCTCTCAGAGAGGTCCCAATGCGCCCCCCCTCCTCTGGATTGCAGCATGGAGGCGGATCAAAAGTCAGATTTGGATCAGTATAGGAAGGTTTCAACTGCCAAAATCAAGGTCAGCTTATTATGAGAAGTCATTAAACCACTCAAGATTTTTATTCCTATTTTGGCACAGGATAGAAATAATCAAAGTGGGGGGAAGGGGTCAGCTTAATGCCAGATGATCTGAGCAGATACTCCCTACACAGACCCTGGCAGCCCAGAATGAAAGCAAATGAACAACTACTGCATCTGTGAACAAGAATAAATACCAAACCTGATTTTGAATTAAAAATTCAAAAGGTCAGGCACAATATGAAAACATAAATTTTTAAATATATAAAACTAATCTAATTGTAAGTTCTTGGTACATATATAGGTAGTAAAATTACCAAAATTGTATCCTGAAGAGGTAACACTTCTATTCTACCCTCCTGGGGTCTTCAGCTGGGTCTAAGAATGGAACTGACTTAGGACAGACAAATAGGGAAAAAAACATACCTTTTAATTATTTTTTTACATGTGCATGGAAGTCTTCACAAGAAAAGTGAAGGCCAAAAGAAACCATTTAGAGTCAAATGCTTACAATGCTAAGTTGGACAACGAGTAGCAAATTGTGGAAATGTGACAAAGCAAAGGGGCTTTAGCTAAGATAGCTAATTGTGGAGAGGCAACTAGAAAAATACGGTTTGACAAGGTTTGTTTGTACAGACGTCTCAGTCTTGACTCTCCCATCACTAGCGATGATAATTTTTGCCTCCTGATGTAAGAAGAATATGAGAACATCTTTCAGATAATGTTTGTAGCTAAAAATTTTTTCTGAGGACAGGCTATGCTGCATCCCCCATGTTCTTGTGTCATGTTTTTAATGATTTTTAGACCTTATTTTTTTTTAAGTTTTCTATTTACAGAAAAATTGACAAGATCGTACAGAGTTCTCATATATCCCTCTGCACCCAGTTGGCCCTAATACTAACATTTTACAATCATATGGTACATGCATTACCATAAATGAACCAATATTGAGACATTATTATTAATTAAAATCCATAATTCATTTAGATTTGGCTTTTATCGAATATCTTTCTTTCCAGAATCCCATATTACACTTACTTGTCATGCCTCTTTAGGCTCTGTTGGCTGTGACAGTTTCTCACAATTCCCTTGTTTTTGATGACTTTACAGTTTTGAATAGTACTTCTCAGGTATAGTATAGGGCGGCCCTCTATTGGAATTTGATGATTTGTAATGACTACACTGGGTTTAGGGCTTGGGAGAGGCAGGTCACAGAGGTAATGCCATTTTCATCACATATCAAGAATATGTACTATCCTTATGAATTTATGAATGTTCATTGTGACCTTGATCAGGTTTTTCCACTGTAAAGTCATGCTCTCTATACCCCAACTTCCATACTATACTTTTTAGGAAGGAGTTACACTATAAGTAGCAACACTTAAGGAATAAGAAGTTGTTTATTGAATAATTTATTTATATCAATGTACCATATCTACTTCATACACTGGGTTATAATCCAATACTACCTTATTGACACAAATTTTCCAGCTCAAATTTTTCAACGGAGCTCTTTCAGTTGGCTCCTACATCCCTTTGAAATACCCCCATTTTGTGTGTGTGTGTGTGTGTGTGTGTGTGTGTGTGTGTGTTTAAAGCACTTCCTTACTTTGTGGCATTACAAGATGCTTCAGGCTCATCTTGTTTATCACCTACCCTGGTCATAGAATCAGCCATTTCTCCAGGAAATGGTATTAAATTCTTTTTATTAGGGAATGGTATGAGAAACCAAGATCTCAATGCTAGTTGTGCTTGTTGCCACAGGGGTGTCAGTCCTTTAAGGCCCTTTCAGTTGATAAGACAAACAAATATGTTTGCATACTAACAACTGTATATACACGTATCTATGAGTATGTCTATATGTAACCATCTTTATCTATATTAGGCTAAATGTGAGTTCTTACTAATGTCTCCAACTCTAATCTATTACCACATCCATCATCTAGCCTCCTGTTAAGTCTACTTATCTGTAAATTCCCACTCCAACAGCAAGAAACCTGGCTCCCAACTTCCACCATCCATTTATGTAATTGTTCAATTCCAGTGTACATGTACAGCAGTATCAGAATTCCTAACCCATTACCCCACAGAAACCAACTTTATCAACTAGAGCACAGGGCTTATATGCAGTTCCTTTGCTTTTAGTCTCATCAAATTCACTCGTTTCTAGAACCTATTTCCCTTACCTCCTTCACTGAGGTTTCATAATTTTGTAACACACTAAGATTCTCTTTCCATTATTTGTGTTCCTTCCTGGGATTGTCCTGACTTCATAAGTGATTTTCATACATTAAGCTTCATTCTTTGTACTGTAATCCTCTATGCATTTTGAGAAATACATGAATCATTTATCTATCATTACTGTATCACACAGAATAGTTACACTGTCCTAAAAATCCCCAATCTTTCTTTTATTCATCCCTCACTGTTCCCTCCAAAAACCTGACAACCACGGATCTTTTTACTATCTCTATAGTTTTGCCTTTTCCA
Organism: Ursus maritimus; assembly: GCF_017311325.1. Classification (NCBI taxonomy): domain Eukaryota; kingdom Metazoa; phylum Chordata; class Mammalia; order Carnivora; family Ursidae; genus Ursus; species Ursus maritimus. The sequence continues at coordinate 44,102,586 of NW_024424008.1, read as the reverse complement.
GAATATCATACAGTTGGACACATATAGTATGTAGCCTTTTCAGATGGCTTTTTCACTTGGAAATATGTCTTCAATACTCTTACATGTTTTTTCATGGCATGATGGATCAAAATCTCTGAATAATATTCCCCATACAGATATTCCAAAGTTTATCGATTCACTTTTAAAGATTTTATTTATTTGTTTTATTTTAGAGAGAGTGTGAGCTGGGGAGGGGCAGAAGAAGAGGGAGAGAATCCCAAGCTGACTCTGCACTGATCATGGAGCCCAATGTGGGGCTCAATCTCATGACCCCGAGATCATGACCTGAGCCAAAACCAAAAGTTAGAGTCTTAACCAACTGAGCCACCCAAGCACCCCTATCCATTCACCTTTTTAAGAACATCTTCTTTACTTTTTGGCAATCATAAATAAAGTGCTATAAACATTCACATGAAGGTTTTTGTATGGACATGAATTTTCAAATCAATTGGGAAATATCTAGGAGCATGATTGCTGGATTGTGAGTGAAGACTATGTTTGCTTTTACAAGAAACTAGCAAACTATTTTCCAAAGTAGCTGTATCACGTTGTTTACCAACAGCAATAAATGAAAGTTCCTATTGCTCCGCATCTTTGTCAGCATTTGGTACTGCCAGTTTCTCAATTTTAGTCATTGTATAGGTTTGCAGGGGTATCTCATTGTTATTTTAATTAAAAATTCCCTAAAAACAAATGTCAAACAACTTTTCAAATGTTTATTTTCCATCTGCATATCTTTTTTGGTAAGATGTTTGTTCAGATTTGTCTCCTTCTAGTAATTGTTTGTTTTCTTATTGTTGAGTTTTAGAATTCTTTTTATATTGTGGACACGAGTACTTGATCAGATATGGATTTGCCAATATTTTCTCCCATGCTGTGGCTTTTCTTAATGTTGTTCACAGAGAAGTTTTTAATTTTAATAAAATTTGACTTATTAATTTTTTTAGCATGTTTTGCTGTTCTATCTAAAAACTCATCACCGAACCCAAATTCACCTAAATTCTCTCTAATGAGTTCCTTTAGAAGTTTTGTAGTTTACACGTTGAATTTTGAATTTACAACAGGTCTATGATTTATTTGAGGCTTGTGTGTTTGAAAGGTATAAGGTTTATGTCTAAATTCATATTTTTACATATGGATATCTGTTTTTTCCAGCACTGTTTGTTAAAAAGATTACTATTTCTCAGTTGAACTGCCTTTGTTCCTTTGTCAATGACCAGTTGTCCATATTTTGGAGGTTTATTCTCTATTCTGATCCATTGATCTATGTGTCTTTTCTTTCATCACACTGTCTTGATTACTGTAGCTTTACGGTGAGTCTTGAAGTTGGGCGATGTCTGTCCTACAACTTTTTTTTTCCTTCAGTGTTGTATTTGATATCCTGGCTCTTTTGCCTTTCCATATAAACTTTAGAAACAGTTTATTGATATCCACAAAAACTTGCTGAGATTTAAATGGAGATTTAGATGAATCTGTAGAAGTTGTTATGAAGAATTGATATCTTAATGCTATTGAATCTTCCAATCCATTAACATAGAATATCTTTCCATTCATTTAGATCTTTATTGATTACTTTTATTAAAGTTTTGTAGTTTTCCACATCTAGATCCAACACACATTTTGTTACATTCATAACTAGGTATTTCTTCTTTACTGTGGATGGCAACAGGGACACAATATGAATAGTATTTCATTTCAAGTTCCAATTATCCAATTGCTGATATATAGGAAAGAAATTAACTTTTGTATTAACTTTGTGTCCTGTGACTCGCTTCTAGTCACTTATTAATTCCAGGAGGTTTTCTTTGTTTGTTTGTCTGTCTGTTTTTGTAGTTGTTCTTGCTATCAATTTTAAGAGATTGTCTATAGAGATAATCAGTCATGCCATCTGAGAACAACAATAGCTTTATTTTTTTTCTAATCTGTATAAGTAGCAAACTTTTTAAAGTTATCATTCCAAGAAGCAATACAGGCTCAAATATTAATAAATCTGAAATATTTTTATCTCAGCATTCTTTGACCAAAGGTAATGCAAATTCAAACTATTATAAGGTACCAATGTTTGCACACCAGAATGGCTAAAATACCAAATGTACATGTGGATGTGGAACAGCTGGAACTTTCGTACACTGCTGTTAGGAGAGTAAAATTGTACAAGTACTTTGGAAAACAAATTGGTGTTTTCTAATAAAGATACACGTACGTGTAGCCTTGGACCCAGACATTCCAGAGAATTCTAACTATATATCCAGAGAAATTAGTGCATGTCCAAAAGAAATTGTGCAAAAGTATTTATTGAAATTTTATTTATAATTTATTATAAATTTATTTATAATAGCCAAATTTCCATCAACAAGAGAATACACAGTAAATTGGGTAAAATACATTCAATGGGATATAAATAATTTTCTGATAAGGCACTGATATGGTTAAAATACAAAAATGATTACGTCCAAGAAAGAAGGCAGACACAAAAGTATACACAGTATGATTTTATTTATAAGATTTTTAAAAAACAGGCAGAACTACTCAAAAGTGATAGAAATCAGAGCATGTTTCCCTTAAAGGGTAGATGGGGGTTACTGTTGACCAGAAAGGGACAAGAGGAAAATTTCTGAGCTCATGGATATGTTTCATATCTTTTTCTGGGTGGTGATTAAATGAGTTTATACTTAGGCCAAAAAGTCATCAAGGTGTATACTTCATGCTTGTATATTTTACTATATATAAACTAGATCTTATTAAACAAAAGTTGAGATATTTTTATAAAACTTTGTAAGTAAAATTTGTGTAAAATATATATAGCTCAATATTTTAAACGATATATTTTTCATCAGATCTATCAGTACTTAGGGAAAACTAGTGTGTGCATGTGGGTGTTTCTAAAGATTAATTGATTGACTGATTTTAGAGAGTGAGCACACATTCATGGGGGACGGAAAGGGAGAGAGAATCTCAAGCAGACTCCTCACTGAGTTCAGAGCCCGATGTGGGGCTCAATCTCATGACACTGAGATCATGATCTGAATCGAAATTAAGAGTTGGACACCTAACAGACTGAGCCACCCAGGCGCCCCTAGTGTGTGGTTTTGTTAACATGTCATTAACTTAACCAGAGACGTAAAGGACCTATATTCTAGAAACTATAAATCACTCTTGAAAGACATTGAGGAAGACATAAAAAGATGGAAAGATATTCCTAGTGTGTGGTTTTGTTAACATGTCTCTGATCTCTAATATCAGTATGAGTAGGTCCATCCACATTTTTCCATAGCACTCTCAGAGACACAATACTGAGTCAGATTGGTCAATAGTTTTACACAGGATAGGACTTGGGTGTTGGATACTGTGACTTTATATAGACTCCACTTCTCAAGCCTAAGGGAAATTAAATGAAGTTGACATAAACACAGAAAGAGAACCCAGAGAAACAAACAATCAGATATAAAATTCATCTCTTACCATTTAAGCTATTGCTCCATAAGCCCTACCAATCATTACAGTGTGCTTCTGTTTCTATCACCAATAGTGATAGCCAAGCTTTAATATTAATTTTTTTCTTATATAATATTTGCAAATGAGTAATTTCAGTTTAAACATATAGCAAATTTCATGGCTAAAATAACAGAAAACCCAATTCAAAACTAGCTTAAAACCAGAGAGGCAAAGAGTAGAAAATTTCATCCACGATAAGGATAAAATTCAATCTATAGAAACATACTAAGAAATAACACATATTTTAGGGGCGCCTGGGTGGCACAGCGGTTAAGCGTCTGCCTTCAGCTCAGCGTGATCCTGGTGTTATGGGATCGAGCCCCACATCAGGCTCCTCTGCTATGAGCCTGCTTCTTTCTCTCCCACTCCCCCTGCTTGTGTTCCCTCTCTCGCTGGCTGTCTCTATCTCTGTCGAATAAATAAATAAAATCTTAAAAAAAAAAAAAAAGAAATAACACGTATTTTAAAATTAGTATATAACAGGGGTGCCTGGGTGGCTCAGGTCATGATCCTGGGGTCCTGAGATCAAGCTCAGCATTGGGTTCCCTACTCAGCAGGGAGTCTGCTTCTCCCTTTCCCCCTCCCCACCACTCATTCTCTCTCTCTCTCTCTCAAATAAATAAAATATTTTTTAAAAAGTTTTTTAAAATAAATAAAACTAGTATATAAGAACAAAAAAAGGGCTGTTAGTAATGTATTCTATAAGCTCCACAAGGTAAAAATAAAGGAAAGACACAGATAAGAAAAGATCAAAATTGACTTCCTTGACCTAAAAAAATACAGTGTGTGAAATGAAAAATACACCAAATCCAAAAAATACATAACCCCAAAATAATCATGAGAAAAACAGTGGAAAACCAATTTAGGGATATTCTACAAAATACCTGATGAATACATTTTAAATTGTCAAGATAATCCAAAACATGGGAAGTCTGAGAAACTATGGCAGGGAAGAGGAATCTAATGAGCCATGACTAATCAGTGCAATGTGGTATCCTGACTGGGATGCTATGATAGAAAAAGGACATCAGTTAAAGACTAAGAAGATATGAATCAAGTATGTGCTTTAATTAATAATGTATCTATATTGGTTCATTAACTGTGACACATGTATCACACTAATGTAAAGTAACAACGGGAACTGGATATGGAATATATTGTAACTGTACTAGCTTTGCAATTTTTCTATAAATCTAAAATAAAGAGCTTATGTAAAAAATATATATATACTGCCTCAGGTTAAAACTAGAACATATACTGCAGAAGAAATGATGTGTGAACTTGACTAGCAATAGAAACTACCCAAAATGAAATACAAAGAGACAAGACGGGAAAAAAAATGAAGAGAGCATCAGTGAGCCATAAGACATCAAGGAGCCCAACAGATGTCTAACTGGAGTCCCAGAGAGGGAGAAGAGGAGACAGAAAAATATTTGAAGGCATAATAGCGGAGGACATTCACCTATACAGTGAATGCCCCTGACCACTTAATCAAGTCTGAAAACAAAGTTGACTAAATAAAATATTTAACGACTTCATTTTCTGGTATTCTTGGGCTAGATTATTGGGATCTAATCACCAACTGAAAACAACTAAAAACAATGAATAATATTCTACAGTATTCTGCTTTAATGACTTAATCTGCAATTACACTTTTTTGCATTACTTATTAAACTACAAATGTATGTATTACGAACTTTCAGGATTCTGTTATATTTGATGGTAAAATTGAAAAACTTAGCATATTCATTACATATTAATGCAGATTATTCAAAAGTCAAAATAACCCTCTTAAAAGAAATATATAACTTTTTATTATGTAATATTCTCAAATATATCCATAATTCTAACAAAAATTTGTACTTGCTTCCAGAACATAATTTCTTTATTAACAGGTGTTGTGCTTAAATAGTTGTTTGTAATCCCTGATCAAGAATTTTTAATTACTGTATGTTCAATTTCTTTTATAATCATCAATGAGAAGTTTTTTACCTAAGCGATAGTTTTACACCATTTTTACAACTTTGCAATTGAAATCATATTTAAATAATGAAAGAGTTCTCTTTCATTGACAAATTAAACATTAATGTCCAAGTTCATTCTTTTCCTCATGAATAGTTACTATTTACAGAATCAACTGCTTAGAAGATTTTCCTTTGCCTATGGATTTACTTAGTTACATGGTCAAAATTAACTGATTATATAAATGAAAATCTGTTTCTGAATATTCTATTCTATGCCCTGGATTTGTCTATTCTTATAACAAAACCAATCTGTCTTCAGAGCCTAAATCTAAGTGTTAAAATCAGTTAGTGTAAATCTTGTGTCATCTAGAGTTCCCCAAGAAGCAGATGCCAAGAAATAATTAGACCTGCAAGACATTTATTGTGGTAAATAGCTGTGAAGGATAAGTGGGAGGGAGAAGTCACTGATAAAGGCCTTCAGACTCGGTTGAAACTCTGACACCTAAGAAAGGAGAGAAGGACACAAATAGGAAAATCTCAGACTACAGTGAAGTCCTAAAAAGTCTGTTAGGATGACAGGAAGTACCTAAACAAGACTGCCTATCAGAAGACACCTGTGTTACACAGCTATTGGTCAGCTCCTATATGGCCCATCATGCTAAGCCACTGGCTGGGAACATCTCAGAGGGAGCATGGACTCTGCCTGAACATGACGGTGAATCCAAAGGAGTATCAGCTATAGACTATCAGTCAACAATGCTTCCCACAGCTGGTTCTCTTGAAGAGGAGCTAAGCAGCACCTCCCTATGACTACTACAGTCCAATTCCAAAAACAAATTATACCTCAAAGTTGTTTCTGATTTATTATTTATTATTCTGTATCATTTTTTACTATTTATTATACCATTAAATATATTATTGTTGTTATTTAAACAAGATAATGCAATTCAACAAGCATTTCTTGACCTCTCACTATATTTGATATTCTAAATACAGAAATGCGAAAAGCATTGGAGAAATAGGAAAATTATAGGAAAAAGCATCTAGTTAAATACATTTATTATCTTATTGGTGGGGCAAGGTTTAAATATTCACAAAATGTTGCTAGGAATAGTTTATTACTATTAATATATACCTTTCTTCATGATAAACTTCACTGGAGAAGTAAAACAATGGCTAAAATGTTTCTCCTGATACTGTGTGCTATTTTCCTTAAAGTGATAAATTTCAAAATTTACAATAAGAACTACATGCTCTTTTTCAAATATTTGGTATCATTTTAGATGGTAAAGATTGCAAGTTTTATAATGCAATAAACCACCAGCCCCACCCCTTATTGGGATCGTGAGATACACGTATTATTCCTTTAATCATTCCCTCTTACTACTATGATTGGCAATGAACAGTGGAGTCTGTGTCCTCTCTTTGATATTGAATACAGTGGGCTGACAGACACTCTCAGAAGCAGTAAGTACATGGTACAGATTGTGCCATTATCAAAGGGAAGAAGAAAAGTCAGAATAATAACAGAGAAAGTGATAAGAAAAACAGAACAAAAGGACAGTATCAGAGGGATCTGATCCTACTTTAATCTTTATACACAATTTGAAATGCATTTCTTTGAATGCTACTGTCTACACCACTGACAATATTGTTAAAAATGAGAGTTCATGAACTGTTTGTCACTTCTGTGTCTAGATCGGTGAGCTGTAATTTTAATTTTATGTAACTGATAAAACTAACCATATTTGTCCATATTAGGAATAGCCCAGAAACAAAAATAGTATAAAACTTATTTGAAAAGTAAGTGCATAGTTTGTTTCTCAGAGTCCATAGATAAGATGGTGATGGGTAGTAAGGAGGGCACATATTGCATGGTGCACTGGGTGTTATACGCAACTGATGAACCATCGAGCTTTACATCAAATCCCAGGGATGTACTGTATGGTACATAATATAATAAAATGATATTATTATAAAAAAAGAAAAGTAAGTGCATAGTTTCTATTTATAAAATGTATTAGTTATTTATGTAAACTTGCACAAGGTGATGGAGATAAAGAAGGAAAAATAAGATGAGATCAGCTATCAGGAAAATGATAAGCAAGTCTTTTAAACCACACATAATACAGTCTATAGAAGCAATATGGTTATGGACACAGCCTCATCTTGAAAAAACACCAATAATTATCAAATAAAAGTTTCTATTTATAAAATGTATTAGTTATTTATGTAAACTTGCACAAGGTGATGGAGATAAAGAAGGAAAAATAAGATGAGATCAGCTATCAGGAAAATGATAAGCAAGTCTTTTAAACCACACATAATACAGTCTATAGAAGCAATATGGTTATGGACACAGCCTCATCTTGAAAAAACACCAATAATTATCAAATTAAAAAAACTGAACTTGTTTATACTGTTGCTGTTTCTAATTAGAACATGTTTCTCCTCCAGATTTTAATCAGGACTTTCTTCAGTGCAATTTTGACATCCTTATTCCTCAAACTGTAGATCAAGGGATTGAGCATGGGCCCCACATTAGTATAGAAAACTGAAGAAACTTTCCCCTGCTCCATAGATTCAGGAGAAGAATATTTAAGATACATGAATGCCGCTGACCCAAAAAAAAGAGAAAGAGCAATGATGTGAGAGCTACCTTTTGACCATCTTTGAGCAGATTTGATATGAAGAATGCTACTGGGGATGAAGACGTAAGAAATCAGGATGGTAAAACTGGGTACTGTGATATTAATTCCCACCACTATCAGAACTACTACCTCATTGACATAGGTGCTGGTGCAAGAGAGCTGGAGAAGAGGAAGAATGTCACACAGGTAATGGTTGATGATATTGACACTGCAGAAGGTTAGTCTAAGCATGCACCCTGTGTGGGCAGAGGCTCCAGCAAAGCCCATCATATACACAGCAACAGTTAGCAAGGAACACACCTGATGGGACATGGTGACCCTATACAGCAATGGATTACAGATGGCCACATAGCGGTCATAGGCCATTGAGGTCAACATGTAGCATTCCGAGATGACAAAAAAGAGAAAGAAAAACAGCTGAGTCATGCACCCGACATAGGAGATGATATTCTCCCTTGATACAAAGTTCATCAGCATCTTGGGAGTGAAAACAGAAGAGTAACAGAGATCAATGAAGGACAGGTTGAAAAGGAAGTAGTACATGGGGGTGTGGAGGTGCGAGTTGAGACCAATGAGAAGGATCAAGCCAAGGTTGCCCACCATGGTGACAATGTAGATCATCAGAAACAGGGTAAAGAGGGGTTGCTGGAGCTCTGGGTGGTCTGTTAATCCAGCAAGAAGAAATTCAGTCACTAAGGAGTCATTTCTAACCAATGTTCTCCTCTTTGGAAATCTGTGAGAACAGAAGAAAGTCCCATTAATAGAAACCCCAGCTCTCTCCTTACACACTCTTATTTATAAGAAGACTCAGATCAGTGGAAATCAAATAAGTCTTTCTCTGCTTCATGGGGTCAGAGTGGACTGGCACACATGCCCCTCAACATTAAAATCACTCTGTCTTTTGTTGCTTGAGCTGCATGTGACAAATAACTGCTCCTGTCTTTACTAGAAGATACAGGGATGGAGTAGCTGAGGATGAAGGCTACCTACTGGTGAGCTTCACTAGTGAGAGGGTATCCCCATCTCTCCCTCCTATTCATCTGATCCTTCACTTCCTAGTTCCTACTCATGTTTCCATTCCCCTACCAGATACCTCAGTTCCCCTGTGATGACAGTCATGAAAGAAAGGATTCCTCTTGGGCAGAGACCATATCACAATTGTGCTTCCTAGAAGAGAGTCCCTACCAGTCTATAATGTTTTCAAATAACTTACTGCAAGAATCCATGAAGTCAATAATTGATAACAATATTGAGGAGAACCTTGGTAGCCTAAGATTTACAATTCATCATATACTCAGTTGTCCTACACATTCTCCTTCTCTGTTCCATGCTAGCCAGACAGAGAATGAATAAAGGAAGGTGGATGTATTTTCCTTGGTTTTGTAGGAGGGCATGAAAGAGAAAGATAATTAATATGGACATTGATTAAATTAGTTAAGTTTGTGAAAATGTATCAAGCTGCATGATTATAACACATAAACTCTTTTGTATGTATATTTCAATTAAAAACTTTATCTTAAGAAAGAGATAAATCTCTTCCTTTGATGTTGTTATATACTGGATGTGTCACTTGGTAATGCTATAGCTATCTTGCTGCCAGACCAAAGATGAAGCCAACACAGAGAGGGTATGCTCAGAATAAAGCAGGTGGTACAGTCAGAGCTCCATACTTTTGAGCTTCTTGTTATTCAACATAAATATTTTTCCTCATTTTTCAAGAACAGAGAGAATAAGAGGTAAAGAGAAATTTGATTAACTCACTCTCCTTCCATTGAAAGAACTGTGCTGACCCTTTATGTGTGTTTCACCTCCAATGGAAGAAGAACTGGCTTTTAGGATATCAAAGCTGAGCAAATGTAGTTACAGAATCTTCTTCCTTTACTGGCCAAAGAGTCACCTCGCAGATCTCACAGTCTGAGCACTCCAGGAGTCACTCTTGGTTGTAGATCAAACTTGTTGTTATAAATTTACTAAGAAAATATGAAGGGCAACACTTGACGTTGGAGCCACTGTGTCATAGAGCTCAAGGCATTTGTTTAAGGCTTATATATTTTTGAATCTGATTAGAAATCCAGGTACATGTAGGTCTCCCTTCGGACCTTCCCATCATGATAAGCTCTGTAGGGAAGAAACTAGTGTCTCTGTTTATACCCTAATTGTGACAGTAAATGTTAACTTCCCATCAGGGATTATACATTCCCTAGGGCATATGAGAAAGGATCCAATGCTGTCCCCTTGTAAAGGTTCAAATAATTAATGTCATTGAAAATTAAGGAGGGCATGTGATGTGATGAGCACTAGGTCTTATAAGCAACTGATGGATTGTTGAAGACTACATCTGAAACTAATGCTGTACTGTATGTTGGCTAATTGAATTTAAATTAAGAAAAAAGAAAATTTCTCTAATTATAATTCTAGGTAACATATTAGTTTTAAGGATTTAAGTTCATAAAGATTTATGAACCTTTCAGGAAAGTTTATTTCTTTTGCCTTTTTTAAATATTTGAGCCCTTTTAAATATTCAGTGTGTGCACCAATTATATAGACATAAACAAAAGGAACTTTTTAACTGATTTCAGAGCTTATTATTTAATAAAAATCATGTAATATAAAAATGATCCATTATTTCATGGAAATTTAATTACCTTGGGTTGTCCTGACTCAATATGTCTTTGCTTTTAACATATTATGTTGAATCCATATGAAAAATCACTGTTAAGAAGCTTCCATTTCAAGAAAATAAGACTTTAGAATTCCCACTTATGTATTAATTTATGATCATACTTGTAAGAAGGCATCTAATTTTTCTTTATTTTGAAATTATTATAGATTCACAGGAAACTGCAAAAATAATATATACAGTTCCTTGAAATCAACCCAGCTTCCTACCGTAATAACATCTTTAACAACTATAGCATAATAGCAAAACCAGGAAATTGACATTGGCATAATAATGTTAACAGGATACAGGATTATAAACATTTTCAGCTTTCAGCAGTTTTATACTGTGTGTTTGTGTTATGTGTGTAGGTCTATGTGATCTGACCACGTAGTGTGTGGTATGTGATCAAGGTAATGATCATGTGATCATGACCACAATCATGAAAGAGAACTGTCCCACTACCATATAGGATCTCCCTTCTTCTACCCCTTTACAGTCACACCCATCTCCCCTCACCTTCCTCTGTGTCTTCTGGCAACCACTAACCTCTTCTCCATCTCTATGGTGGAGTCTTTCGAAAGACAACAAATGAGACTGCACCCCGTATAACCTCTGAAGTTGGTTTTGTTCACTAAGCATGATGCCGTTAAGTCCACCCCAGGTGTTGCATGCATCAATGCTCCATTTCTTTTACTGCTGAGTTGTGCTGCATCACAACCCACATTTATTCAACCTTCTGTAGTAATTTAAAACAAATGAAGTTGTTGTTTAATACAAAACTAAATCTGTTTTATTTATGGAAAATGTTTCAGGGGCAGGGGCAAAAAGATCACAGTTGAGACTGGTTCTTCTTGCAATTCTCTTTTTTTTAAACGTTATTGTGTTATAATTTGAAAACAACAAAATGCAACCACTTTAAAAGTACAGTTTTTCAATGATTTTCAAAAAATAATACAGTCATGTAACTGCCACCATAATCAAGATCTAGAGCATTTCCGTCACCCTCGAAAGTTCTTTCATACTCTTTTGTAATCCATCTCCTGTACTTTTTTAATCATGGAAGAATGTTGAAATCTGTCAAATGGTTTTTCTGCATCTGTTGAGATGATCATACGATTTTTACCTTTCATTCTATTAATCTGGAGTATCACATTTATTGATTGGCATATGTTGAATCATCCTTGCATCCCATGGATAAATCCCACTTGATAATAGTGTATGATCCTCTTAATGTGCTACAGAATGTAGTTTACCAGAATTTTGTTTGGAGATTTTACATCAATATTCATCAGAGATAGCAGCCTGCAGTTTTCTTTTCTTATAGAGTCCTTGCCTGGCATTGGTGTGAGGGTAATTATGGCCTTGTACAATGACTTTGAGAGTGTTCCCTCCCTATAATTTTTGGAAGAGTTTAAGGTGTGGCATTAATTCTTCTTTAAATGTTTGGTAAAATTCACCAGTGAAACCAGCAGGTCCTGGGCTCTTCCTTCTTAGGGGGTTTTTGATTATGGATTCAATGTCCTTACTTGTTATTGGTCTGTTCAGATTTTCTATTTCTTCATGAATCAGTCTTGTAGGCTGTATGTTTTTAAAAATATATCCATTTCTTCTAGTCTAACCAATTTGCATACAATTGTCCATAGTCTCTTATGATTCTTTGTATTACTGCAGTATCAGTTATAATGTCTCCTCTGCATCATATCATGATCACGATATCATGATCTTTGTCTCTTGTTACAGCTATTGAGTTAAAGTCTATTTCATCTGATGAAGAATAGCTGACCCTACTGTTTTTTTGGTTTCAACTTGCATGGAATATCTTTTTCTATCCCCTCATTATTGTCTAAGTGTCCTTAAAGCTGAAGTAAATCTCTTGTAGGCAAGATATAGTTGGGTCTTGTTTTTCATTTGTTTACCTGTTTAGCCACTCTGCCTTTTGACTGAAAAATCTCAACCATTTACATTTTAAGTAATTATTGATAGGTATGGACTTCTTAATGCCTTCTTAATTATTTTCTGGCTGTTTTGTAGTTCCCTTGTTCCTCTCTTCCTCTCTTCCTGTCTTCCTTTGTGACTTGATGACTTTCTGTAATGGTATGCTTCAATTCCCTTCTCTTTATCCTTTTGTATCTACTGTAGGCTTCTGTTTTGTGGTTACTATCAGACTTGCATAAAATATCTTATAGACATCACAGTCTACTTTAAGGTGATTAAAAACTTCAATCACTACAAAAATTCTATTCTTTTACTCCCTTCTCATATTTTGTTTTTGATGTCACAATTTATCTTTTTATATTGTGTATCCTTTAACAAATTATTGTAGCTATAGTTATTTTTAATACTTGTGTCCTTTAACCTTTACTAGAGTTAAGTAGTTAACCACCATACTGTAGTACTAGTCTGAATTTGACTAAACATATTTATATTTACCAGTATGTTGTATATTTTCTAATGTTTTCATGTTACTAGTTAGTGTCTTTTTGTTTTAGCTCAGAGCACTCCTTTCAGCATCTCTTACAAAGCAGGTCTAATGGCAATGAATTACCTCAGTTTTTGTTTGTTGGAAAAGTCTTTGTCTCACCTTTATTTCTGAAAGACAACTTTACCTGGTGAAGTATTCTTGGTTGACAGTTTTTTCTTTCAGTATTTTGAGTATATCATCCCAGGTTTCAAGGTTTCTCCAAAGAAATCTGTTGATAGCCTTATGGGGCTTTCTTGGTATGTGAGGGTTATTTTTCCTCTGGCTGCTTTGAAAATTGTTTCCATTATCTTTGATTTTAAACAGCTTAATTATAATATGTCTTGAAGAAGATCACTTTGGGTGGAAATATTGGGGTTAACTATTAACTTTATGAAGTTAGGAGTCTAAATCTCTCCCCAGATTTAGGAATTCAGCCATTATTCCCTTAATCCAGCTTTCTGTCCCTTTCTCTATCCTTCCTTTCTGTAACTCCAGTAATGTCTGCAGTGTTTCTCTTAATGGTATCCCATAGGCCACATGGGCTTTCTTTATTCCTTTTTATTATTTTCCGTGTTCTCACTGCATAATTTTAAATGCCCTGTCAAAGACTCATTCTTCTTCACATACTGATACTCTTTCCTGCATTTGTCATTTCATTCATTGCATTCATCAGCTCCAGATTTTCTGTTTGCTTCATTTTGATGGTTTCCATCTCTATGTTAAACTTCTCATTTTGTTTGTGTATTGTTTTCGTGAGTTCATTGAATTGTCCTTGCGTGTTTTCTTGTAGCTTACCCTGCTTCCTTAAAACAGCTATTCTGAATTCTTTTTTTTTTTTTTAAGATTTTATTTATTTATTGGATAGAGACAGCCAGCGAGAGAAGGAACACAAGCAGGGGGAGTGGGAGAGGAAGAAGCAGGCTCATAGCGGAGGAGCCCGATGTGGGGCTCGATCCCAGAACACCAGGATCACGCCCTGAGCCGAAGGCAGATGCTTAACGACTGAGCCACCCAAGCACCCCTCTGAATTCTTTATAAGACAAATCACAGATCTCCATTTCTTTGGGATCTATTTCTAGAAAATTATTGTATTCCTTTGGTGGTGTTGGGTTACACTGATTTTTCATAGTCCTTGAAGACTACTGTTATCTTCATATATGAAGAAGCAGCTACCTCCTCCAGTATTTCTGACTTGCTTTAGAAGAGAATAACCTTCTGTCACCCCTGCTAGTGATTCTGAGACTTTCTCAGACCTTTTCTATGGATATTGCTGCTCCAAACTTATTTCATCTTATGGCAGAATTCTGAAACTTGTATGCCTTCCCTCCATCCTGCAAAGCCAGGTTAGTTGCTGAGAACCTCCCTTTTGCTTTTCCCTAGGACTGAACACTCAAGTGTGTGATTTTTCCCCAGCCTGCAGAGTTGGGCCGTCTCTCCACATGTGCTTACCAGCCATCTGCAAAGGCTTTCTCTCACTGGAAGCACATGTGGAAAACCATCCACAGGATGGGGTTGTGTGTGGGTAAGGTGCACAAAGTCAGGGGGTGCCCATGACGACTTGAGGGCATCCCCAGTGGCTCAACAGCAAGCTTCCCAGTGGAGTCCATGGTACGATTAGTAGGATCTACATCCCTTTGATGCACTCCAACAGCCCTACCTGCTACCTTCCCAGACACTCCCACCCTCAGCCACACAATATACCTCAGCAATCTGAATGGGATGAGAAGTGGATCTCTTTGGCAGTGTCTCCCATAGCTGAGGAAACCAGACCTTCATTCACATACTCTTACTTTCCCCAGTGGGAGGAATCACAAGTCACAGGTTATCAGAACACCTCCTTTGGTAATGAGCTACACTGCCTTGGGGGAAGCAGGACATAGGTAAAGTGAAACTGTTCCTCTTACCCTCTTCGATGCATCCAATCTTGGATTTTCTTGCTCCAACAGTGTGCTGGTACTTCTGGGCTAAACTTCTGGACTCCCACAAAGGCTCTCTCATCTGTGGGTAATTGTTGAAATTGGTATTCTTTGGGGGGAAAACAGTAAAAAAATTGTTATTACACCATGATGTAATACATTGTTCATCTTTTGATCTTACTACATTATTCATCTTGGAATTTTCTTTAAGCCAACCTAAGTCAAGACTCTCATTCTTCCTCCTCCAAGAATAAAGACTGGGACACCCAGAATTCTGTTGGTCTTACAATCAATAACAAGGGGAACACAGGGTATGTCCTACCATTACTCTTTCTGGAAGGGCACATCATTATTTGTGTGTGTGTGTGTGTGTGTGTGTGTGTGTATGTTGTGTTTTGTTGTTAACACCAAAATGTAAAGAATCACATTTTAGGAAATGCCTTATTTAGCAAGATGTGGGAGGATGCAGACAGGAACTCCAAGGGCTCAGATTAGGCTCCCAAACTCTGGCCTCTGCACGGGCAGAATGCTCCACTCCCTGCAAAGGTTCTCCCTTAATAACAGGCCTAGAATAGCCTGCTTAGAACAGCAACACACCAGACTGCACAAAAACAAACCTGACTTTTTCCACCCAAAAAAATGTCCCTGCTGTCACCTGTGCCTTAGAGGTGGCTTTGATAACAAACAATAAACTGTCAGGGAGTGAAAGTGTCCCCCAAATACCACCATCCTCCCTTCTCCAGCTTCTCAGAATTGCTGCCCTTGCTCAGTGGCCTTAAATTCCTTTGCTCTTGTAATTTCTTACACTTTAAAAAAACAAAAACAGAACTCTCTGAAAAGAAAAAGCAGAAACACTAATTCCACAGTGCTAAAAACTCAGTGGGGGGCTTTCTAAGCATTTAATGTCAAAATGTCTCATTGGAAATCATAGTTACTCTCTGGAGGTGAAAAAGATACAAGAAAAGTAAGAGAAGAAACCTGGACAGATTTTGCAGGTTTGTGACAAAGAGGAAAGGATGCAACAACAGGGTGAAATTGGGATCTGCTGGGTACCTGCATGGCAAGGACCAGTCCCAACTCATAGTGTAACAGGACCCTATGGAGCAGTGGGCTGGGGCTCAGTCACCACCATCCTCTGTCCCCTGCCCTCGCCTGTTCAAGAAGAAGCAGTCATCACCCAACCCTTTGCTGGGCATAGCTGGGGATGGGCCTTTGCATGTGTGTCTGTCAGAGGATGCCAGGGATCCTTCATGAAGCTGGGGTATCATCATCTACCCAGATTGAGTTTTATTGTGCTGCAGAGCCTAATGCTCTCACTCCTCACCAGGGGCTAGCTGTAGCCTTGCTGGAGGAGCGAGCCAGATCTGCTTTCGTTGGCAGCCTCTCAGGGATCCTCTGCACCCTGCCCCCTTGCCTGCACCCCCTACTGCACTACGTGAGAGAGGCAACCTTTGCGTCTGATTCCACCCCTCCCTCAGAAACTGCCTGCATAACATAATAAAAAATTATTACAAAATTATTATTTAAAAAAAAGAAAAAGAGGGGCGCCTGGGTGGCACAGCGGTTAAGCATCTGCCTTCAGCTCAGGGTGTGATCCCGGCGTTGTGGGATCGAGCCCCACATCAGGCTCCTCCGCTATGAGCCTGCTTCTTCCTCTCCCACTCCCCCTGCTTGTGTTCCCTCTCTCGCTGGCTCTATCTCTGTCGAATAAATAAATAAAATCTTTAAAAATAAAAAAATAAAAATAAAATAAATTTTAAAAAAAGAAAAAGAAAAGAAACTGCCTGCAACCAGCTCTTGCTTTCCCACAGCAAAAGGATAGGCCACCAAGGAGGGTGCTGGGAAGGCAGCCCAAAAATGAGGATCCAGGCAGGGCAAGAAGTGAGACCTCACCAATCTGAGATGGAGATGGGAGAGAAAAGGCCCTGAAAAGGTGGGAGGTCCTGAGAGACAGGATGGGGTGCCAGGAGAATAGTACAGAGGCAGCAGAGTGAAGATGCAAAGCAGAAGGCTGTGAACAAAGGGGAACCCTGAGAACGCAGAAGCCCCAAAACACAAGGCCCTGAGAGAATGGGGGCCTGAAGCACAAAAAGATGGGCCCCCCTGAAAGATGGAGGACGAAGGAATGAAGAGATGGCTCCCTGGAGTGAATGAAGGCCTAAAAGGGTGGAGGCCGATGCGTAAAGAGGTGGCTGAAGGCCCAGAGACAGACGCTAAGAAAGGATTGGGGGGGGGGGGGGGGGGGG